>NW_012103476.1:1013814-1051955 GCF_000951045.1 Mandrillus leucophaeus
AGCCTCCCAAGTAGCTGCGATTACAGGTGCATGCCACCACACCCAGCTAATTTTTGTATTTTTAGTAGATATGGGGTTCTCCATGTTGGTCAGGCTGGTCTCGAACTCCTGAACCTAGATGATCTGCCCGCCTCAGCCTCCCAAAATGCTAGGATTGCAGACATGAGTCACCATGCCCAGCCAGCTCTATTAAATTTTCTATGAAATATCCGCTCTTATATCCTGAGTGGGGGAATATAAAATCCTTTCTGTGTGAGCTCCACTGACCATTCAGCCTACTAATTCTCTGATGTTTTCTGGCCTTAAGGATTTTCCTCACATACATGCTTAGATCAGTAGTCAGATATAAAACTTTAGGGAACTCACTGCACATCTTCTGAGATTCTCCCTGTATACTTTTCCCTCTTTAATGTTCTCTGAAAATTTTAGTCACAGTGGCTTCCGTGAATTTCAAGCTCTCTTTCTTTCAATGAAAGCCCTCTGCTGAATTTGGATTCTCCTGCTCTGTCATGCAGGCTTCGAACTCTCTCCAAGCAATACGATGGGCCCATGCAGGTTTCACCACATATATCTCCTTTCCTCAGTGCTAACTTTCTTGCATTATTTTGTGGTCCGATGCTTGAGTCTCATTTGTGCTTTATGTTTCCGTAGATATTGTTTAGCCTTCAAGTGGTTTTAAGGTAAGAAGGCAAATATAATCCTTGTTACTCCATTATGGTCAGGAGTGAAAGCCCTCTTCTTTAAGAATTTGTCTTTCATTAAAATGAACCATATGGACAACATAATTTAAAAATTGAGAATTCAGAAAAGTAAAAAGTTGTGGGACTAAAGTAATTATATTCCCAGAATTGACAATCAGCTGGAAACTAGGTCAAATATTGTTTATCAAGATATATAGGTATATGACATTTAAAGCATAATTCAAACAAAAAAAATCAGTAAATTGGAATTTATCAAAAGTAAAATTTTCCACCTTTTTGAAAGATGCTATTCAGAGAATGACAAAATTTGCAACTGAAAGAACATTTGCAAAACATATCTGGTAAAGAACTTGTTTCCAGGACACATAAAGAAGTCTCAAAATATAATATAATAAGAAACAGACTACCACAAACAACCCAAAAAGAATTAGGAAAATGTTTGGTTATTAGATAATGCAAATGTATCTAATAAATGAGAGACTATCACGTATTTATTAGAATGTTTAAAAAAAGACAAAGTAATACCAAGTACTGGTGAGGATGGGGGACAACCAGAATTCTCCTATCTCAGTGGTGCAGGACGAGCAAGTGAAATAGTAGCTGGGATTACAGGCACGTGCCACCACGCCTGACTAATTTTTTGTATTTTCAGTAGAGATGGGGTTTCACCATATTGGCCAGGCGAGTCTCAAACTCCTGACCTTGTGATCTGCCCGCCTCAGCCTCCTAAAGTGCTGGGTCTACAGGTGTGAGCCACCATGTCTGGCTGACAGTTTCTTATAAAAGTGTAAACCTGCTCTACAAAATGACACAGCATTCATTCACAGCATTCATTATCGCAAAATAAAAATTACATTCACACAAAATAAGCATATGTGAATGTTTATAGTGCCTATTTTGTATAATTGATAAAAACTGGAAATAAATCAAATGTCCTTAACCTGTTGAATGGACACAGATTCTGATACGCCAAATTTTCATGTAAGAGAATGCTTATCTGCTATTAAAAAGAGCAAACTATGTCCATATAGAAAAAATATATATGGGGCCAGGCACAGTGGCTCATGCCTGTAATCCCAGCACTTGGGGAAGCAGAGACAGATGGATTACTTGAGGTCAAGAATTGAAGACCAGTCTGGCCAACTGGTGCAACTCCATTTCTACTGAAAATACAAAATTAGCTAGGCGTGGTGGCGCAAGCCTGGGATCTCAGCTACTTAGCAGGCTGAGGCAGGAGAATTGCTTGAACCCGGGAGGCAGCGGTTGCAGAGAGCCAAGATCCCACCACTGCACTCCAGCCTGGATGACAGAGGGAGCCTCCGTTACGCCCACCCCGGATGACAGAGGGAGCCTCCGTTACCCCCACCCCCACAAAAAATAGTATAAATATCAAATACATTTTTGTAAATGAAAGAAGCCGACCTCAAAAGCTACAATACTATATGATTCTGGTTTTATGACATTCTGCAGCAGCACAACAGACAGACAAAGGAGCATAATCAGTAGTTGCCAGCAGCTGAAGATGGAAGGAGAGGTTACCTATAAATGGGCATAAAAGAACTGGAGAGGATAATAGAACTATTCTATATCTTGGTTGTTTTGATGGTTAAATGATGCATTTTTTCAAAATTCATAGTATCGAACATATGAAAATTTAAAATTTCACCATATTTATATTATAGATTATACTATAATATGTCTTTATCAGCAGTGTGAGAATCAACTAATACACACTGCCTCTGAGCTGCTAATCTTGGCACACTGCCTATGGGGTAGCTCTGCTCTGCAAGGAGCAGTATCTCTGCTGCTACTGTACACTGCCACTTCAGTATAAGTCGCAGTTTAACATCAGCAGGTGGCCCTTGAATCCTTTTGCTGACAAATCCAGGGCCCTCCCAGACTAAGCCCCAATTTTGGGGCTTGCCTATCTTGTACCATGAAGATTAAAATTTATTTTCCACTCCATTCATCAAACTATACCCTTGGATATAGTTACTTAACCAGAGGGAGGATAAGTTTTTCCCTTTCCCTAATTTGCACACTCAAAGGATTTTTCTTCCTGATTCACACATAGGACTTTCTATTCTACTAGAAATTTGACTTCACTGACTTACAGGTTTCCATGAGGGCAAGGATCCTGCCAGGTTTAATTTACACTGTACTACATTTCAGTGTGCTTGACTCATAGTAGGTGGGATACATATAGTTATCCCCAAATTCTCGTTGAACTTTATATCCACAAATTTGCTAAAACAATCACAAAGGTTTCTCAACCATTCATCTTGGCTAAACCGTCTCACTTGCTTAGGCATGTTCAAGAAGGCAGAAGTGATAATTTGTTAAGCTGTAACGTACTTTATTGCTTTTTGGATTTTCATTTATAGTCTTGTACCTCTGCCATCACTGTGAGAAAAAAAAAACAAGAAAGAAAGAAAGAAAAAAACTTGCTGACCAGAGCACTCATTCCAGAAAGTGGGGAGAAACACACAGATTAATGAGAGTATATCCTTGCTGTTATAAACCACTGAGATTTCGGAGGAGAGATTTGTTTCACAATCAAAATTATCCATTTGAAGGAATATTTCTAGTTCAATAAATACTTATAAGATATGAAAAATACATACAAAAACAAGAATAACAAGAGCAAAATCAATATACTTGGTCTTATGTGTGGCAAAACTATGTGGTGCACAATTTGAAATAGCTGTGTGGAATGTTAACACTTCAATTTTATTCAGTAATTACAACCTTAAGATATCTGAAATGGACTATATTATGGTAACTTGTGTTTGCAATGAAAACTGAGAATTAGAATTCATTTTGGATATTGTTTACAATTAATCAGAATAATAAAAATTTAAAAGTTATAGCTTTAATAATCTAAGAAAACATACATTTTATTTCAAATTTGGAACGACGTCATTCAGTAGCACGATTCACTTTTTAAACCAATTTCTTTGGCATATATGCTCTGTGACAGCAAGAATTTTCTTTTTAAATGTGTATTTTATTCACATAGGATCTATAACAATGCCTGGCACATAGCTGTTTCTAAATAATATTTGTTGAATAATACTTATATTCCATTTTTAAAAATTTTTTAAAATACTTTAATATAAAATAAATTTTGATTTACATAAAAGAACATGGTACAGAGAGTTCCCATGTACACTACATCCAGGGTCTCTTATTGCTAATATCTTATGTTAGTGTAATATGTGTGTCACAACTAATGAAATAATGTTGATAAATTATTGTCTAAACTCCATATTATATTCAGATTCCTTTAATTTCCACTTAATGTCCACTGTCTGTTCCAGGATCCCAATCAGAAGAACATATTACATTTATTCATCATGTTTTCATAGGCTGTGACAGTTGCACAGACTTTCTTTGATTTTGATGACTTTGACATTTAAGAAGTAGGGGTCAGGCAGATTTAGAATGTCCCTCACTTGTGACCTGTCTCATATTTTTGTCATGATTAGACTAGTGTTATGGAATTTTAGGCAGATATTTTTAGTAGAGACGGGGTTTCACCGTGTTAGCCAGGATGGTCTCGATCTTCTGACCACATGATCTGCCCACCTCGGCCTCCGAAAGTGTCATTACTGTAAATTTTTAACTTGATTACCCTGCTGAAGTGTTTATCTGGATTATCCACTCTTAACTTACTCTTTCCAGATTCCCTTTTGATACTACACTCCTTGAAAGAAAGTCACTGTTATACAGACCCCTCAACAAGTGAGTGTTGGGGAGTTATGTTCCACCAGCTTCAGGGTAAAGATTCTACATAAATTATTTGAAACTCAGCAGAATTGTTTTCTATTTCTCCTCATTTATTTTTATTCAATCATTTATTTATATTAGTATGGATTCATGAATATACTTTGAACTATTATCCAATAGTACTTTATTTTGTTCCTCAAACTGTCCCAGCTTTGGCCATTGTTATCGTTTGGTTGTTTTTAGCACTTTCTTACTTTGTGGAACAGAAGGAACCTCTGGGCTTATATTGTATATTTTGTGCCCCAATTCTAGAACTGGCTGTTTTTCCAAAGGACTCTAGTTTCTTTTATTGGAGAATGGTATTAGAAACCAAGGTCATGGTGCTAGTTATATTCATTTTTAATGGGGTCCATTTGCTTTTATTGTCTGTTAGCTGACAGGGTAAAGAAATATACAAGTAAATACTAACCTGTATTCATGTAGCTATCTTAAAAAGTGTCTGTATGTATCATCTGTATCTATATTAAAATAAACTGAGCTCATACTGATTGCTCTAATTTATTATCATATAAATCATTCCAGCTTTCTCATCTTGCTTATCTGTAAACTCCTACAGTGAGATACCAGTTTTCACTACCTACTACCCATTAAATTAAATTTTTGATCTCATTATATTTACATATACACATATATGTATGGTGGTCTCAGTATTATTAGTTTTATACAACAGTGAGAAATACCTTTATCCACTAGGGTACAATATTTACAGGCAGTACTTTTGCCTTCAGTCTTATTTAGTCACTTTGCCTTTAGTCATTTCCAAAGTTCCATAAGAAAGCACCATTTTCATCCACCTCATTACTGAAGTTCCACAATACAACTCTAATATAGTTAAATGCTTTGGTCACAGTCTACTTTGCATCCTGGAATCCTTTACCTCCTAAATTATTTTTTTCTTGGATATATTAAGGCTTGCTGTTTTGTTCTAAACATCTATGGGTTTCGACAAATGCGAGTATTATGTCCCACCACACAAAATCATACAGAATAGTTTTACCACTATGAAAACCTCCATTCACCTATTCAACCATGTTGCCCAATCTGATCCTCTGGAAGCCACTGTCTGTTTACATCTTTATAGTGTCACCTTTTGCAAAAGGTCTTATCATCGTAATCATACAGTAGGTAGAATTTTAGACTTGCTTGTTTCACGTAGCAATATGCATTTCAGGTTCCTCTGTGTCTTTTTGGGCCTTGATAGCTTGTTCCTTCCTTATTAGTAAATAGAATTACATTTTATGGGAATACCACAGTTTGTTCATCAATGCACATATTCATAAGCATCTTAGTTGCTTCCAGAATTTGGCTACTATGAATAACGCAGCTGTCAACATTTGCATTTAGGTTTTTGTGTGGACACTATTTTCCAACAAGTTGTATAATACCTAGGAGAGTACTTTCTGAGTTGCATGGTGAAGCTATGCTAGGCTTCATAACAAATGGCCAAACTGGCCACGGAAGTGTCTGTACAATTCTGCCTTCCCACCAGCAAGGAATAAGAGTTCAGGTTCTGTTGTTCCACATATTATGAGCAATTAGTATAGTCTTTTAAAAAATTGCTATTAGAATATTTTATAGTGATATCTCATTGTTATTTTGATTTGCATATTTCTAATGGTAAGTTTTGTTGAGCTTCTTTTCATATACCTATTTTTCATATTTATATCATCTTTGGAAAGGTGGGTTTTCAGAATTCTTGCCTGTTTTTCATTGGGTTTTTCATTGGGTTATCGCTAAATTTTCAAAATTTCTCTAAAGTTTAATTTGATTTTTTAAATACAAGACCTTTAATGGATATGTAGGTTGCAAATATTTTCTCCCAGTCTATTAATTTTTTTTTTTTTTTGCTTTTTTTGTTACTGTTTTCTGTCTTTCACAGAGCAGAAGTTATTAATTTAATAAAGGTCAACTGATAAAATTGTTTTCTTTCATGGGCATTTTTTGGTGTTTTATTTAGAAAATTATCACCCAAATCAAGTTCACATAGTTTTTCTAAAATGTTTCATTCTAGAATTTTTAGAGTTTTCTATTTAACAATGAAATCTATGATTCACTTTGAGTTAACTTTTGGAAAAGGTACAGTTTGTGTTCACATTCAATTTTTTTTGTATTTGAACTTTGAATTGTTCTAGCACCAGTTATTAAGAAGAACTGCCCTTTTGCCATTGAATTGCATTTGCTCCTTTGTCAAAGTTTCATTGTTACGTTTGCATGGATCAATTTTGGGGCTCTCTATTCTGTTCCATTTTTCTGTGTGCCTGTTGCAATCTGGTACTATTTTAGTTACTATAGCTTTATAGCAAGTATTGAAAATGGATATTATATTTCCCCCACATTTATTCTTTTTCTTCAGTATTTTTTGACTATTCAATATAAATTTAAGAATAACTTTGTCAAGATCTGCAAAATATATCTTGCCTTCATTTAGAGTGGTATGTGTATTGAATCTATAAATTACATTAGTAAGATTGGTCATATTAACAATATTGAGTCTTTCAAACAATGAAGATGGAATTTCTCTCCACTTATTTAGAACTTCCTTGATTGAGTGCATCAATGTCTTCTAATTTTTTAAGTATAAATTCTGTACGTATTTGTTAGTGTTATACTTAAATATTTCATTCTTGGTTGATTTAATCAATGATACTTTTTTTCAAATTCCAATCATTTTTTATCAATAAAGAAGTAATTGACTTTTGCATGTCATCCTTGTGTCATGTGGTCTTGCTGCTGTTGCCTCCTAGTTCCAGGATTTTTCTGTTGATTCCTTGTGATACTCTACAGAGATGGTCATGTCATTTGTGAATAGATGCAGTTTTAGTTCTTCATTTACAACTTGTGTGTCTTTCATCTCATTTTCTTGTCTTATTGTGCTGGGAAATATTTGTAATACGATGTTTAATAGAAGTGGTCTGTGAGACATTCTTGCCTTGCTCTTGATCTTAGCGGGAGGGAAACCAGTTTCTAAGTTTCTCCCCATTAAATATAATATAAACTGTAGGGTTTTGGGAGGTGCTGTTTATCAAGATGAGGAAGTTTCTCTGTTTCTAGTGTCCCAAGAGTGTTTTTTGTTGTTGTTGTTAATAATAAATGTTACATCTTGCCAAATACTTCTTCTAAATCATTTGATGATCATATAGAGATTACATATATAATATATATTTTTTTCTACATCACTTGAGCTAATATATATATTTATAATATATTATATATCTATTTTTTTTATTAACACTTAGATGTGGTGGATTGCATTGACTGATTTGCAAGTGATGAACCAGCTTGAATGGCTGGGTGTATCCCACTTGGTCATGCTTTATTCACTTTTTTCCTAAATGTTTGGTAAAATTTACCAATGAAAGTACTGGGTTTCATACTTTTTTAAAAAGGTTTTTAACTATTGATGTGACTTCTTTAATAGATATAGCACTAGTAAGATTATCTGTTTCTCGGGCCGGGCACGGTGGCTCAAGCCTGTAATCCCAGCACTTTGGGAGGCCGAGACGGGCGGATCACGAGATCAGGAGATCGAGACCATCCTGGCTAACACGGTGAAACCCCGTCTCTACTAAAAAAAAAAAATACAAAAAACTAGCTGGGCGAGGTGGCGGCGCCTGTAGTCCCAGCTACGCGGGAGGCTGAGGCAGGAGAATGGCGTAAACCTGGGAGGCGGAGCTTGCAGTGAGCTGAGATCCGGCCACTGCACTCCAGCCTGGGGACAGAGCGAGACTCCGTCTCAACAACAACAACAACAACAACAACAACAAAATTATCTGTTTCTCCTTGTGAGAGATTCTGTAGTTTTGTTGTTGGTGTTTTTCAAGGAATTTAACCGTTTCAACTGAGTTCTACTATTTTGGCAGAGTTGTTCCTTAGTATCCCTTCATCATCTTTTCAATGGGAATAAGCAATGATAGGTGATCTTTGATTTCTGATGTTTGTAATTCGTGTCTTCCATCTTTTTATTTTGATTTTCTTGGCCAGTCAAGAACCAGCCTATGATTTCATTTATATTTTATGTTATCTTTCTGTTTTGACTTTCATTAATTTTCTTCTAATTTTTATTATTTATTTTATTCCTTCTCTCTCATATGTTATTCATATGTTTTTTCATTGTGTCTACTTCATCTGTGAGAACCCTGAAGTCATTAAACAGAGGTGTTTTTAATTCTTGTCTGATACACCAACATCTGTTTCACCTCCGAGTCTGGTTCTGATAATTGCCTAATCTCTTCTTAGTGTGTTTTTTTCTCACCTTGTGGCATTTTTTGTTGAAAGCCAAATATGATGTATTAGGTTATATAAACTGAGGTAGATAAGTCAGCAAAAGAATTTGTGTTAATCTAGAGAGCAATATGTACTTGCTATTTACTACATAACAAGTAGTTAAATGGTGCATTCAATGGTGCAGCATCATTGTTTTTATTTTTCCTTTAACTTTCATGAGCGCTCCTCCCTTATAAACAGCCTGTTTCCTGCAGCACTTTCAGCCATATCTGCTATTGATATACAGATGGAAGTCTCATTATTCACCATAGTTTATGTTCTAACAAATACTGTGCTGTTGCTGCTAAAGGAAACACAAGAGTTAAATTCTCTTGAGCCTCTCATCATATTTTCACCCGCTGAAATGCTTTTTGTGTTATATCGGTCCATTTGCTATCATCCTTTAAAAAAATCCACTCTCCTCAAGGTTGAAAACCTGTTTTTCACATAACCCTTTTCCCATATAACACTTAGCAGATTTAAAAAAAAAATCCTTTGCAGCCTCGTATTCTGCAGAAACTGCCTCACCTATAAGTTTAACATTTTTTGTGCTATATTATTTTTTGAAATGTGTGAGTCATCCAGTACTCGCTAAGACTGGTTTAGTGTTTCTCTCATCCTGTGTAGCACGATTGTTCATTTCTTTGGCTTTTGACCTCAAAACAATGCTGTCCATTATGTTCTTTTTATTATTGTTATCTCATGAATCCACACACTTAGCCACTTTTGCATATTTTCAATAGCTTTTTCACACACTGCAGATGTTACTTTAGCACTTTTTAGAGAAACCTCATGTAGAGATTGGTGAATTTCCTCTTTCTTTTTATCATTGAACCATATTGTGATTCATAACATTGAACTCACAACCAACAGTACTATAACTCATGCCTGAATGAAACAAATCTAACACATATTTTCTTTTTTCTGTAAGGCACATCACAGCCTTTTTATATTTACTTAGAAACTGTAGACACCACTTTATCTTTTCCCTTGTGGGCCATTTTAAATAATGAAATCACCATCACCAATAACAGCAAAAAAGCACGAACAAGTTTTTAAACATAGCACTAATTAGACCACAAAAAAGACACTTGGTTAAAGTATGAGAGCTTCTTGTTTCTGCTCTTACTTTGTTCCATCTCAGCTGGGACGTACATGTCAGGTGATTCAAAATTTTCACCACTCTGCATGTCTGTATGTGATCATAAAAGCTCCGAGAGTGCTGAGTTAGAGGCTACAAATACATTTTAGCAAGAGGGAAAATGAACAAATGCAAAATCTGCAAATTATGAGGATCCATTCTACCCCTGCTGCTCTGATAGATGTGTGGGAAGGGAATCTTATAATTAAATTTCAATCTTGTATTGGGCCTGTGTGTCTGGGGTGAGACCTTCACAACTCTTTTGTGGTATAGCTGTTTTCCCCATTCAGCAGGAACTGGAGAGTAAAAGTAGGCTGCAGTTGAAGGAATGTTCTTCCTTCATTGTGGTAAGAATCTAGGAAAGTCTTTTCCACTGAAAAGTAGGCCTTTGTAATGTAGAAGTTTCTGAAGGACTCTTTCTATGACTATTCTTCCAGACAAAAGGGAATCATTCTGGTATCTTCATTTTGAAGACCTTGTGGAGTTCTTGGAGGTAAAGCTCATGAAAGAATAGGGGGCCTCCTGGCCGGGCACAGTGTCTTATGCCTGTAATCTCAGCACTTTGGGAGGCCAAGGTGGGTTGATCACCTGAGCAACGTGGTGAAACCTTGTCTCTATTAAAAATACAAAAATTAGCTGGGTGCGGTTGTAGGTGTCTTTAGTTCCAGCTACTCGGGAGACTGAGGGAGGAGAATCGATTGAACTGAGAAGGTGGAGGTTGTAGTGAGCTGAGATTGTACCATTGTGCTCCAGCCCAGGCAACAAGAACAAAACTCCATCTAAAAAAAAAAAAAAAAAAAAAAGTGTAGGGTCCTCCTAAGACTGTGGCCACCAGAAGAGTCTCACTTTTAAGCTAACCCATAGTTTAACCTCTAGAAAATCTTCAAAATTCAAGTGTTGTGTCACTTTATGTTCCTAGCAGCTTCTACTCCAGGTAATCAGATCTTAGCAGTGTCTGCCGAATGCTGTAAATCTGGAAAGCCAGATTTCAGGGTGATTATTTGCCTTGCAACTGCAATTGGCTGAAAGGTTCAGGAAACATAATTTATTTGGGAGGGATGACTTATAAGCTCTTTACCTTTGGAACTGAATCTAGAAATTCCATTCTTTTTAAAATAAATTTATTTATTGTAATTTAACACAATATCAAAATGTATACAGATCATGAATATATATGCCAGTGAATAATTACACAGTAATTACATTTGTGTTGTAGCAGGAAGAGTCGTAGAAAAAAATCCCTCAGATACCAGATTGAGGAAGGAAATAGCTTTATTCAGCTGGGAGCATTGGCAGACTCACATCCTAGAAGCAGAGCTCTCCAAATAAGTAATTTCTGTCCCTTTTAAGGGCTCACAACTCTAAAGGGGCTGTGTGAGGGGGGTGGTCATGATCGATTCAGCAAGCAAGGGGTGCGTCACTGGGGGCTGCATGCACTAATAATCAGAATGAAACAGAACCAAACAGGGAGTTTCACAATGCTTCATCATACAATGTCTGGAATCTATAGATAACACAAGCAGTGAGGTCAGGGGTTGAATTTTAACTACCAGGCCTGAAATGTGGCACCAGTTTGTCTGACTATGAATTTCAACTCTGCTTATTTTTTCAACTTATACCTTTTCAGCATACAAGAAATTAGGTATAAGACAATATGAGGAGTGGTCTTCTCTCTCATTCCCCCCTTTGAGAACCTCACTTTCATCCTCACTACCTATGTCTTCCTGCAAGACAGATCGATAATGATTCATATAGTACACTTGTGCCGAAGCATTTTGGTGAACTAAGGTAGCAATAAAGATTTTTATCATTTGAAGGAGTACAGGTAGCAAGCAAGAGAGTAACAGGCAGGTTCTTATCACTACTATATTTCCTATTATAAGAGTTTTAAATGCTCCTATCACTGGGAACCATTTTCCAAACATAGCCCCAGGATTGAATCCATGCCACACTTGCATGGGCACATGTGTCAGCTTTGTCGTGTCTCTGACTATGTCTTTGACTACTTGTCCTTGATCATCTATGTGTAGACAGCAGTTAGTAAGGGTAAATTTTCCACAGACCCTTCCTTCAGCTGCCAGCAAGTAGTTGAGAGCCAATCTATTTTGATACATAGCATTTCTCATCTGAGTTTCTTGTCGGGCCAGTAAAGTCAAGGCTTGGTCAGTTTTATTAGTGATGATTTCTAAGACAGCTTGCAGCAGTATGATTCTGTTGAGCATGTAAATGGGGGTCCAGTATCCCCCATGAGCTGTCCTGTGCCCACGTAGCAGACCCAGAGTACTGTATAATTCTTTCATGGGGTCATTCATCATCTTTCCAATTACCTATGGCTATGCTTCTCCTTTTGTGGGAAGCATAGACAGGGAAGCCTGGAAGTTTTCCTGTTTTTATGGGCAGTAAAAGAAAGATGGTTTAATAGTGCCAGTAACACAACTACCTGCCCATTGGTCAGGCAGCTTAGCATAGGCTCTATGACCACATTTCCAGTATAATCCAGTGGGAGCCATCTAATCCCGATGGGACTCCAGGTGGGTCCACAAGGTCAGCAACTTTGGAAATGTACTAAATAGATTCTTTTCGATGTAGTTTGAACTCCACCAAAAGGCTGTTTTGGTAGCACTATTATACAGTTTCTGTCCAAGACAACTGAGCCATCCTACAGGGTGGGTAAATTCTTTTCCTTCTCTAGATATGCAATACTGTCCAATTATTGAGGTTTTTAGGACCCATAAGTTATCAGGATGATTTTTTGGGCCAGGAATTCATTGGGAACTGGGTCTGTAGGCACTAATTCTCAGGTTTCCCATGGCCACTGATCTCCCATTATAGTTCCTCCACAAACATAACATGAAGTGACATTAGGAGACTGAGCTACATGCTCGGCTAATTGCAAAAACAAGTTTCTAGTTTTTCCTGGAATTTCTGGTACTGGCATATTTAGTTCATCATAGAAAGTTTGAAATACTGGTTGAGGAGAGCATTTTCGGATCTTTCCTCATATCAAGATACAGACTCCAGGATCAAGACCGGTCCCATCAATTCTTAGGGTTGCGTATTCCCCTGTTTTCCTGCGGGGTTCTAGTGGGTTAGCAATTATTAGTTCTAATGGGCTGCAATTTCCACTAGTGCAAGAAGAGTTACTTTTTGCTTTCTGGAAGTTGACGGGGTCTTTGTCATCTTTTTTGCAAGTAGAACAAATGATGCAAGACCAGTAGAAGTAACCTCCACAATTTCCTAGTTCATGACATATATACTTATTTTCTGGTGTACAGCTGTTTTCCCAATCGAGGGATCCACATCCCATTCCTAGCCTGTTGCTATTAATGACTGCACAAGCACCAGACTTTAAAGTAATCTTTTTGGGAACTCCCCTTTCTTCTACCCTAGTTAGTACTTTACTTGTATCTCTTAGGAAGGGATCGGTCCTTAACCTTATTTCAAAAACTGTGATCATGGGAGGCTCAGAGGGGTCATAGCACATGTCTGGCTGGTCATTTCCTGGGCTACACACTTTGTACTGAGTGTTATTATACAAATACGTTCCTTTTAAAGTTCCCAAGCATTCATAATAACTATAGAACAGAAAGATAATCTTAGTTTGTTGCCCTACCTCTGTAACCTGATGGAGGAACTGGGAGCAATCTTCCATTTGGGGAAAATCAGTCGAGATTTTTATTATACAAGTCCAAATCTCTAGGAAAACGAGTCCCACAGTGAGTTTCCTCATGCTTCAGCCATGAGTAGACCAGTCAGTTTCCGGGCATGACTGGAGCAGGGCTTGTCATCCTCCTCAGAGTTACTTTGCAGGGGTTGTCTGGGCTTGGTTTTGCCTCCCAGGTTTCAGCAGCTGCAGGTTTTACATGGCTGTGGCGAATCCAAGCTGGGATTCCCTCTACTTTCACAATGGTAGGAGTAGTCAGGACAATGGTTTGGGGTTCTTTCCACCATGGCCATAAAGGAGCTGCCTTCTATTCCTTGATCCACACACGATCACCTGGAGAGAAAGGGCGAACTGGGGAGAATAAGCTAACAGGGCATCTTTCATTTAACCAAACAGAAATTGCCTGTGCAGCCTTTCCTAAGGCCTGCAGCTGTCGCTGTAACTCAATTTCACCTAACTCTCGAGGGGTGCCTGGAAGTCCCCAGGGTATAGGAGGAGGCCTATGATATAATATTTCGTTAGGAGAATATCCTGTTCTCTTTAAAGGGGTGCATCTAATTTTGAACAGCACTAAGGGGAGGGCCTGTATCCACTTCAATCCTGTTTCCTGACGTACTTTCCCTAAACTATTTTTGATAGTCCAATTAATTCACTCCACCTTTCCAGAACTCTGTGGTCAGTAGGTGGCATGCAATTTCCATGTGATCCCCAATACCGTTGCTGTTTTCTGCACCGAGTCAGCCACAAACGCTGGCCCGTTGTCCAAGCCAATCCATAAGGGCAGTCCAAACCCAGGAATGAGCTCTCGAAGGAGGACACAGGTTACTTCATGAGCCTTCTCAGTTCATGTTGGATAAGCCTCTACCCACCCAGAGTAAGTACATACAAGAACCAGTAAATACTTGTTGCCTCTGCATTTGGGCATTTCTGTGAAGTCCACTTGAAGATCTTCAAAGAGGGTGGCTCCATAGGCTTGTATGCCGGGTGGATCAGTGGGGCCTGGCCTCGCATTGTGTTGTCGGCAAGCACCATTGTGTTACCATTCTGGCAAGGACTGGCGAGCGTGGGATGTAGAAGTACCGGCCTAACAATTTTTCAAGTGACTCTTGACCTAAGTGAGTGGTGTCATGTACGGCCAGCACAACTCCGGCTCCCAGCAACTGTGGCACAGCCACCCTCCCGTCCAGTAACCTGATCCATCCTTCTTTTATTGTTTGTCCCCCTTCTGCATGGAAAAAGTCTTTTACTTCCCTAGAATAGGTAGGAACTAGGTCAGGTACTTGAGGGAGTAAGGAGGCTGCGATTGACGTTTGGTAAGGAGTGGATGCCGCTTTCTTAGCCTCTGTGTCAGCTCAGGAATTTCCTAAAGCTACCGTGTTGGAGGATCGCTGGTGTCCTCTACAGTGCATGACTGCCACCCTCTGGGGTTTCCAAACTGCCTCTAATAAATGTAAAATTTCTTGTTGGTACTTTATGTCCTTTCCCCCAGAGTTCAATAAGCACTTTTCTTTATAGAGTGTTCCATGCACTTGGAGGGTTAGGAAGGTATATCGTGAGTCAGTGTAAATGTTCACAGTCTTACTTTCACTGAGTTCTAAAGCTCAGATTAGAGCAATGAGCTCATCTTTTTGGGCTGAGGCACCTTGGGGCAGAGGCCTGGCTTCAGTGACCATGTCCAGGGTTAACACGGCATACCCTGCTTGCCCTTCCCCTTGTGGACTGACGTAGCTGCTCCCATCCACATATAACTCCCAGCCCACCGATGTCCACGGCTGATCTCAGAGATCAGATCTGCTAGAATAAACCGAGCCTAACACTTCTACACAGTTATGCTTGACAGGGCGTTCTGGTGCTGGGAGCAAGGTAGCCAGACTCAGGGTGTTACAAACTTCAGTGGTTATGTGGGGATTCTCACAGAGCAAGCTTTGGTACTTAGTCAGTCTGGCATTTGTTAGCCTGTGATGTCCCTTGGTATTCATTAAGATTACTACAGCATAGGGGGCCTTTATGTTCAGGTTCTGTCCTAATGTTAGTTTATCTGCCTCTTGTGCCAACAGAGCAGTTGCTGCTAAGGCCCGTAGACATGGTGGCCAGCCCTTGGAAACCCCGTCTAGTTGTTTTGAGAGATAGGCCACTGGCCTCAGCCATGGCCCCACAGTCTGTGTTAAAACTCCAACTGCCTTTTTTTCTCTTTCTGATACATACAGTGTGAAGGGCTTTGTTAGATCTGGTGACCCCAATGCTGGGGCCAACCTGAGCTTTTTCTTTAACTTGTGGAAGGCTTGCTGCTGCTGTGTCCCCCACTCAAAAGTCTCTGCGTCGCCCCACTTTGTAACTTGGTACAGAGGCTTGGCCAGTAGTGCAAAGTTGGGGATCCATAATCTGCAGAACCCCACAGCTCCCAGGAATTCTCTTACCTGCCTTCTACTTTTAGGCTCCGGTAGGCTGCAGATGACCTGATTCCTTTCCGGCCCTGGGCTGTGTTCCCCCTGTCAGATAGTGAATCCCAGGTAGTGTACCCGCCATCTGCAGATCTGGGCTTTCTTCTTGGACACCTTCATACCCACGGTCCTCCAGGTGCCGAAGCAGGGTGTCTGTTCCTTTGGTGCACCCAACTGCCGTGGGGTGTCCCAGCAGGAGGTCATCCATGTACTGGAGCAAGACGCAGTCAAGGCCTTTAGCAGGAAACTTTTGGAGGTCTCGAGCCAATGCCTCCCTGAAGATAGTGGGGGAGTTCTTGAATTCCTGGGGAAGCTGGGTCCAAGTGTACTGAGTTGTGACACCTGACCCCGGATCTTCCCATTGAAAGGCAAACAACTTCTGGCTCTCCGGAGCTAGTTAGATGCTAAAAGGCATGTTTTAAGTCCAGGCAGGTAAACCAGCTGTCCTCAGCTGGCAGTAAGCCTAAAAATGTGTAAAGTTTAGGAACTGTTGGGTGCAGAGTCACTGTGGCTTGGTTGACCAAGCACAAGTCCTGTACTGGCTGGTAATCCTTAGTCCCTGGCTTAGGCACAGGCAGGATGGAGGCTGACAAGGCACTATAATTCCAAAAGTCTTTTGGTGCTCGAGTTGGACCTGGATACTTTCCAGGGCTTCTCTAGGGACTGGATACTGTTCTGACTGACTGGCTGGGCCTCTGGCTTAACGTTTATGAATACAGGGGCTTGGTTGATTGCCAGCCTGGGAGGATTGTCTTCTGCCCAGACTTTTGGCCACCGTTGAGCTAAAGCTGGCCCTATTTCCTTGCCTGATTCAGTTAGAAAAAGTCTCTATTCTTCTTCTCAGGGGACAGTAAGGGCCATGGTAACTCCTGTTCCCAGCAACTATAGCTATAAAGAGCTCCGCTTTGTAAAGGAGATAGTGGCTCTTAGTTTGCTAAGCAAGTTTTTCCCAGCAAAGGCCAGGGGCAGTCAGGCATATACAGAAACTGTGAATTATTTCATGTCCAACCACTGAGCAGGTTCGCAGCAGACAGGAAGCCCGCTTGGTGGAGACTCGTGTTGCTCCAATTATGTCAATGGTTTTCTTGGATAAGGGGGCAATCGGGGTGGTTACCACTGAGTGTTTAGCACCTGTGTCAACCAGACACTTAATGTCCTTGCTGACCATGGGCTCCTTGGGGGCACTTGAGCCCAGTCCTCTTCAGTCCAGCAACCCTTTGGCCAAACTGAACAAGGTTCCTTCATCCTTATCTGAGGCTTTTTGCTCCAAACCCCCTTGCTTTTCCTTTAACTGGGTGCACTTACCTTTCCAACGTCCTATTTCCTTACAATTGGTACACTGGTTATGTTGTAACCGTGGGCGGTTGGGCTAGGTGTTTTTCCCGGAACCCCTCCTTTCCTTGCCCTTTTGGCAGGATTCCTCTAAGGGCCACAACTAGTAAATCAGTGTTTCACGGGGCCTGACTTTCACCTTCTTTACGGTTTTCCCTGCAGCTGGTTGCATCTTTGTTCAGAAACACTTGATTGGCTTTTTCCAGTAACTGTGATGTATTCATAACCACAAATCCAGCCTGTTTCTGCAATTTTCTGCTAATATCTTCTGCACTTTGGCTAACTAGGGCCATGTTAATCATGTGCTGATTTTCAGGACTGTCTGGATCAAAGGGGGTGCACATATGGTAAGTCTCACACAATCTCTCATAGAATTGTGCCAGACTTTTCCCTGGATAAGTTCAGAAACTTTATTCATGACTGTAGCCTTTTGAGCCCCTTTAGACCTTCTAATAATGCCCCTCTGTACCACTTTAACTTTTCCGTATCTGGCCAATCATTCAGATCCCACTGGGGGTCTGTTCCTGGCAGCTGAATTCTTACATATTCTAGAGGGCTTTGGAAATCGGCTGGGACATGTTCTTCCAGCCACTTGGTTGCTGCCTGGAGTACCCTTCATCTCTCTTCAGTGTTAAAGAGGTACATGAGCAGCTGGTGACAATCAGCCCAGGTGGGATTGTGAGTCTGTATGATGGTGTGGAGCAGATCAATTAAGGCCTGGGGTTTCTCAGTATAAGAGGGTGTATTGTTTTTCCAATTTAAGAGGCCGGCAGAAGTGAAAGGTTGATACACAAAGGCATGTCTTTCCACCATGTGCCCGTCCTCATCTACCCCAGTATATTGCTGCTCCCTCAGGGGCATTTGGATTCCAGTCTTAGGTCATAAGTGAGCTGCCAAGGGAGGAGTTCCTCCTGCAGCTTCACTTCCTATTTTGTCTACTCTGGGTGGTCTAGGGGTGGGGATGTCTTGTGAGGGTGTAGATGCTGTGGTCTCAGGAGTGGGGAGCCTTTCTTCTCGGTAAGGGGGAACCATCAGTGCCATTTCCTGCCAGGAGTCATCGGGCATCGGATCAGATAGGATAGGACTTTAAGTGCTGACCTCCCTCAGCGGGTAGAGTGAGAACCTTCCTTAGCTGACTGTCCCTTTGCCACTAGTACTGCTGCTGCCTGCCCTCTTAGAGGGATCTAAAACTAGAGGGATCTAAAACTAGCTGTAACCACGAATCTATATACAGGAACTGATCTGGGAGCCCTGGCTTACAAGTTACTTTGTGCCATACCTTCAACACAAGGGACCTATCCAGGCTTCCTTCTGACCGCTAACTCATCTCTAAGTCTGGCCAGTCTATTTCACACAAAGTTTTAAATTTCCCTGGTGTCATAGTAACTCCTTAATCCCCTTTAAATTCCTTTTTGAAATTCTTTAGCATAGTTCCTAATGAGGTGGGCTTACTTTGCGCCTGACCCATGTTTTTCTCGCACTCTCACCACACACATACCTCACACAGCAAAGAACGAGTAAAAGGGCACACACACATCTAATAATTAAAACCAAAACCTGAGTATCGAGAAATCTGAGCCAAATCAAAACCAAAACCAGAACCAAATACCAAGCAATTTAAGACCAAAACCAAAGTACCGACATGGGCATATCGTGGGTAACCAGGCCATGCTTCCACTCAAATGGTGTGAACAAATTCCAAAGACTAGTCTTACCAAGTTTCAGACGTCTGGACCCCTCATGCCAGTTCCTTCCTGGCGTTCAGCTGCTGCGTGGATCCTCCACGGGAGCCTGCCACACGCTGCTCTGGTGAGGTGTCCCACCTGGGCAATTGCCTACCTGGGAGCACTCTTTGGGTCTGCATCACTCAGGGTGATCTGACGTCCCCCACAGGGATGCTCCACAGGGCAGGCCAAAGCCACCTAACTTGACCCTGTGCCAAACACCTCGCTTCCCGGTCAGGGAACCAAGAAATGTAGTAGGAGGAGTCATAGACAAAATCCCTCAAACACCGGATTGAGGAAGGAAAGAGCTTTATTCAGCTGGGAGCATCAGCAGACTCACTTCCTAGAAACGAAGCTCTCCAAATAAGTAATTTCTGTCCCTTTTAAGGGCTCACAGCTCTAAAGGGGCTTCGTGAGGAGGGTGGTCATAATAGATTCAGCAAGCGAGGCGTGCGTGACTGGGGACTGCAAGCACTAGTAATCAGAACGAAACAGAACAGAACAGGGAGTTTCGCAATGCTTCCTCATACAATGGCTGGAATCTATAGATAATACAAGCAGTGAGATCAGGGTTTGAATTTTAACTACCAGACCCAAAATGTGGTGCCGGTTTGTCTGACTATGAATTTCACTTCTGCTTATTCTTTCAACTTCTACCTTTTCAGCAAACAAGAAATTAAGTATTAGACAATATGAAGAGTGGTCTCCTTTCTCAGTGTAAACGTGACACGCATAATGTCATAGAATACTAACAACACACTAGTAGTCCCAACTGCCCCTTCCCAATCACCTTTCCATTCTTTCTTTCCAAAATACTGACTACATTATATGACTGCAACTTTTGCATAATGTTATTTTTAGTGTTTATGTAAGTGACATCGTTCATTATTTTGTGTTTGGCTTTTTCAATCAATAATTTATTTTGATACTTTTAGATGCTGTTGCATGTAGCAACAATAGTTTTGTCTTTATTGCTATATAGTGCTTACTTTCCAGAGATATCACAATTAGATAGTTGTAATTATTCAATGGCAATTTGTTTTTCTCTAGTTTTTAATCTGTTTCAATGTGAAAGATCATTCTAGAATATGTTATGTGGACTATATAGTAGGCATTATTTAGGAGTATAATTCCTAGATCATAGTTACAAGAATAGTTTATTTTAGTAAATAATGCCAATCAGCTTTCCAAAGCGACTGCACAAATTTACAGATTTTTATACACTGTATTGTATACATACATGAATTTAAACCAATTAACTTCTTCTGATACATAGGCAAGAAAAAATCCAATTTAAGTTAATTATAACTTTATTTTTAAAGGCTTTATTTCTCAAAATTTTACTTCTAGAGACTTACCCAGATAATATACCTTCAATATTACATATATATGTTTATTAATTGTGCCATTATTTATTATTGCAAAATGAAAAGATTAAAAACTCTACTTGCTCACATATGCAATTAGTTAAGTAAACTATGGTTGAATAAACTGATAAGGAGAGACTTTGAGGATATATTATTAAGTGAAATTTTCCAAAAAATATCCCCAAACAGTATGTCTATTTTTATACTTTTGGTAATTTTTTTTAAAAAAGAAGACAAGTAACCACAAACCTATGAAAGTGATAGAGGTATGGATGAGTAGAAATGAAATAAAAGGCATCTTAGAGGGAGCAACCATATTCTCTGTTTACTTTTTTTATTATGAATTTCACTATTATAACCATGTTAATGTTCATGTATTCAAAAATTATATTTAATTCAGTAAAGATAGAAAAAAACAATACATTATGAAGTTTGTTTAGAACAATGAAAGATGCTTTACAATTATGTTCCTAAAATTAAAATAATATGGTGAGTTAAGAGCTCCTTCTTTGAACCTATTTTTAAACTTAGAATTTTATTAATGAAAATCCTTTCCTTCTACATGGAAGGTATTTTTCCTTCAGCTGTGCTTTTGTTAGCTATCAAGTTAAATATTTGAACTGAAGGAAATATATTCTGAAATATAATAAGATTAGGCTATTGAGAGGAAATATATTCTGAAATACAATAAAATTAGGCTGTTGCGATTGACATAAAACTCTAATCCTCATTATACTGTTCTCAACTTTTTCATGGAGCTATAGAAATCAACTGTAGCTCCCTTTTTTTGAACTGTTATATTACAGCAGTGTAAAAAAAACTTTTCATGCATGTATATACTATTAAAAAATCTATGTTACTTACTATTCTAGAGGTGATATGTAAACCATTATAAAGAATTTTTGAAATACTACTATATTTTGTTTTTCAGTAGTGCTTAAAGCTTTATAAATCAATAACAAGAGAGGTTTTAGCCCAGTAGGCTGTAACAGCTTGTTTGAACTTGTTATGATCCATTTTGTCAATAAGGTCTTGGGAGATCTTTAAACCTGTGCTTATTTGGCTATTAGGGATACACATTCTAACCATATGTTGAATTAATGTTTACAACATATAGGTGAAAAAAAAGAACTGAAACTCCTTTCTCCATGATATTTTAAACAAATTTATTTTAGCAAGCTTTTTTGTTTGTTTGTTTTTTGAGATGGGATTTTGCTTTGTTGCCCAGGCTGGACTGTAGTGGTTCCATCATACCTTCCTGTAAACTAATGCTCCCAGCCTCCAGTAGCCTCCAGTGATTCTTCCTCCTCAGCCTCCTGAGTAGCCAGGACTATAGGCACATGTCACCACACTAAACCGATTTTTAAAAACACTTTTTTGTAGAAACCAAGTCTCACCATGTTGCCCAAGCTAGTCTCAAACTTCTGGCCTCAAGTGATCATCTCACCCCAGTAAATATATTTTGTTCCCTAATGTAAACACATTAAAAATATTCACTACCCTATAGACTGCTTAACATAGCATGATATTTCCAGATAATCTGTTAGTTAAAATTTCAGTGAGTTCATTTCAGTGCTTGAAGGTAATGTCCGAGGATAATTTAAAGGGTATTTGTAGATATCATGCAGGTATAATGCAAGTTCATTTTAAAGCTGAAAGAAACTGGGACTCAGAGTTCTTAAGTGATAAAATTGGGATGCAAGACCAGATTTTCTGCCCCCTTGTCCAACTTTTTCTAATTTTTCTTCAAAGGTTGTTAATTTTTCCATTTATTCTACAATATATTAGTGTTTCGTTAGGTTATCTTCATGAAGATTTGGATTAATATATTCTGTTATATTTACATGTAGTTGATATATTTAATAATAACATCAACTTATTCATGCAACCATTAATTTCTTTATCAATAAAATAAATACTTTCTTGACACCCAGTATTTTCAAACTTCTGTAATAGACAGCTTGGAATAAAGACCAATAAAACATCTTTTTATTTTCATGTCAATGTAGCAAATTGTGTTTTAGACATGGTATACACAGAAGTAAATAATTACAGTGCAGAAATTGCTTGACTGAAGAAGTGATTGACTCAGCCTAGATCAATAATTATTAGAGTAGAGGGAGTGACAGAAATATTCACAAAGCAACACCTAATTTGGAAATTTGAACACATTAAACTAGCTAAAGAACCAGGAAACAAACATATTGCATGCCAAAGACAAGACTATTTCATCAATCTTTGCTGTGATTTCCATAGAGATGTTAACTCTAACTAGATTACTTGGTATCGGGAATAACTTGCCTCCTAATGCCCATGTATATGTAACCACCAGCTAGCTAGTATTGACCTTTCTAGAATTAATGTCTGAGTTGCCTATAAGTGAACACATCACCTAGCAGAAGAAAAATTGGACAGTAAAGTTGCTGCACATCTTATCTCCCATGACATTGCCCATTTGAGTACCAGCAGTCTAGCAATCTAAGTATCTTATAAGAAAAGTCGTTTTAGTTTGGCTGATAGAAAATTCTTCTAAATTATGTTTCTCCATTGAGTTTATTTACTTTTCTAAGTTTTTCTTCTTGAAGTAATGTAAAATAAGTCAATATTCTCTTCTACATGGCAATTTTGACATATTTTGTATGGCTTTAAAAGTTGGCTTATGGATTTTGGAGGTCTTAGTATTCCAGTGATTTCATTCTCTCATTATTTATCCTGTTGCTATGTTCTCTACGATACATTAAACAGTGAAATTATATGATTTAGTTTACCTTATTAAACAATAGAATATATTAAAATATGACATCTTATTGCCTCTTCTAAAATGAGGATGAACTGGAAAAAATAATAAAAACAGAAGATAGCATCAGAAAACCAAATTTCAAGCAAGTGTTTTTACATTTTTTAACCTCAGTTTCCATGTTTAAATAATAGGAGCAAAAGCATCTACTTGGCAAACATTTTACTTAGATTAAATGAATTTGAATTTATTAAGATAAAGTATGATTATGACAGGCAAAGATAATAATAAGTTTTGTCTAGGCAGTTCTCTAAAAAAGAAGTTGCTTCTCCGGAAATGTTTTTATGTGTAACAATTCTGGTATATCTTCATTATCTGAGATTTTTATGATCCTGCCATTTGTCTCTACATTCTGCCAGTTCTCTGAACAAAAGGTGCATTATTTAAGCCATTTTAGTGTGAAAAGTACGTACTCGATGGGGCATGCTTTGATAATGAGGTAGGAGACTGGCAAGACTTGTTTTCTGGTTATCCTGCTGACCAAAACTGGATCTGATCCAGACAAGATAAAGTGAAAAACACAGCAGGAAGGAACAAGCAGACAGCCACAAAAGCAATCCCTAGGTGCCTTCATTGCTCATTAGGATAAGACACTTCCACCAGCACCACAACAGTTTATAAATACCATGACAATGTCCTGGAAGTTACCAACCCTTTCCATGGCAACAACCCAGAAGTTACCGCATTTTTCCTAGAAAGTTTAAAATTACATGCCCCTCAATTTGCATCGAGTCATCCTTTAATTTGCATGTAACTAAACTAGGTTTACATGAGTATAAATACATTTGCCCAGGCCTGTAAGTTATCCCTGCTCTACAAGGAGCAGTACCTTTCCATAAAATATTGCTGTCTAACACCACCAGCTAGCCCTTGAATTCTTTACTCGGCAAAACCAAGAACTCTCCCGGGCTAAGCCTCAATTTTGGGTCTCACCCATCCTGCAACAAAACCATGTCTTCCCCTGGGTGGGCACGTTGAAAAAATACCAGTTATTTGACTGTGCCTTTCCAATACTTTTTGACTACCATGACATGGTAAAGGCAATTGTGCCAATTGTTAAATTGATTAGTGTTTCAGATTGTGACGACCATGAGATCTTATACAATAACTTGGAAAATTATCTGATGTAGGTTTGTAGAAAAACTTGCTACATATGTTTTAAAGGACTTCAACTCCTTTTGGCTGAAAATTCTGGAAGAAAGAAATTATTGGCGTAGCCATGACTGTCCAGAAAACGTTGTTGATCCAATGGCTAATGTAATTTTGAATATTTTCTAGTGGTCCCCATTGATTAATTTTATCTTACTTAGTAATTCAGTGCCACTTGAACATATTGTAGTGGTGGAGAAATCAGTTGCAGCAGTGTGAAAATGGCAAGAACCCCACATTTGAAGAATACTACCTTTCCTACAGTTATCCCTTGAACTTTAGAAAATCGAATAATCCCTTTGAGCGTAAGTTTTCTCATCTAATAATAAAATGCATATCCTAATAGTTTCTCTTCACTGTATTGTTGGAAAGATTAAAGGAAAAATGAGATTTCATGAAAAGCACTCAGCTCAGTATTGAGCACACAGTGAGCTACCGATAAGTATGAGCCATTATTGCTTCTTAAGTGTTGCTAAAAATGAATATC
This sequence comes from Mandrillus leucophaeus, assembly GCF_000951045.1. Taxonomy (NCBI): domain Eukaryota; kingdom Metazoa; phylum Chordata; class Mammalia; order Primates; family Cercopithecidae; genus Mandrillus; species Mandrillus leucophaeus. The sequence goes on from NW_012103476.1 coordinate 1,038,670, forward strand.
GTTCATCTTCAGGGTGTTGCAGAGCAGTTGAAATAATGATGAGTTATGAGGAATAATTTTTAAAATAGAAATAACTTTAAAATTACATTAATTTCAAAGCTGTACCAATTAGTCAATTAATTGGCATATTAGTTAAGTACATGTGGACAACAACAATTAGGTAGAATTTTTCCCTCTATTTCACTAAACACTATCCTCATCAGAATTCATTCTACCAAAAACAGTTAATTATAAACCATATTTACATTTCTAGGCCACTGAATCTTTATATTTTGGGGAGATGAGTAGGGGAAAGATATTTCCTTTTCTTAGAAAAGTACTCATGACCACTTAGACACTCTCTTTTCTCTAGAATTTCATGACTTCCAAGACTCCAGAAGGGTCAGCAAAACTGAGATAATGAAGCCCTGATCTGGACGACGTGTTTCAACCATAAACCCCAACTGTTTTTTTTCTCTCTCTTTCTCTCAGTCTCAATCTTTCCCTCTCCCTCATATTCTCTCTCCCTACTCCCTACCCATATCTCTCTATCACATGCACACACACATCCACAGGTCTTTTTTAAATAGTAATTTAACATCCAGAGTTCATTCTGCAATAGAAAACTTTTTGTTTCAATGTTGAGTATTGCTAATGGCTTCCACGTGATATCTTCTCCTTTAACATAAGAAAATAGATTTACTGAGAGACATTTAAGGAACAGTTTCACTCTTGCTAATGGCTTTAATCTATACAATAGCATTAATCAGATTATATAGTTGCATTTTCTTTTTAAACAAATGACATTTTAATCCAATGTCATTAAACAATGACATAATTTTAATCCAATAACAATACAATAGTATTCAATGAATTGTCCCCAAAGTAGATATTTAAAAATACATATTAATACTTTAGTTAAAGACAATCCTAGGTTATATTGAAAGACAAATCAGAAAAATCTAAAACAGTGTAGATTTATCAAATGTATCGATTTACTCTCATTATTATGAAGTTACATTAGTTATTTAATTAAATAAAATACATTTGAATTCACACACAATTTAAAATGATACTTTATTCACTATTTCTAGAAGCATTCAAACAACTTAGAAACCTGGACTTAAATTGACATTGATCTTTTAGTGATCTCTAAAGCAAATAATTTACCTTTTTATTTTGCCATAGTTTACATTTTTATCTCATGCCATTTATTCCATTTCCAAATGACTATACAAATTTTTAGAAAGAAATAAAGAATACTACAAACATTACAATGATTTAAATCAAAGAGTTCTTATGTGTAGGAAAGTATCTTTATCAACAATCTTTTGAATAGTGCTTCTATATACATTATTGTTTTATAAATCTCTTGATATTAATAAATTCTCTAAGATGGGAAAAGTAATCTTCTTACATTGTTACTGAATGCATTGATACCAATGTATGACTAGGTTCAATGATTTACATTTCTTCATCAAATTTTCAATGTGTGGAAGAAAGAGTTTATTACCTGGCACAAAAGGCCTAATATATTAGATTTGTCAGTGTAGAAATATCCACTTCTAGACACAATGCTTTTCTCCTGATTATATCTAACACGTAATGGTGTATATAGCCTGAATTCATAGTTTGCAATCATTTAAACAGCATTTTCTGTGTAATTGATGCTATTTTGTTAAATGGAGTTCATTTGAAACTGTCCATTACTTACAAGTTAGTAAGTTTGTCACTTCCTTGTTAGCAAAAAGAAGTCAACTTCTGATGTATTTTGCTAATTAAAATTCACAAATATATATGCATTTTAAAAACATCTACATGTAGTATTCTGGGTTATAACAAAGGTAAATATCATACCTTCTCTGATGCTTCTTTTGGTTGCTATCCAGGCCATATGTGTGACTGGAACTTATAAAATTTGAGAAGACAGGAGCCTTTACGTCTGTGATTCCCAACTGTGGCTGACTCTCAGTCCCCTGCTGGGGAATTGTGGAAATATCTGCACATTTTTAAATTTCTGATCATGTGGAATTTAGTGGGTAGAGGCTGAGTGCTGAGAAACAGCATACAATGCACAAGATACCTCCCAACACACACCCCAAGAACTGACCATCTAAAAGTGCCAAGATGCCCCCGTTGAGAAATACTACTTTAAATAAAATAATAAAATTTGTTAAAAATAAAATATAATTAGATACGGAAGTAAGTGAGGAACTTTGTAAAACAAGGTTCTTTAAGTTTTTAGGTAAAACTGCTTCAGCGATTACTCCAAAACAAAATTCCAAATCAAACGCATTTCTTTTTGAATAATGAATTAACCCTTATACATTTCTACCTCTGGCAAAAAGTTTCTGAAAAGTGAAGAAATTAATGTGCTTTAAATTGAAGGTTTCTGTCTAATGAATTTAAAAGATAACTACATAATACCTCACGATAATGATGTTGGCAAGCACAAGGTACAGTGATTTGATTAAGTTAATGGGGTCTACAGGGGGGAGTCAGATAAAAACTGTATATACTGCGGGCAGCATTTTCCTAGAAGTAGCACAATAAGTCAGAAATACTTTTAAATTAGTTTATAACTTATTTTATAACTCCTGTGCTTCTTTGCCATTCAAGACATAATAGTTTTACGCAACTCAACCCTATTAAACTGTATTACAAGCCTTATATTCAAACTCTTGTTAGTAAAACAGAGCTATATAAAAGCATGTCCATGTAGCCTTGTTGCCTGTGGCAGCAACTGATGTATCATGACCTACCTCCCTGCACTCACACACACACACACCCACTTATTCCAGGATTTTTAAAAACAACCTGACTTGTTATACCACGAGAATTTTGAAAACAAACAAAAACATTTTAAACTATTTAACTTTTCTATACGCTTACAGTAAATGTGTTATGGTTTACATGTAGTGTCTACTCTAGCTAAGCTTAGACTCGGGGTCCTATAGTCTTTACTATATGTATATTTGTCCTATATGTTATTTGAACACTGTGAAGTCACCACTTAGTCCTGTATTGAATCACCCATTATTTAACTTGCGAATTCGTGTGACATCACACTGTCCACCGAGACACATTCAGAAATATTTATATTTCTGAATAAAAATTTATTCAGAAAATTTATATTTATTTATATATTATAAATATATATTTATATTTATATTCAGAATAAAATATATAAATATATTTATATTATATTTAATATTTAATAATATATATTTAATATAAATATATTTATATTCTTAATATATACACATTTTATTATATATTTATATATTATATTCTTATAATATAAGAATATATAAATATATGTATCTTATGAATATATAGAATATATAAAATCATATATTTATATATTTGTATTCTGAATATAAATATTTATATTTCTGAATATAAATACAAACAGAGTTTCTGCAAAGTAGGCTGTTTTGTTAAATAGAGTAGATTTCCACATTTTAGAAAGTTAAAAGTGGATCTTGCTTTGGATATTTCAGAGTTTACATTTCAAAGGGAAGGTAAGTGACTCAGTCAGTTTTCTGTTGTTACAACAGAATATTATTATACATCCGGGCCAATTTATAATGAAAAAAAGTTATTACTCACAATTCTGGAACTAGGAAGATCAAGAGCATGGCACCGGTATCCGGAGATGGTGGAAGGCATCACATAGGGGTGAGCACATGAGACAGAGCCAGGCGGCGCTGGGGTCTGACAGGCTTTATGATGACCACTCTCCTAATAACCAACCCACCCTCACCACAATGACATCATATCCATCCATGATGTCTCCGCCTTCGCGACCCAGCCACTTCTTATACGGCCTCACTTCCCAACTTTGTCGCAATGGGGATTAAATTTCCAACCCCTCAACTTTTTCGGGACACATTCAAACCATAGGATAGAAACTGGTAATGCAGGCCATCATATATATTTTAGAAATATACTAAATATCCAAAGCCATGTTTACTTGCACCTAAAACTATAAACTTCCTTATCTTCAATGCTCATGATTATTTACAGCTTTTTGTTTTCCCCCTCTTCAATAACAAGCTTCTCAAAAGAATCCCCTGTACTTGATGTCTCAGTGTCCCTGCTATCCACACAGTATTTTAGTATTTCCTGCATTCGACCCTCCCTCCTCCAGTGCCAAATTGTAAATGCTTTCTTGATGGACATCATTGAGCTCCTAGGTTCATATATGTGTGTTGTTAGCTGCTCACTTTATTGGCATCTGTGTCAACTGACACAATCGTCTTAGCTTTACTCTTGAAACTTTCAAAGACTTGATTATGTCTTTTTTTGTTTTAATGAAGATATCATCTCTTCGATAAATCAACAATAGTTTCATCTCTATGACTCTATTTCTGGGTGAAGATCCCTTCTAGGGGCACACATGACACCATGTTTGCACTTATGGACTGCCTCTCTGTATATTTTCATTGTCCATTTAACAGCTTTATCTTCTAAGTGTAACTAGCTCAAGGACAGAAACTGTGTTTTATTTTGTGGCATGTCTAACCCCTAGCATGATGCTAGCAAGTATGTGATACATATTTATCATTGCAAAAATTATCTAGATTCCATTTCTGTTTCTTCTCTTTTTCTTCTTCTCTTCTTTCCTTGAGCCTACAAACAAAAATGTCAAGTATTATTTTTCTGAAGTATTTATATTTTTTTAATACTCTTTTCATTGGTGAACTAATCAATTGCCACACTTTCTTCTGTGATTTGTGGTCTGCTAATGGATGGCCAAGCCTGTGTTTTTAGTCCCAAGATCCAGTTCTACAATTCAAGATGACTGTTATAAACTGAGATACTCTCATAAGCTATGTTTTTCATCTTTCACTGTCACCATTTCCCTTAAAGCTCTTCCTTTTTAACTTTCTCATTATATATATATTTTATTTTTTAGTTGACAAATGTTTTGAAATGCATTTACATTGTGTAATGACTCAATCCAGCTAATCACCATATGCATTACCTCACATACTTATCCTTTTTTTTTCACCATTTATAAAGACAAAACTTTAAGGAAACCCTTAAAATTTACTCTCAGCAAATTTCAAAATAAAATGCATTGTTATTAACTATAGTCACTATGTTGAGAAACAGATCACCAGCACTCATTCCTCTTATCTAAATGAAATTTTATAAAAACACTTCTCCAAAAGCAATGTTTTGAAATATATATGCATTGTGTAATGGCACAATCCAGCTAATCACCTTATGGCTTACTTCACATACTTGTCCTTTTATTTTCATCATGAGAACCTTAAAATTTACTCTCAGCAAATTTCAAAATAAAATAAAATATATTGTTATTAACCATAGTCACCATGTTGAGAAACAGATCACCAGTACTTATGTCTCCCATCTAAATGAAATTTTATATCCTTTGATTGGATCTCCCTAAGCTCTCATGGGCCTCAGGCCCTTCTACTTTCCATTTTTTTTTTTTTTTTTTTTTTAGAGATGGGCTCTTGCTCTGTTGCCCAGGTTGGAGTGGAGTGGCATAATCCGGGCTCACTGCACCCTTAAACTCCTGAGCTCAAGCATTCCTCCTTACCTCAGCTTCCTGAGCAGCGAGGGTCACAGGCGTGTACCATTATACCCAGCTAATTTCTTTTTTTAGAGAAATTTTTTGGAGAGATGAGGTCATGGTATATTGCCCAGGCTGCTCTCCAATTCCTGACCGCAAGCCATCTCCCTGCCTCAGCCTGTCAAGTTGCTGGGATTACAGGCATGAGCTGCCAATCCTGGTGTCTACTCTATACTTCTATAAGTTCAGCCTTTTTAGATGTCATGTATAAGTGGGATTATTCACTATTTCCCTTTCTGTGCTGGTTTATTTCACTTAACATAATGTCCTCCAGGTTCATCCGTGTTGCCACAAATGACAGGATTTCCTTCGTCTTTTAAGGCCAAATAGTGTTTCAGAGGGTATATAAATTACATTATTTTAATCCACTCATCTGCTGATAGGCACTTAGGTCATTTATGTATCTTGGCTATTGTACATAATGCTGCATTGAACATGAGAGTGAAGATTTCTCTAACATATTGATTTCATTTCCTTTAGTTATATACTCAGTGTTGAGATTACTAGATCACATAGCAGTTCTATTTTTAATTTTTTGAGGAACCGCTATACTATTGTCCAGAATGGCTTAATACTGAATAAATAAGATGCCAAGACAATAAATCTCAAAGTTTTGATTTCAATATTCACTCTTCATATTCTTCCACATTATTTCAATTGTGAACCACTGTTAATTTCACTTCCACAACATCACTTCTTCCTTATTTTAGCTTTCATTTCCATGGGTGTTTTTAAAGCAAGTCATCATTTATATCAAAACAGAAACAAGCAGGCACCCTGATATCTGATTAATATTTCTCACTGAAATTTCTAGATTGGATTTTCACCTCCTTAAATACTCCCTTGAGTCCCCTGACGATCATCGCTAATTGACAACGCAAACTTAATCTCACACAAAAACCTTTAACTGAAAATAGGCCATGAATTATATTTGAGGTGATTATGTACCTTAATAAATATTCATTTGGGAGCAACCATTGCAGCATCAGTAGGTCTATGACAGAGCTATTGGTAAAGATATGTGACTATAAATCTGCTGGGATTATGTGGAAAAATTTTAAATTTTATGATAAAATAGGAGTGATGTAGCTGATGTTACTATTCCATAGTTCTACTTGGTTTGTAGGAACATGATATGTAGAATTACAGCAGTTATTATTATTATTGTTATTATTATCATCATCATCATTATCATTATTTAGAGACAGGGTCTTGCTGTTACCAAGGATGGAGTGCAGTGGTGCAATGAGAGGTCACTGCAGCCTAGAACTCCTGGGCTCAAGTGATCCTCTTGCCTCAGCCTTCTGAGTAGTTGAGACCATAGGCTCCCGCCACCTTGCTGAGCTAATTTTAAAAATATGTAATAATAATAAAAATTGTAGGCCAGGCACAGTGGCTCACGCCTATAATCCCAGCACTTTGGGAGGCTGAGGCGGGTGGATCACCTGAGGTGAGGAGTTTGAGACTAGCCTGACCAACAAGGTGAAACCCCGTCTCTATTGAAAATACAGAAATTAGCTAAGCATGGTGCTGGGCACCTGTAGTCCTAGCTACTCGGGGGGCTGAGGCACGAGAATCACTTGGTGGAGGTTGCAGTGAGCTGAAATCACAACACTGCAGTCCAGTCTGGGCGACAGAGTGAGACTTTGTCCAAAAAAAGAAAAAAAAAGAGAGAGAGAGAGGAAAGAAGGAAAGAAGGAAGGGAGGGAGGGAGGGAGGGAGGAAGAAAATTCTACAGGACCAGGCACAGTGGCTTGCACACTACTTTGGAAGGCCAAGTCGGGCAGATCACCTGAGCCCAGGAGTTCAAGGTTGCAGTGAGCTGTGATAGTACCACTGCAGCCCAGCGTAGGCAATATAGTGAGACTTGTCTTTTGAAACAATACATATATGTATATGTACAGACAGGTGTCTATGTTTTGCTTGTCTTTTGAAAAGATGACTGTATCCTCAGTGTGTGCATTTACAGCCCCTGACATTCAAAATCAACCTCTGGCTCCAAACCTCAGTTTTATATATTTTCCTCAAATCATTATAGCGACATCTTATGCTTCAGAAAGTTTAGATTCTCAATGTTCTTGAAAACTCCACTTGAAATGAATTGCACAGGAATTTTAACGAGTTGGTTATACAAAAACAAAAACAAAACAAAACCAAACAAAGAAATGTTCTTTCTATTACTGCATGAAATCTAGTAATAAAGATATTCATGGTAATAAAGTAGATTATTCCTTGTTACTTAAAAATGACAGAAGTATAATGATTTGGAGTCCTAGGATATTTAAAGACATTAAAGGATATATGTTGTTTTTTAATAACTCAGAGTAAAAATCGTAAGAATCTTTACGAAGATTCATTTTACATATTTGAGACCTCCAATCTTTACAGGTACTTTTTGATTCTCATTAAGTATTTTGCAATTCAAGGTTAAATGAAAAATGGCTTCTTTGTAATTAAGATAGATGCTAGGTAACTGGAGATGCCTTTTATATTTTTCAAACCAAAATAGAGAAGTAAAGCTTTAAAAATCCTCCAAGAGAAAATTGGTATTGTCAGCTCACTTTATCTATATCTGATATCTGAAGTGTGCAAAATTAATTCAGGCTTTGCCACACATAGCTGTTAAAGAGATAAGTATAGTTAATTTCAGCTATACTGTAATCAATGACATGAGAATTAAATTTTTCATATATGAATATCTACATCCCACTGAAAATGTGAAGCAAGCAAAGATGATAATATAAAAGTGCAAAATCAAGTTTAAGGCCATCCATTATCCTTTTCTATTAACATATATCATGTTACTATTGGCTAGTCTACTTTTAAACAGCAATTATCTTTTATGTAAATTAACTAAGAGTTCATTTAGAAATGAAATTTCCCCTTATAAGTATTCATTTTGTCAGCTTAAGTAAGCTCCAAATGATCTCAGATCAGATTCAGTAGGAAAACTGCTGAAGGGAAAATAAGGGAATCATGAAAGGGAATAGAAAATCAATACATAACAATTCCCTAGAAATTAAATGACTCTAGGCTGGAGGGGTCCCATGAGACAAAGAGAGAGGTAGCTAGTTCTAAGGATTTTTCAGGTCTAAACCATTAGCATTTCCATTACTAACTCTTCTTTTCTGAAGGGGTATTAGAATGAATTAGAACCTGGTCTGAGTGCTTAGATAGAGCATTATCATCAACAAAATCAGTAATGTTGTTAGCATCAGGAAAGATGCACACAGAGCATTTTCCCTCTCCTAAGCAGAAAAAAAGATGGAAATTTTCCTAAAGACTCAGATAATATGAAGCACATGTACATGTTTTGGAGGACATGAGCCCTTTTGTTTCATCATTCAGAAGTAGTTCGAATAGAAAATCCAATGAACAAAACCTTTTTAAAAATGCACTTTTGACAAAATATTTGAAATATACAAGAAGATAAGTTCAACATACACTTAAGTCATGAAGCATAAGATAGAATTGAATACCCGTGGAGCACAAAAGAAATAACAAACTATTATTAATATCATTGAAACAATTCCTCTGTTTCTTCCATGTCTCATGCTGTCATCTTTCCTACATCCTCACTCACAGAAAACCATTTGTACAGATAATTTGTTTATCTTGTTCTTCTCTTTAATAATTTATTACCCAAGTAAATATCTTTTAAAAATATTTTTTATTTTGCTTATATTTCATGACTATAAGTATAGTTTTATACTCTATGGAAAGTTCTAGGGTTAGATTTTTTTCCACTTAGAATATATTTATAAGATTCATTTTCTTTTAAGTGTATATGTCTCCTAGTGGGCACACACAATTATTTTTAGCGTATTGATATAGTTTGGCTTTGTGTCCCTACCCAAACCCCATCTTTGATTGTAATCCCCGTGTGTAGAGGAAGAGACCTGGTGGGGGGTGATTGGATCATTGAGGCAGCCTCCCCCAGGCTGTTCTCATGATCTGTTCTCAGGAAATCTTATGGTTTCAAAAGTGGCAGTTTTCCCTGCATACTTTTTCTCTTTTGCTTCCTTGCGAAGAAGGTACTTGCTTCCTCTTCCCCTTCTACCATGTTTGTAAGTGTCCTGAGGCCTCCCCAGCCATGTGGAACTGTGAGTCAATTAAACCCGTTTTCTTATAAACTACCCAGTCTCAGGTAATATCTTTATACCAGGGTAAAAAAGGAACCAATACAGGTTTATAGCTATAAAGAAATGTATTGGGTCATTAAATTACTTTCCAATAAAATATTTCATTAGAATGTTCTTGCACCAAAGTGCCACCTGAAGCTTTCAAAATGTAAAACATACATTTTAATGCATTAAGTTGTTTAAGAAAAATGTCAAGTGACGTTTCAGGAAGTATAAAAACTGTGCTGAAATTAACTAAAATATCTGATTCAAAGGTTCATCTTGGCTTGAATAGCAGGAATATCCTGCCTGGCTATTTAGAAATCCATAGGAAGAGTCATTAATTGCTGTGCTTTTTTTCCCCATCTAAATTGAAATAATTATTTTAAATACTAATTATTTAATGCTTTGCTGAAACTCAGAACTGTAATCAAAATAAGTAATAATCCACTAAAATGATCTTTTTACTGATTATTTCATCAGAAGATTTTTTTCTAAATTTTCGAAATCTGTCTTAAGATCACATCTCCTTAAATCTCAGAGAAGAATCAAAGAAAAAATGTTTATGTATGTTCTGTTCTGCTTTAAAGAAAAGATATGTATGCAGATAATAATTGCTAAGGAAAAATCTGGAGAAGTCATTATTCATTAGGAACCTGTAGAATCCTTAGCTTTGCTATCTATATGTAGCCAATCAAGCAACATAACTCATGCTTATTGATGAGAGCTGTTTTCCAAGTATGCTGCTATGATGGAAAGCACAAAAAGCATCCATCTAGAAACACTTTATCATCAGAAAAGATAGATGGCAATGGGGATTTCTTCTTAGAAAGGTAGAGCAGCCATGCTTGATAAAACTAAATAAAGTGAAGTTTTAAATCATCATATAAATTCCATCTGCGACTCCATGGACTTCAGAGAACATGTGAATGTTGATTTGTCTGATTATGAGTATTAAAGTGAATTAAAGTAACTTTCAAACTAACATCTGTAGAATGCATAAAAAGCATAATTTTCCAAAAAGTTGCATTTTTCTGCTAGTTGCTGACTAGATCTTTATGAACTATCGAAGCAAAATGAATTCTGATTGAACAGGTAAAGAAACGAGAATGGCAGTACTGTCACTGTATTTTCTCTATATCTCGTGGGACTACTATTAATCTGAACTTTTTTGTGTTCTGTGTCTGCAGACACTCATTTTTCTTCTTAGACCATCTTTTATTTCACTGGAGCATTGTACAGGACTTTTTTCCCCAACTTTTGACTAGCTAAAGACTCTATGTGTTGTGTGATTATGTCCCAACATTAATGTGTCATTTATCTAAGGTCAATAAATGCACACAAGTACATCCCTTATGATAGTGATGATTTCAGTGAAGAGTCAGGTAGATTATTTTCACACTTCCCAAAAGAGAAAATGCTAATCATGATATGCATGAGAAAAGCTTTGTGGATCATCCAAAAACATAATAGTACTCAAAATATCTAGATTATACAGAGTTCTTGGTCAGGATTGAAATGAACACAAGTGAAACATCAGCATCTGACTATGTAGAGCAATAGAAAGGCTTATCCACATACAGCTAAGTGTGTACTTACAAAACACAAGGACTAAAGCACTACAATACCCGTGACAACACAAAATCCTCAGGAACATAAAACTAAATTTAATACATTGATGCCAACATCATTTAGGTTATTACAGAGATAGTTTCTTTTAAATAATCTTTTGCTTCCTTCCATACACCCATATATTTCATAATATACAGAGTACAGAATGCATGAAAAGAAAGTTTTAAAAATATGCAAGGATTACTGTTCTATGTTTTAAGAAAAGTTTTTATTTAGGAATAGTTTTATGTTCATAGTCAGATTGTAGAGATAACAGAGAGTTTCCATACACCCTTGACCTTCTTTCTCCTAATATTAGGTGCTTACAGAACTATAGGAGATGTTTAAATTCTAAGAGATTAACATTGGCAACCTACTTTTTACTGAGCTCCAGATTTTATTTGACTTTTTTTTACACTGTATGCTGTTTCTTTTTTAGGATCCCATCAAGGGTACCACATTACATTTAATATAATGTCTCCTTACTCTCCCTGGACCTTGAAAGTATGTGAAATGGTTCCTTGACTTTCAAGACCTTGATATCTTTGAAAGGAACTAGTCACACATTTTTATGACTGTCCCTCAGTTGGGGAGTGCCTGATGACTTCCTTATGTCTCATCTTGGTTGAGTGTCCTTCTTAAATCATCACATGATGAGATGCTTCCTGGGATGGAATTTTAATAGATAGGGTAGTGTATGGATGGACAGATAGATAGATACATAGGTAATTATAGATAGGTGCATATGCACAGATTAGACTGCAAACAGATACTTTCTAGTTTTGTTTGCACCTAGAAACAGTAACACCTCAATAAATCTTCATTTCTAAATTATTCTTCAATTAAAGGAATGATGTCTCCCTGGAGAAAGGATTGACTCATTACAGCCTCCTTGGAGAAAGGGTACTGTTAAATGCCCTTCTTATCTGATCACATGATGACATGCATCCTGTGATGGGATTGGATGCATAATGTCAGCATGACTTAGTACTGGTGACGTTAAACTTAACCACTTAGTTGAGATATTATCTTCAGATGTCTCCTCCGTAAAGTTTCTATCTTTTCTCTTTCCATCCTCTGAACATAAGCCACTAAGAATATTTCACACTCAGGGTGGAAGAACATAAAATTAAATTTAATATATTATTGCCAACATTATTTAGTTTCAGAGATGTTTTATTTTAAATCATCTTTTGTTTCCTTCCATACACCCATATATTTTTATAATATACAGAATACAGAATGCATGTAACATACGGAATACTGATCTCTCCTAATAGGAGGAGATTAAAATCTGCCCCCTGAAGGGAACAGTATCTACATATGATGTGGGATTCCATAAGGAAAATTTGTTTCTTCTCCCTTATTTATTTTTAAGTGATTTGTATTCAGATTTTCTTGTTTAAGATGTTCTTTTTTATTTTATCTTTTGGTTTATAACCTAATAGTACATCGCTATTTTGTTGCTTGAATTGTTGAGGGCTCCTCCAGCTTGGCTCCTGTGTCCCATTGAAATGTGGCCTCATTTTAGGCTTTCTAACACTTCTTTATTTTATTACACTTCAAGAGGTTCCAGGGTCATCTTGCAGATTTCCTGACCCAGCATTCAAATCGGTCAGTTTTTCACCAAGGAGATGTCATTCCTTTATCAGAGAGTAACGTTTAGAAGTGAAAATCTAGGCCAGGTGCAGTGGCTCACGTCTGTAATCCCAGCACTTCGGGAGGCAGAGGCGGGAGGATCACAAGGTCAGGAGATCGAGACCATCCTGGCTAACACGGTGAAACCCCGTCTCTATTAAAAAAGATACAAAAAATTAGCCAGGCGTGGTAGCGGGCGCCTATTATATAGATATTATATAAAATTCTTTAATTTTAATTAGCTACTCTGGAGGCTGAGGCAGGAGAATCGCTTGAACCCGGGAGGCGGAGCTTGCAGTGAGCCGAGATCACACCGCTGCACTCCAGTC
>NW_012103476.1:1052250-1064327 GCF_000951045.1 Mandrillus leucophaeus
TCTTTTTCTTTTTTTTTTTTTTTTGAGACGGAGTCTTGCTCCGTCACCCAGGCTGGAGTGCAGTGGCGTGATCTCTGCTCACTGTAACCTCTACCTCCCGTGTTCAAGCGATTCTCCTGCCTCAGCCTCCAGAGTAGCTGGGACTACAGGCGCCCACCACCATGCCCAGCTACTTTTTTGTATTTTTAGTAGAGACTGGGTTTCCCTATGTTAGCCAGGATGGTCTCGAACTCCTGACCTCGTGATCCGCCCCCCTCGGCCTCCCAAAGTGTTGGGATTACAGGCGTGAGTCACTGCACCTGGCCTACTTCCTTATTTTTTGAATCCTAGTACAGAGGTAAAGTTTTTCCGATATTCTTAACCCATACCCTTCTGAGAAACAAATTTACAAACTAGAGTACAGTATATACAATATATACAACGATATTCCTGCATTTTCCAGTCAAAATAATGTTATTCAAAGTTACTTAAGTCGGACTCTTTTTTGCCCAACCCCTCAGTGAGATTATATCAGGCATTTATAACACAGATTCATTTATTACAGCCTACATTCTATCCAGAAATCCTCTAACATACTGGTTTTTAAAATTTGCATATATTAAAGCTTGCGATATATGATACATAGTATTACAGGTTTTGAAAAGCACATAAAGTATCCACTGTACAAATGCCATGCAGAGCACATCCTGCTTTTACTGACAACAATCTACAAATTACATATTACTTCCATCTGGAATTCTGTATCCATACGATATATGATATAAGTATTATAGGTTTTGAAAAGCACATAAAGTATCCACTGTACAAATGCCATACAGAGCACATCCCGCTTTTACTGACAGCAATCCACAAATTACATATTACTTCCATCTGGAATTCTGTTCTGGTTCTCTTTGACAGGTAGGTATGTCTTCTCCCTTTAAGATTCAGCATAGCCATTGCCATTTTGTTGAGAATACCCAACTCAGGAACCTTTAGAATATCCTCCCTCAAGGCTCCGTATCAGCCGCCTGTATTCTGAGTTGATGCTTTCATGTTTTCCTTTTGATCTCTGCACAACAATGCTGAGAGTAGAACCTAGAGGAATCACATAGCTGGTGCCCATTCATGCTACTGAAACTGGTAACAATTTGTTCACCAGGTTCTCTAATAATAAGGCAAAAACCGTGGTCATATATCAGGTTTCCTCTGATTTTGTCTTCCTTTGTCACATGATATGCTTGTATCCTTCTTTAGTGATATTGCTTAATCCTGCTCCTTCTGCCAGTTCCAGGTCACTGCTTCTACCGTATCATTAAACATTGACATTCACAGTTATTGTACCCTTAGTCTTCAGAAAACACAATCACCTGAGGCTTCTCAGCTCTGCTTAAAATAACCATTCCAAGAGCAAATTAATAACCAACAAAATGTGACTTTATTCAAAACTCAACTTAGTGACTTGTATATTTTCAGAATTAAGTACCTACAGGGAAACTCTGTAGCACAAATACGTTAAGCTCATCATTAGCTAAGAAAAGTGTCCCCTAGATTGGCTCATTCTGCTATATTTACCATACTGATTAATGGAAATGTTTATTATTATTATTATTCTCCTAAGTCAGAAACCTGGACAGTCAGTTTTAAAGCAAATACAAATTTTCAGTAATTTTCTGTTCAATGATACCTCAGTGTAGTCCACTCTCTCTAATATGCTTTCACCAATAATCATTTAATCCCATTGCAATTGTTAACATATTGATTATATCAACATTTTGTAGTCACTTATCCCCCATTCACCAATATTCATACTTATTACCTTGCCCAGAATGAATTGCATAGATGATGACAATTTCTCTCTTGCAGCTACCCTGATTTCCCTTGCCTGTTGTTGCATCGGTTTACTCCTTTGGAAGAGGAAGAAACAAACTGTGGATAAATTGAACACAAAATCACAATAACTGGTTGCTTTCTCCTTAATTCCCAAGCAACTTATTTAAATGTTGCTGTTAGTTTTAAAATTCATTCTCCTGAAAGCATATTCTAACGGTTTTCCCAATCAGTTTTTCAAATGCTATATAAGTATGTATTTCAAAGAAAAACTCACTGTGAAAAAAATTATTTTTATAATTCATAATTCTGATATTAAAAATCTTTATATAGATATAATATTTGGCTTATAACTTGTTTCTGACCAGTACTAGTCCAGTATTACCTTAGAATCACAGATTATCATATTTTTTACACTTTTTATTGAAACTCTCACTGTGGAGAAATTATCTAGTGTTATACAAGTTTAATAAAGAGGGAGTCCTTTCTCATAATTTAAAAGATTATAAACATTGATTTATTTTATGTGTGTATGTGTGTGTGTATTTGGTGGCAGGGTATGTACTCTTTTTGTTATTAGGAATTTTTTTTATTATTATTATACTTTATGTTCTAGGATACATGTGCACAATGTGCAGGTTTGTTACATATGTATATATGTGCCATGTTGGTGTGCTGCACCCATTAACTCATCATTTACATTAGGTATATCTCCTAATGCTATCCCTCCCCCCTCCCCCCTCCCCACAATAGGCCCCAGTGTGTGATGTTCCCCTTCCTGTGTCCAAGTGATCTCATTGTTCAGTTCCCACCTATGAGTGAGAACATGCGGTGTTTGGTTTTCTGTTCTTGCGATAGTTTGCTGAGAATGATGATTTCCAGATGCATCCATGTCCCTACAAAGGACACAAATTCATCCTTTTTCATGGCTGGATAGTATTCCATGGTGTATATGTGCCACATTTTCTTAATCCAGTCTGTCATTGATGGACATTTGGGTTGATTCCAAGTCTTTGCTATTGTGAATAGTGCTGCACTAAACATACGTGTGCATGTGTCTTTATAGCAGCATGACTTATAATCCTTTGGGTATAGGAATTGTTTTTTTTTAATCATTCATTTAGATTACTTTTGAAAATGCAGATATTATATAGGGAAGGTCATGATTTAAAGTTTTTAAAATTATTGTAAAGTTTATGCACATTAAGTGTTTAAGAAATTTTTAAATTATATTTTAAGTTCTGGGATATATGTGCAGAATGTGCAGGTTTGTTACATGGGTATACACGTGCCATGGTGGTTTGCTGTACCCGTCAACCCATCATCTACATTAGGTATTTCTCTTAATACTACCCCTCCCCTAGTCCCCCACCTCCAACAGGCCCCCATGTGTGAGGCTCCCCTCCCTGTGTCCATGTGTTCTCATTGTTCAACTCCACTTACGAGTGAGAACTTGCAGTGTTTGTTTTTCTGTTCCTGTGTTAGTTTGCTGAGAATGATGGTTTCCAGCTTCATCCATGTCCCTGCAAAGGACGTGAACTTATCCCTTTTTATGGCTGCGTAGTATTCCATGGTGTATATGTGCCACATTTTCTTCATCCAGTCTATCATTAATGGGCTTTTGAGTTGGCTCCAAGTCTTTGCTATTGTGAACAGTGCTGCAATCCCATTACTGGGTATGTATCCAAAGAGTTATAAATCATTCTACCAGAAAGATACATGCATATTTAGGAATTTTTAATCATTTCATTAGTGATTTTTTAACCTTATTGATCCATTTATTATTATTTACAAAAGTGTCCATCTGTGGAAGGATTTAATAACTTGAAATTGGAGCATGGTGCAGTAGTTTTGCAGACTAGGGACTGTATATCTAGAGAGAATTTCCATATAAAATTAATGAGAAACACTTACATATACAACAGAAAAGCCATGTAGAGAGTTTTGGAACCTTCCAGTAGAATGAGCCAACCACTTACGAATGCCAGGCAGTTACGTTGTAACTCAAGGGGAAAAAGGAAGTGTGCTCCCTGAAAGGCACATGTTTCTTTACTTTTAATATAATTCACTCTTAAAAATAGCTTTGTACTTTCAGAAAAATTGAAGAGATGGTAAAGAAAGTTCTTATTACCCCACATCCAGTTTCCCCTAATATTCATATTTTATATTAATATGGCATATTTATTATAATTAATAAACCAATATTGATACATTATTATTAAGTTCATAATTTATTTATATTTCCTTTGTTTTTACTGACTGTCCCTTTTTTGCTCCAGAATCCCATCTAGGATATCATATCACATTGAGATGTCAAGTTTCCTTTGGCTGTTCTTGGCTGTGGCAGTTTCTCAGACTTCTATAGTTTTTGGTGACTAACAGTTTTCCCAATTAATTTTTCAAATGCTATTTAAGTACATACTTCAAAGAAAAACTCATTGTGAAAAAATCATCTTTATAATTCATAATTCTAATGATATTAAAAATCTTTATATAAAAATTAAGCCCATGTACATGTCAAGAGGCTTCAGAGGGATAATAAGACGTAAACCTGTGGCAATTAGATGGTTCTATAGAGCAATGCAGTTTTATACCTTCTTCTACATGGCCTTAGGCAATATGAAGCAATGCAGTAATTTGTGCCTAATGAGCCCTTTATTTATTGTACATTTCTGTTCCAATTTTGTTATAAAATGACAATGTTGGCTTATCAAATATTTCTTTCAATATATGTATGTATGTTTTATTTCTTTCTTTTGAAATCAATGAATATTTTGAGATATGAAGAGTCTTGGAGATCTAAATTCTACTTGCCTTTCCTTCACACCACTTTCCCATAAGGGACAGTTTAACATTTTTGATGTTTTGTTTTTAAAAAACTGTAGGATATAGCAGTTAGGAGAAAATATATGATGTTGTGGAATTCTTTCTTTCTACCATGAAAATCGCTGTCAGGATGACTCATTTGTCCATCAGCAAGCACAAATACATTCACTGCCTAATATGTCCCTGCCGAGTAAATACATGAAATGAAAATATAAATAGATATGACTTCCTTCCAGGGAAGACCGCTGTTCTATGATTCAGTCCTATGCGTTCCAGCCACAAATAATTATTTAGCACCTACTCTATGCTAAAGTCTGTGACAGGCCTTAAATATTTAAAGATTTACTGTCCTCAGGGAGCTTGCAACTGGTAGGAAGGACAGAAACGATTTCAAATTTGTATATGTCTTATGCAAAAATATGTATTGGTTGTTATAGGTGTATAGTCGGGGTAGAGGGACTAAATCAGCTCAGTAAGACATGTTTACTCTGCATTCACACCTAGAACTCTAACAATACTAAAGAAAGACCATTCCCTTTAAATGCACCCATACGCTCAATCTACCTGCCCTTTATGGTTTTGTGCCAGAAATTTTCTGGGAATAAAAATCAAAGTTGTGTGCTTGAATTTTGGCCAAGGTGTGATTTTGTGATGCAGATGGCACACAAGTGCAGTAGCCTGGTGTTTATCCTATTGCCATCCGGAAAAATGAGCACAGAAAGAGTACATGAAATCTGATTAGCAAGTCTTCTCTTTATAAGCAGATGTTGTTCCTGATATAAATTATTCTTTTAGATTTTGTAACATATGCCAAAGTATTTATCACAGATTAACTGCATGAACCTGCATGCTATTCTCAAATTTTCTGAGTGTGAAATGAGTGGATGCGTCTTTCACAGTTCTGATCAAAAAATATATGAGAATTAATAATTGTAATTCAGACAAGAAAAATACATTTTAAAAGCTAGTAAAAATTATATGCAAAAATGAAGCATTTCCTACTTGTTCTGTTATTCTTTTCCTTATTGAAAAGCAATTGACGCTGACAATTTCTATTTCAAATTATTATACTTCGTATTACCAATGCACCTTAACACTAAACGTTCCAAAAGAATTGCTCAAAATATTTCTATATGTTCTTCTCCTGCTTCGCATTGTCTCACATCTTTCACAAATGAGGTTCTTATTTCCAGACATTTCCTAAAACACTGTATTTGAAATCATTATTTTGTATTGTTGCTTTGTTGAAAATTGTCCAATACATGCTTCCAAATCCAAGATGGAATTTACTCAGCACCAGATAATTTGAAACATAATAGTAAAGAAAGTGCTTTAAAAATAAATTTCTATAATGTCAGTGTTGTTTTATGTCTCATTTTAAGACATATGGGATTGTGCGTAAGAAAAATACATTTCTTATGTCATAATTAATATTTTCCCTTAGTATTATTGATATTAAACTCTTACCTTAAATTTGTTACTTTCAGAATATAAGCACTAAGAGGTCCATACAATTTAAAAGAGGAGGTGGCTATTAACACAAATATTACTTGTTTCATTGATGTGACTTTTATGATAACTTCTAATATTTTGGCTCTGCCAGAATAGATTAATACAAGGAGAAAAAATATTTTATATCTTCTCATTAATTTATTCTGTAGAGATTCTCTTTATTTTTAAAGACAGTCAAATGCGAAAAAAATCGATGTCAGAATTATATTGCTTTCATATAAACCCTGGATCGAGCTTGGTGAGGCTATGGTTACCATGGTAACAGAAGTCGGCTCTTCAAACCGTTTCTATCCTAACTGCTCTTCTACTTATACTGAGCCATTTCTTCAAATATAGGACTCATGGGGGTGTAGTTATGAGAAATTTTATTCCCTATAAGGATACATATCCATATAATTGGTAAGGAGTAACTCTGGCACACGGAGGTTAATTAGATATAAATGTTACCAACATAACTTTTAAAAGCACTGTATTCCCCGAGTACGTAGGCAAGTGTGAAGAAATGTAAAATGAAGTATCCCAAAAAGGGAACTCAGATGACACTGGAACTAATGTAAGCATATTTCATATTTATGAATAAATATGGAAATGTCTTTCAGAAAGTGTGAGGATAAGAAAATGTATATGTTGGACTTTTCCAGGTCGAAATGGGTGCATTACTTTTAGTAAATTGCTTCAAAGAGACATAGCAGTGATTTTTCTTTTACAATGTTTAGACACATTGAACTAAATAAGGTTTCAATCTGTATATACACAGACACATACACACACATATATAATTAAAGCGGTAATTTTTCACACAAGATGTTCATTGTCCTCCCCCCAAATTTTTAAAATATTGACAGACTGACTATATTACAACTTTACATTTTGATATTTTTATTTTGTTTTTTCTGTAATTTCAAGAAAATCTTAGTCTCAGCTATCTCTTTCCATTTACACATAACCATGCTGCTGAGCCACCTTGCTATGGCTATTTTCCACTCCTAGCATTTTACTTGACCAGTTTGTTAAACATAAAGCTTTCCTACAGAAAAGGCAATGGATCTTGAATCATAAATCTCTTACTACCTACGTGAGTTGAAACACTCAAACTTTCTGATGCTTAATTTCTTAAGCTCCAGTACTGTGACTATGATCATTGCTAACCCCTCTGCTTTATTTTTAATATGTCAACTAAAAATAAATACATCAGATGTATTATTGATCAGTTTGGGCTGCCATAGCGAAATACCACAGACTGAATGACTTAAACAACAGAAATTCTTTCTTTGCAGTTTTGGAGGCTGGAAGTCTAATGTCAATCAAGGTGCCAGCTGAGTTGGGGTCTGATGAGGCCTCTCCTTCTGGCTTATAGATGGCTGCCCTCCTGCTCTGTGCTCACATGCCTGTTTTTCTGTGCATGTGTGATAAGAGAGAGAGATCTCTGGTATGTCTTCCTCTTCTTCTAAGGAAACTTGTTTTATAAGATTAAGATCTTACTCTATAACCCTATGTAACTTTTATTATCTCCTTATAGGTTTATCTCAAAATATTGTCATATTACAGTTTAGGGATGGAACACACAAAATTTGGAGGGACAAAATTCAGTTCATACCAACAGAGTTTTGCAAACTATAAATTACAGAATGTATATAGATGACAGTATTTCTGTTTGTTTTCACTTATTATAGGAGTATCCTCCTTAGGAAATTACTGAAACTACCTACCTCACAAATGCAATACACTATATATACAAAAATACTTTGCTTTTAATATATATTCTAGTCAACTAAATAGACTAGATCTCTTTCAACAAAGAAAAATAGAAAAGTCTCACAGGTTACTTTAAATGTCTCTGGCAATAGTGCTGCTTTATCATTTTAGATGGATGGTATTTCCTAGTTAATTTTTCCTTTAATTATTAGCTGAGTTATATTCAGTAATTACAATGAGTTATATCATCGATAGTTCCTGTCTCTTCTGGCTTAAGTGACACTCATGTTTCACATTCAGTTCACAGTGTGGATTCACAGTCATCATCCTTTTTTTTTTTTCTTTTACTAAGTTCTGTTACACAGTGGCTTATGAAACAGAAAGTAATTTGCTTTTAAGTGTGGCTAGGGAAGACATGTGTCACAGGGCATAAGGGAGCAAAAGCAAATTGCTACTAGGTATCTGCTTTGGGGCTAACACTCTCCATCCTGCATCACTGAAGTAAAAAGAATGGTTGCCAAGGCATCAAAGTCTGGAAGGTTTCCATGATAATCCTTTCTCATGGAGGTAAACTTGTCATTTAGAGACACACTTTAAGTGGGACATAGAATTCTACACTAGATAAAAACCAGTTTTAGGTATAAGACTTCTATTTTTTGTCACCCATCTCTATAAACATTTTCAGATGGAAGGAAGGAGGGAGGGAGGGAGGAAGGGAAGGAGGGAGGGAGGGAGGGAGGGAGGAAGGAAGGAAGGAACATCCAACCATGTATTTGTGTAGAAATATCAACTCGGTGGAGTGACACTGTTTGAAATACCTGTGACCTTGAGAAAATGCCTTTCTTGTCCTTGAGAAGTCAATCTAAGGAGGATGCAGCAATTGGCATGACATGAGTAACCTGCCACATGATAGAAATTTGATGACGATAAATGACTATGGAAAAAATTAATTTCAGGAGTAATGAATCATCATAAGCTTTACATCAGAAGGTAAAGACCATATCCTTGTAAGTCCTTTGGAAAGTTATGAGTACAAGTTACAAGTACAAGTATAAGTGAACCTTTTTGGTATGAAATGAATAAAAAGACGTAAATGAATGAATAAATAAAAGCATGCAAGATAGAGTTTATCTTATAGTATTTTGTCATATCATTAATATCTTCCCAGTTAATGTTTTAATTAAAAAGGAATAAATTGTCATAGAACAAACCACATCATTTTTCTTTTCTAACTTGCTTCCATTTCATTATGTTTTTAAATTTTTTTATATATAAACTTTAGTATGTATGAACTTGATTTTACATACAAAGTTAGAATGGCAATTTCACTTAAA
Source organism: Mandrillus leucophaeus (assembly GCF_000951045.1). Taxonomy (NCBI): domain Eukaryota; kingdom Metazoa; phylum Chordata; class Mammalia; order Primates; family Cercopithecidae; genus Mandrillus; species Mandrillus leucophaeus. The sequence continues at coordinate 1,061,427 of NW_012103476.1, forward strand.
ATTAGGTCATTAAAAAGTATAACTACCACAGTATGGATATATGTTATCCAAAACTCCAAAAGGTAGTGAAACTGGTAACCAATACTGCTATTCATCCTTTGATGGATTACAACAACAGCATTTATGAAACTGGTTCCTAGACAAGGATAGACCACTTGCTCCTTTGCCTTAGGGAAAACAGATGTCATAACAAAGGCATTATTGATGCAGAAATTCATGGTAGTTTTTTTTCTCATTAACACTGCTAAAATTAAGTTCACATTTTTTTACCTTGTGTGGGAGCTGATGACTCCTGCCCTTTTGTTTTTTGAGGGCTATCTTTCACAGTGTGGACATCAAACCTACTCATTCCAAAATGCATCATTATGGTTTATTGAGGAACATATTAAGACATGATAGAAAGACGCAAGAAGATAAAAGCATCCTATGAAATCAAAACTGAAATGGAAAGAGGAGAAAGTTCTCTTTCACATTGTACCATGTTAACACATCCTTTATTTAAATTGTCCAGCTTTTGATTGTTTGCATCATTCTCCATATGCAGCATTCCAAACACTTGGGAGGGTTAGCCTGCTCTGTATTTGTCTACAAGCCTGGCTTTTCACTCAGACCATGGTTGTTTTATAGCATTTGGTGTATGCATTTTTAAATGTTTTTGGATGTTTCATTGTTTAGTCAGCAGGTTGGTAGCGAAAAAAATAAAAAAGAACCATATGCTCCCTGAACTGAGAGAGCATTTTGGAAGAAGTCAAAATAGGGCAATAATATGTTTTAAATTGATTTCAAATTATAATGTCTTTGGAAAATAGTATAAAATCTCCCCAAAGTCACAAATCTTATGACAAATTTATATTTTCAAATGAAATATGACTGCAATCATATCTTTAAAAAATAACAATTTTTTGGTACCAAATGTTGTATCTACATAGACTTTGTTTTCATGGAATAATAATCATATCATCTATATGATAAAACATATCACAGGCAGTCATTTATATGATAATTTGGTTTTTAGGACCAAAAAATGGTTTATATGCAAAACCATTTTGACCTTGAAAAAATAGTATATTTTGATATATTTTGTCTAAAACTTTAAAATAATATGAATAAATCACTGTAATTATTTTTTGTGCTAAACTTAAATACTTAACATCCAAACTAGGGAGGCATATTTAAATATTGCATGAATTATTTATATATAAAAACAATTTTAAAAGTATAAATCTAAATATATGTGTAAAATAATGGCACATAATAGATATTTTCCAGCCTGGCACTTTAACCATAAATTTCTTCTAAAACAACTTAGCCCATACATACTCTAATACAGAGGTCACATCCTTTTCTTACTTCTTCACTATAAATGTTATATGTAAAATACAAAGAAATTGTCTCTTTTGATTAAATTTTGGCCGTATATTTGAAATGTTGTCTCTATTAGCAGAGAGTTCTGCTAAAAACCAACTATAACATCTGGCAGGTGGATGTCCAGTGATAACTTTCATGCACTAAAACTTTGATTTCATCTTGATATAACTCCGTGGATCCAGTACAAAAAAAGAATATCATCTTTGAACCTATTAGTGAATATTTCAGTTTCCCAGTGGAACTGGAAATATTCTCAGAAATCCCTCTCAATTGGAGCCCTGAAATAATTTTAGAATCTGCTCCCAGGATACACCATCTTCCTTGAAATCAGATTCCTGTTAGTCTCTGGCTACAGAATTGCTCTAAACTGTTTGAACAACATGAAGTCAGTCCTAGATAAATCACTGACTCTTTTCATCCTAAGAGCATTATCCCTTTAATTCTGGGATAATTAAAGGGATTATCTGCCACCAAGCAACAATATTATGGGTGGATTATGAATATTCAGCATCCACACTGGACATAGATACCTGAAAAAGGTTTAAACAACAATTTAATCATTTAGATATTCATTCTTAAATTAATATATAAATAAGCCACTACTCTTACATCAGAGTTATTATCTTAGTTTCAATAACCTCAGCATCTTAGATACTGGCTAACATATAGTACACAATCCACATCAATAATTATTAAAGGAGGTAATTAACAAGATTTGAAAAACAAAATACCACTTGAAGCAAAATATAAGGAAAGAAATACTGTGATAGTTAATTTTATGTATCAACTTCACTGGGCCAGGGGATGCTCAGATGTTTTGTTAAACATTATTTCTGGGTGGTCTGTGAGGGGGTTTGCAGAATAAACTAACATTTAAATTGGTGAACTCAATGTAGGTAGACATCATTCAAACTATTGATAGTCTGAAATAGAAGAAGATGACGGAGAAAGGCTGTATTCTCTCTCTCTGCATGACAGTATGAGCTGGAAAATGGATCTTTCCATGTCCTTGGAACTCCTGGTTCTCAGACCTTCAGACTGGAACTGTCACAGGATGCTTGGGGTGTTGCTTCGCCAGCTGGAAACCTCTGTAGCCAGTGGTGCCTTTGCCTAATTTTTGCTTGGCCCACTGAGCTCGTTCCACCCACTCAGCCTGGCAGACTGCGCTTGGCTGGCACTACCGGCTTGGATAACATGCCTGCCAAGGGTGAGCAAGCTTGGGATCTGGCCACTGTGCACAACCAGGCACTCCAGCTGTGGCGGGGCAGGCAGCTCCAGGCTCCAGCATGGGTGCTGGCTCACTGCGAGGCTGCAGCTGGACCAGGCGTACCACAAGCAGCTTCTGCAGTTGGCACCAAGGGCACACAGTGGTGTCCAGAAGCGTGGAGATGCCAGGAACCACAGAGCTCCAAAGAGGGTGTCACAGCCTGGTTTGGGGAGCTTCTAAGTCGGGGGTCCCCAACGGGACCCAGTTGCAAAATGTTCCCTCCTTCTCTCCTTCTGTCTTTTTTTTTTTTTTTTTTTTTTTTTTTT
>NW_012103476.1:1064532-1066873 GCF_000951045.1 Mandrillus leucophaeus
GGGTTTCACCATGTTGGCCAAGCTGGTCTCGAACTCCTGACCTCAGGTGTTCCGCCAGCCTCAGCCTCCCAAAGTGCTGGAATTACAGGCAGGAGCCAAGGCGCCCAGCCTCCCCTTCTGTCTTCTATTCTTATTGTGTGCAATGTGGCAAGCAAGGGGTGTGTTGCAGCCCTTTTGTGTTATACCTCTTTAGTTTCGCCATTTAGCAGGTCCCAAGTTCTTGTCCTGTGTCCAGGAAGAATGAGGTATGCAGACAAGTGGAAGGTAAGCAAGGCAAAGAGGAGCTTTATTGAGTGACAGAATACCTCAGAGGAGACCCACAGTGGGTAGCTCCTGTCTGTAGGCAGCGTGTCCCATCGAGTGTTCAGCTCTTAGAAGAGAGGAGAACGGAGTGGGTATCTCCTCTCCATGGGCAGGTCATCACAAGTGCTCAGCTCCCAACAGAGAGGAGACCCTGGGGTGGGTAGCTCCTCTCAGTAGCTGGTTGTCCTGTTGCCTCAGTGAGTCTGACTGAGTCTGGGGGTTTCTAAGGGCTTCAGAGGGGAGGAAATGTGTGCTTATTTGTCTATGGGCAGCCATGGGTGGGCCCAGAAAAGGCACCATAAGTTCCTACTCCGGTCTGCAGGGCTGGCAGCCTGGCCCCCAGGCTTCAGGCCTTCCCTAGCTTGAAGGTGGGGTTTCACAGGGAAACTGCCCCTCTCCGCCCTGGAGTCTGTCTGCCTCCTGACACTGTTCATGGTGCCCAGGCTGTTCATGCTGAGGGGTGCCTGCAGGCCAGTGCCAAGCTGCCCTCAGCATCCCCCTGGCCTCCCTCCCATGCTCGTTGGCACAGGAAGTCCAGAGTCAGTGCTGCCCCGAGCATGTGCACACTGGCCCAGGTTGTGACAGCACCCAGTCTCCGCCTCAACTTTGCTCAGATAGGAGCAGGCAGTGGGAGTGGGGAGAGGCCAGGCAGCAGGAACATGCACTTCTGAGCCCCCTGAGAGTGCGGAGATGCCTGGGTCTGCAGCTGTGGCTTGGGCAGCTGCAGCTGCACCTGGGGTGACCGGGCTCCTGCCTGCTTCCAGCTCCTAAGAGCATAGGGAGGCCCAGGTCAACAGCTGTAGCTGAGTGGCTGCAGCTCTACCTGGGGAACATGAAGTTCCCACTGTGCCAGTTCAGAAGGGGGCAGGGCTTTTGCCTATTTCCAGCTCCCACCAGCTCCATGGAGCATGCAGCACTGGCTGCACCTCCTCCACTGCTGCCAGTGTCAGGGCAGCAGCCACTCAAGGTAGGTCGTCACTGCCATCAGAACTAGAATCTATGCAATTAGCTCTGTGGGTCCCAGGTCTTCTAACTGCACCACAGGCTTTCCTGGGTCTTCAGTATATGGGCTGCACATCATGAGACTTTTCAGCTTCATAACTGCATGGGCAAATTCTATATAATCAATCTCATCATATATATGTGTGTGTATATATATTCTATTGGTTCTATTTCTGTGAAGAATCTTGACTAATACAAATAATTTTGATATTATCAATGTTTTCTTTTCCATCTTTTGTCTCTCCTCAGCATTGCACATTTCTCTATTTTACATATGGCTCCTTTTCCAGAAAAGTGGCCCGGCAATTTGACTTTTCCACAAAAATGGATTCCGTATATTCCATTAAAAAGACTTATGAAATGATGTCATAAGATCAATGTCCAATATGTGTTTTCCTTTATCATAATTCACACATCAGTTTGCTGATTTTCTCAGCTTCTATTTTTAAAATTATTGAACTCTAATAGGATTACTTTGATATTGTCTGATGGAGTTACTTTTGAGTATTTTAAACTTGGTTAAATACTCCTTGTTGCTTTGTGCTGTACTTACTGTTTTGTAAAGATAGAGATAAATAGTTTCTTTACTAGAAGTTTTATAAGCATACTAATTTAAAATACATATATCCCCAGGGATTTTTTTGAGTGTTCATATTATATCAATATATTTAACAAATATTCATAGAAAAGGTACTATATGTGATGGTTCATACATACATATAATGTGTAATGCAAAGTAAACATATGTTTTGTAGGTTTTGGAGAAAACTTATTGAGGACAATGAATACATACCCCTACTTCATGAACTAGGTGTTGGGGGTAGTATTTTAAAAGTGCATTTGGAGTGTGTACGGAATTTAGCTTTAGCCACAAAAAAGTATTTGGTGACAGATTTGCTTTCTTTCTATTAAGAATAAAAATAGGCCCAGTGCGGTGGCTCAAGCCTGTAATCCCAGCACTTTGGGAGGCCGAGACGGGCGGATCACGAGCACGAGGTCAGGAGATCGAGACCATCCTGGCTAACACGGTGAAACC
>NW_012103476.1:1067178-1075033 GCF_000951045.1 Mandrillus leucophaeus
TCTTCGAGAGAACAAAACTTGATGATGTGAGATGCAGTCTCACCTGGGTGCCTACAAGGGTAAGGTGAAGCCCAGGCTTAGTACGGTGGTCTCACTGAGTTCCGCAGGCATAATGTGCAGTTGGAAGCAGCTTAATTTGCTAGAATTTGCATAGCAGTCTGGAGAAGATGGAGCTGAGTGAGTTTTGGAGATAGAATTCTGTACCGGTCTCCTGTTGGTCCTTGTTTACATTCAGTCTGAGAGCTCACAACACATAGCAGAGAGCAGCTCCTATGAGATTTAGAAATGAATGGATATGCACTTTAGAAAAATGCTGAAATTCTCGATTATCCAGAATGGAGAAACTTTACAGGGGATTTAAGAAATTCAGCTGAGCCTCTAGAAAGACCATGCTTTAGGAGAAAAAAACAGTAAGTAAATGTTAACACATTAGGAATGAAGTTAGGAAATAGACCTGCTCTAAAAATAAGTAAGATTAAGCCTCATAGAAAAAAAACGATCCAGCAAGAATTTAGCTACCTGAAAGATCAAAAGTAATTACCCTCTAAAGGAAGACAAATGTATACAATCTGTCAATCAATCACCAGGACCAGTACAAAAACAACACATACAAAAGTAGAAAATGTTGATCGCTAGTTTTAATAGTTGTTACTTAGCTTGCTAGTTATTTTCCATATACATAATTATGTCATTTGCAAATAGGGGAGTTTAATTTCTCTCTCTTTTCTCTAATTTTTACAATTTTTTCATGCCTTTTTGAATGGGTTCAATGATATATACTCTAATCTTTTTTTGTGTTTTTTTTTGAGATGGAGTCTCCCTGTGTCACCCAAGCTGGAGTGCAGTGGCACAATCTCGGCTCACTGCAGCCTCTGCCTCCCACAGTCAAGTCATTCTCCTGCCTCAGCCTCCATGTAGCTGGGACTCAAGACGCGTGCCACCACATCCAGCTAATTTTTGTATTTTTAGTAGAGACGGGGTTTCACCATACTGGCCAGGCTGGTCTTGAACTCCTGACCTCATGATCTGCCTGCCTCAGCCTCCCCAAGTGCTGGAATTACAGGCGACATATACTCTATTCTTTTTCCATAGATCGAGTTTTTTGAAGATCATATGTATCGTTGTAGCAACCGTTAAAAGCAATTCATAGAGGTATAGGTAAACATCCTTGAAACAAATAGAATTATCTGTCTATATGTATATGTCTGTCTATGTATCTGTGTCTGTCTATTTATCTATCTATCTATCTATCTATCTATCTATCTATCTATCTATCTGTCGTCTGTCATTCTATATATCTAAATATCCCAAGAGAATTGTTAAAAGTTAAAAGAAAGAGAGGAAAGAAAAGAGATGGGGCAGATAGCAAAGAAAGAGCAAGAGGTGAATGTAAACTCAAATACCTTGATAATTGTTTTAAAATTAAAGTATAGAATAAACACTGCCTATATGCTGTCTACTAGAGATACAATTTAAATATGGAGACACAAGAAGACAGAAAGTATAAAAGTGGAAAAAGATATATCCTAAAATCATTAAAAGTGAAACAATTTTCAGTGACTGTATTAATGTCAGACAATAGAGATATCAAGATAGAGACCACTAGTTAAGATTTTTTTGTTTTTGTTTTTGTTTTTGTTTTTGTTTTTGTTTTTGTTTGAGATGGCGTCTTGCTCTGTCGCCCAGACTGGAGTGTAGTGCGCGATCTTGGCTCACTGCAACTCTGCCTCCCGGGTTCATGCCATTCTCCTGTCTCAGCCTCCTGAGTAGCTGAGACTACACGCGCCCACCACCACGCCCGGCTAATTTTTTTGTATTTTTAGTACAGATGGCGTTTCACTGTGTTAGCCAGGATAGTTTCAATCTCCTGACCTCATGATCTGCCCACCTCAGCCTCCCAAAGTGCTGGGATTACAGGCGTGAGTCCCCGTACCTGGTCACTAGTTAAGATTTTAAAAGGAATTTCATAATGGTGAAATGAAAAATTAAGAAAGACACAAAACTCCTAATATGAATTCACCTAACAGTGTTTCAAAATATCTGAAACCAAATCACATGGTAGTGAAGAAAGTCAAAACTGCAATCAAAGTTAAAGATTTAATACCATTTTCCCATTGACTGATAGAATAAGAATACTAAATAATCCTTAAGTCTATAAAATATTTAACAAGAACTATCTGCTAACTTTAGTAATCAACATTTATTAAACACATATCCCAAACCTGTAGAAAACATTTAGCAACTTAGACCATAACTTGGACCTTACAAAAAGCTTCATGAAATTTCAAATGAATGAAGAAATTTACAGACCAGGTTAACAAGGTTACAGAACACAAGACCAACATAAAAAAAATTATTTTATTTCTATATAGTTAAAAACTGGAAAATAAAATAAAAATTTAATATAGAAAACCACAAAAATATGTAACAAAGATTAATTTAACAAATGATATGTATAAATCTTCCACAAAGAATAGAAAACATTAGAGATAAAATTTTTTATCAAATATGTATACCTAGATATTTTATATAATATATATCTATATAGAGAGATATTTTATCTAATGTATGTATTACTTTATATAAATAAAGCAAAATACCATAATTATAAGTTGGACGACTCGATTTTTTTAAAATGTTAATTGTCCTCAAAGTAATATAGTCATTAATGAAACTCCAGTAAAAATTCTAACAATTTATTTCATAAAATCTAAAAGTTAATCCCAAAATTCATGGATAAATACAAAGGAAGAAAACAAAGCAAATTCCTTAGGAATTCTGCAACTTCAAATGTTATATCTTGATCAAATTATCTTGATAATTGCAAGTCCCCAAGAGAGTTATTTTAATTCTATTGAGAGGGTTAGAAAAAATTACTGGGAATTGTAAAATAATTTTCTATATAAGTTAGTAGTTTTAACATTGAATAATTTAAAATTAAACGTAAATATTGATAATTGTAATAATATTTTAAATAATTCAGTTATTTCATGAATTAGGTATATGCATTTCATTTTAGTCATTGGATGTTTGTAAGAGATTCAAGTAGAAGGGAATATCATATAAGTTACCATTATAAATCAAGTACAAAATTCTGTTGAGTAATAGATTCAAACTTTAGGTTTTAAATTTAAAGGTAGAAGAGAACTATAAGTTTTTAAGTAATATTAGCATATTCAGAAAGCATAATAACCTTATTTATGTGTTTTTTAGAGTAATATGTGAGGGGGCTTTGTTGATTTGTGCATAGAAATCAAACATGGTAAATTAGCAAATGCATTTTAAAATATTTAAGACAATTTAATTACAGAAATTGTATAACCCACTAATATGGTTTGGCAGTGCCCCCACCCAAATCTCATCTTGAATTGTAATTCCCACAATTCCCATGTGTCGTGAGGGGAATTCAGTGGGAGGTGACTGAATCATAGGGGCGGGTCTTTCCCATGCTGTTCTCATGATAGTAAGTCTCATAAGATCTGATAGCTTTAAAAACGGGACTCTTCATGCACAAGCTCTCTCTTTGCTTGCTGCCATTCATGTAAGACGTGACTTGCTCCTCCTTAACTTCTGCCATGATTGTGAGGCTTTTCCAGCCACATGGAACTATAAGTCCAATTAAAACTCTTTCTTTTGTAAATTGCCCAGTCTCGGCTATGTCTTTATAGCTGTGAGAAAATAGACTAATATAATCTGTTTAAGATACCCAAAAATGTGAAGCGACTTTAGAACTGGGTAACAGACAGAGGTTGGAACAGTTTGGAGGGCTCAGAAGAAGACAGGAACATGTGGGAAAGTTTGGAACTTCCTAGAGACTTGTTGAATGGCTTTGACCAAAAGCCTGATAGCGATATGGACAATAAGGTCCAGACTGAGGCTGTCTCAGGTGGAGATGAGGAACTTGTTGAGAACTGGAGCAAACGTGACCCTTGTTATGTTTTAGCAAAGAGACTGGCAGAGTTTTGCCCCTGCCCTAGAGATTTGTGGAACTTTCAACTTGAGAGAGATGATTTAGGGTATCTGGTGAAAAAAATTCCAAAGCAGCAAAGCATTCAAGAGTTAACTTGGGTGCTGTTAAAAGCACTTAGTTTTACAAGTTAAGCAGAGAATAAACGTTCAGAAAATTTGCAGCCTGACAATGTGATAGAAACAAAAAACCCATTTTCTGAGGAAAAATTCAGGCTGGCTGCAGAAATTTGCAAAAGTTACGAAAAGCGGAATGTTAATCTCCAAGACAATGGAGGAAATGTCTCCAGGGCATGTCAGAGGTCTTCACAGCAGCCCCTCCCATCACAGGCCCAGAGGCCTAAGAGAAGATGGTTTAGTGGGACAGGCCTCCTGTGCTGTGTGTAGTCTAGGGACTTGATGCCTGGCATCCCAGCCACTCCAGCTGTGACTAGAAGGGGCCAAGGTACAGTTTGGGCTGCTGGTTCAGAGGATGGAAGGCACAAGCCTTGGCAGCTTCCACATGGTGTTGAGTCTACAGGTATACAGAAGTCAAGAATAGAGGTTTGGGAACCTCCGCCTAGATTTCAGAAGACACATGGAAATGCTTGGATACCCAGGAAGTAGTCTGCTGCAGGGATAGAGACCTCATGGAGAACTTCTGCTAGGGAAGTGTGAAAGAGAAATGTGGGGTCAGAGCCCCCACACAGAGTCCCTACTGGGGCACAGCCTAGTGGAGCTGTGAGAATAAGTCCCATCATCCTCTAGACCCCAGAACAGTGGATCCCCTGATAGCTTGCACAGTGCACCTGGGAAAGGCGCAGACACTCAATGCCAGCCTCTGAAAGCAGCTGGGAGGAAAGCTGTACCCTGCAGAGCTACAGGGCGGCGCTGCCCAAGACCATGGGAACCCACCTCTTGCATCAGCGTGATCTGGATGTGAGACATGGAGCCAAAGAAGATCATTTGGGAGCTTTAAGATTTGACTGCTCTGCTGGATTTCAGACTTGCTAGGTCCTGTGAACCCTTCATTTTGGTCAGTTCCTCCCACTTGGAATGGCTGTATTTACCCAATGCCTCTACCCCTATCGTATGTAGGAAGTAACTAACTTGCTTTCGATTTTACAGGCTAATAGGCAGAAGGGACTTGTCTTGTTTCAGATGAGACTTTGGACTGTGGACTTTTGAGTTAATGCTGAAATGAGTTAAAACCTTGGGGGACTGTTGGGAAGGTATGATTGGTTTTGAAATGTGAGGATATGAGATTTGGGAAGGGTAAAAGGTAGAATAATAAGGTTTGGCTGTGTCGCCACCCAAATCCCATCTTGAATTACAACTCCCACAATCCCATGCATTGTGGGAGGAACCCCGTGGGAGGTGATTTAATCATGGGGGTGGGGCCTTTCCTGTGCCATTCTGATCTGACAGCTTTAAAACCAGCAGTTTGCTGTGCAAGCTCTCTTTTTGCTTGCTGGCATCCATGTAACAGGTGACTTGCTCCTTCTAACCTTCTGCAATGATTGTGAGGCTTCCACAGTCATGTGGAACTGTAAGTCCAGTTAAACTCCTTTCTTTTGTAAATTACCCAGTCTTGGGTATGCCTTTATCAGTAGTGTGCAAAAAGTCTAATACACTCACTTTAAAGGTGCTGACTAGTATTTACTGGAATTATGTATAGTATAAGTGTTTCAGTTTGAACTAAAAAAGTGTAAAAGCAAACTTCTCAGTTTTTTAAATTTTGGCAAATTGTATATTAACTTTTAAAACTATTGATAATACTAATAATGTTTTTATCTGCAATAAGTAAGCTGAATTCAAGGATACCAGACATTTTGCATGTGTGAGTTTAAAATTTTTTTTATTTAAAGAAATGCTACCATCTTTGCATTGTTCTCCCTCTTGGCAATGTTTTAGCCATTAAATTACTTCTTCCTTTATTAGGCAATAACAGTTTTCTTAAAACACCTCAATCCTTTGTCTATAACTACATCAGGAGCTTAAGAACACCCCGGTGGTTATGAGTGGGTTTAAGTGCACCATCTGTGGTTCAATTAAGCGTACACATATTTAATGTATTTAATGCAAAAAATACATTTAAAAAAATTTTTTAAGCTTTTATTTTAAGTTCAGGCATACATGTGCAGGTTTGTTACATAGGTAAACTTGTGTCATGAGGGTGTGTTGTACAGAGTATTTCATCACCCAGGTATTAATCCTGGTACTCATTCGCTATTTCTCCTGATGCTCTCCCTTCTCCCACCATCCACCCTCTGATAGGCCCCAAGTGTGTGTTGTTCCCGTCCATGTCTCTATGTGTTCTCATCATTTAGCTCACAATTACAAGACATGGAATCAACCTAAATGTCAATCAATGATAGACTGGATAAAGAAAATGTGGTACATACGCAACTCGGAATACTATATAGCCATAAAAAAGAACCAGATCATGACCTTTGCAGGGACATGGGTGACGCTGGAAGCTATTATCCTTAGCAAACTAATGCAGGCACAAAAACAAAAAACAAACAAACAAAAAAATCATTTTTCTCAAAAATACATTTTGCTAAAAAGGGAGACCAAAACTTTAGTGATATCCTTGAACATTCCTGTTTGCATATGACATTATTCTATATCTAGAAAACCCCGTAGTCTTGGCCCTAAAGTCTCTTAAGTTGATAAATAACTTCAGCAAAGTTTCAGTATACAATTGCTGAGAGCCAAATCAGAAATGAACTTCCATTCACAACTGCCACAAAATGAATAAAATACCTAGGAATACAGCTAACAAGGCAGGTAAAATATCTCTACAATGAGAATCTCAAAACACTACTCAAATAAATCAAAGATGACAAAAGCAAACGGAAAAATATTCCATGCTTATGGATAGGAGGAAACAATATTGTTAAAATGGCCAAATTACCCAAAGCAATTTACAGATTGAATGTTAATCCTATCAAACTCCCAATGACATTATTCACAGAAGTAGGAAAGTGTTTTTATAATTCATATGGAACAAAAAAAGAGCCCAAGTAGTCAAGACAATCCTAAGCAAAAAGAACAAAGCAGGAGTCATCATGTTGCCCAACTTCAAACCATACTACAGGGCTACAGTAACCAAAAGAGCATGGTAATGGCACCAAAAAAGATTTATAGACCAATGGAACAGAATTGAGAGCCTGGAAATAAGGCTGCACACATAGAACTATATGATCTATGACAAAGCTGACAAAAAAAAAAATGGGAAAGGACTCCTTATTCAATAAATGGTTCTAGAATAACTGTCTAGCCCTAAACAGATGATAGACACTTGACCCCTTCCTTACACCATATGCACAAATAAAATCAAGATGGATTAAATACTTAAATATAAAACCCAAAAGTTTAAAAATGCTGAAAGACAACCTAGGCAATACCATTCTGGACACAGGAATTGACAAAGCTTTCATGACGAAGATGCCAAAAGCAATTGCAACAAAAGCAAAAATTGACAGGTGAGATCAAATTAAACTAAAGTGCTTCTTCACAGCAAAAGAAGCTATCAGCAAAGTAAACAGATAACCTACAGAATGGGAGAATATTTTTGCAAACTATGCATCTGACAAAGGTCTAATATCTAGCATTTATAAGAAACTTAAACAAATTTACAAGAAAAAAAAATCCCATTAAAAGGTGGGCAAAGGACATGAACAGACACTTCTCAAAAGAAGACATACAGCCAACAAGCATGTGAAAAAAAAGCTCAATATCACTGATCATTAGAGAAATGCAAATCAAAACCACAATGATACCAGTCAAAATGGCTACTATTTAAAAGTCAAGGCCAGGCATGGTGGCTCATGCCTGTAATTCCAGCACTCCAGGAGGCTGAGGTGGATGGGTCACTTGAGGTCAGGAGTTCAAGACCAGCCTG
>NW_012103476.1:1075238-1101214 GCF_000951045.1 Mandrillus leucophaeus
AAAAAAAAAAAAAAAAAAAAGTAAAAAAAAAAGCAGATAGTGGCAAGGTTGCAGAAAAAAGAAAAATGTTTTACACATTGCTGGTGGAAGTGTAAATTGGTTCAACTATTCTGGAAAGCAGTGTGGCAATTCCTCAAAAAGCTAAAAACAGAACTGCTACTTGACTCAGCAATCCCATTACTTGGTATATACCCAGAGGAATATAAAGTATTCTACCATAAAGACATGTACGTGAATGTTCATTGCAGCACTGCTCACAATAGCAAAGACATCGAAGCAACCTAAATGCCTGTCTACAGAAGACTGGATAAAGAAAATGTGGTACATATATGCCATGGAATACTATATAGACAGCAAAAAAGAACAACATCATGTCCTTTGAAGGAACTTGGATAAAGCTAGAGGCTGTTATCCTTAGCAAACTAACACAGGAACAGAAAACCTAATACTGCATGTTCTCACTTACCAGTAGGAATTAAATGATGAGAACTCATGAACACAAAGAGGGGAACAACAGACAATGAGACCTACCAGAGGGTGGAGGTTGGGAGAAGGGAGAGGAGCAGAAAAAATAACTATTGGGTACCAGCCTTAGTGTCTGGGTGATGTAATAATTTGTAAGGAAAACCTTCATGACATGAATTTACCTATTTAACAAACCTGCTCATGTACGCCTGAACCTAAAAGTTTAAAAACATCAAAGTAAATAAAACAAAAAAGATTTGTTGTCCCTGTTGTGTTTAGCTTTCTGTAAGTGTCAATTTGGTCAAGGTAGTTGTTAGTGTGTTTATTTCAAATTACACATAAGTTTTCTGGTATTTGTGTCTAGTTCTATCAAACCCTTAATGGTGTATATTAACATCTCCAACCAGCATGACCTTTGTATATTTATTTTTGCTTCAGTTCAATAAATTTTGCTTTAAGTTCTACTATTAGGCAAATGTTGTTTATTATTGCTATGTCTTCATGATGTCTTGACCCTTTTATTAATGTCTATCTTTATTTCTGATAATATACTTTGCCTGAAAATCTTCTGTATTTGATAGTGTATCCACTTCCTTATTCTTATGTTTACCCTTTGCATGATGTAAATTTTTCTATTCTTTTACTTTCTCCTTATCTATTTTTTATGTTTAACATGAGTCTCTTGCAGATGGCATCTATCTAGGTTTTACAATTGTATTCACTTATTTCTATTCTTTGTATTTCAATACAAATATTTGGTCCATTATTATTTAAAGTTATAGTAATCCACATGGATGCATAATGTCTAGCATTTTAATTTTTTTGGTCCCCTCTGCTTTTGGTTTCTTTTTCCCCTTGTTTTGCCTTAATTTAAATAACAGGATATTTATTTATAATTATATCTTAACTGATCTCTTGGCAATGTAACATTTATCTATTTGCATTATTTTAGCCCTTGCTCAAGAGATAATATACATTTGTAACTTTTCACAGTCTATTAAGAGTTACATTGTACAACTTTATGTAAAATGTAGATATCATACAATGATTTAAGACAATTTAGCATGTCTGAAGTACTTTATGCCTTGTTTTATGTGTATTATACTTCTATTTATCATAAGCTCCTGGATACAATTGCTGAGAGCAATAATCTATACACAGTTTTATATTTTAAAGAAATGTATACGACAAACATAGTCTGCATGTTTACCAAATATTTTACTTCCCAGTGCTCTTCATTCTTTCTTGAAAATCCAAATATCTACTCTGCATAATTTCTTTTTTGTTGAAGTACTTATTTGCTTCATTACGCAAATTTTCCTCTAATATATTTAATAATGTTTTTAATTTCACTTGCATTTTTAAAGATATGTTCATTAAATATAAAATGTTGTTTTATTTTCATTTGGGTTTGTTTGTCTTGAGGGTTTTCTTGAAGACTTTGGATTCCTTTTTAGCAGTTTATAGATATCATTCCCCTGTTTTCTACTATCTCGTGCTTCTGATAAGAATTGCCTAGTTATTCAAATTGCTCCTGTCTTGTTTGCATTGTGTTATTTCTCTGTCCCCTTATACAACATTGTCTGTATCTGGGGGTTCAGAAATTTACCTATAGTGTGTTTAGTATACATTTATTTCTTACTGATTAGGCTTCTGTGACTTTTTCACTATCTAAATGTATGTCTTTCAATAATTTGAGGTGTAGGGGTCATCACCTTTTAACATAGCTTCTCTGTATGTTTTATTTATCCTTCTCTTTTGGGTTTCCAGTTACATCGATGTTAAGTATTTTTATATTGCCTCACAAGTTCCTGATACTTGGTTCATTATTATTTTTAATCTTAATTCTTTTTGTACATCAGATTAGATAACTATTTTATTGATCTGTATTCATTCTCACTTATTTTTCTGTCCTCTCCATCTTCTGCTAGGGTCACGTGGTGAATTTTTTTTTTTTTTTTTTGCTATAATTTTCTGTACTGTGTCTTTCAGTTGTTTAATTTCTGCTTTTCTTTTGTAACAATTATGGGGTTTTTTTGTTTTGTTTTTTGTTTTTGTTTTTGTTTTGTCTTTGAGCATATTTTCTGGTGTACTAATTCCAACACCAGAGTCACCACGGAGTTGGCCTTCATTTTCCTTTACCTTGAGTATGGGTCACATTTGCGGTTACTTTATATGCATAGAAACTGGTGTTCTATCTTAGATATTATGAATAGTAAGTTTGAAGACTTTGGATTCTGTTTTCCAAAGTTATTTGTATTAAGTTAAAAAGAACACCAGATGGTTAATAAAAGCTACACTCAGACCCTAAACTAAAATCTTATATCAGACTCTAAACTAAAATCTTGTATCAATCTTATAAACCAAAATCTTATATCCATGTCCCTTCAAAGGACATGATCTGGTTCTTTTTTGCTGTCTATATAGTATTCCATGGTATAGATGTACCACATTTTCTTTATCCAGTCGTCTCTTGATAGGCATTTAGGTTGATTCGATGAGTGAGCAGTGCTGCAATGAACATTAACGTGCAAGTCTTTATGGTATAAGACTCTAAACTAAAATCTTATATTTTATATTTTCACCTGACTTGTGGTGCTAAGAATGCAACCGTGCATGCATACTTTAGAAATCAGACAGAGATTTGAGCAGATACTATACAAAGAGCTGCTTTTTCCTGCAGTTTTCTCTTTTTCAAGGTTTGCTCTTTTTGCGTGCACCTCAGACTCAGTTATTTAGTTCTTCAAAGGAGACTACAGTTTTTCCATTGGAATATAACCAGGCTACAATTGGGATGTGCCCTCAGACAGAAATGGACAGATTGGTAACTCTCCCAGTACGTTTTTCTCTGCCAATGGCCTTCTATTCTTGTTCAATTTGCAATGCCCTCAATTGGTTGTGATTTCTCATAATTTATAGTTATTTGCAGAAGGAACGGGTTGATTTAATAGGAGCTACTATACCAGGACCAGAAAATGAATTTTTAATTCTAGGGCAAGAATTTTCTTTTTTCTGAAACATTCAACAATAGTTGATATCCTTGTGTTTCTTCCCTATTCTTAGTCTATAATTCTGTGACATGCTCAGAAAGTTATCCTATTTCTCCAAGTATTCTATTTTGGGGTTGACAGTATTTATTGAAAACCTTAGTAATAATTGACCAAAATATCCTGAACTTGCAGTGTTTTAATCTCATTTTGCTTCAACCCTATAGGCATAACACAATACAGATATGACAGCATTTTTTTTTATTTCTCCATTAACTTATGTTGTTAAGTCCAACTGCTTCAAGGTGAAGCAGTTGCTATAATATTTATGAAAGTCATTTTATTGCAGAGTCCATTACAAGAAAGGAAGCAGCTAGATCACAGGTTTTAGATATAACTTTTACTGCCCAAGGCTGTTATTTAAACTCCAGGACTGACTAAAGTGGTGTGATCACCATTTTTCAAAACATATTTACCATTTTCACTTGATTTTAGCCAAAAGGCTGAGAAGCAATAACTTACCATTTTCTATTAGTATTTTCTATGAAGCCAGAACCAAAACATATGAGGACAACTGCATTTATACATATATCCATATTATATTTAGCATTCTATTTTTTTGGTCATAAACAACACTGAGAGGTCTTAATAGTGTTCATTTTGTGATTTGATAAGAAACATATTCAAAATTCTGATGAGCAGATGTTTTCTGAGGTTTATTTTTTTTTTAGCTATCATCAACAATAGAGCTCCTTTAAGAGAATATCATGAAAATCATTTAGCTCTTATGTGTGGTATAAAATGTGATAGTTTAGATAGCATTGCAAATGAATGCTGACTATAGAAAAAAATGTTGGAGGAAAAAAGACAGAGTAGGCAAACAGAATTTTTGAAGATTTCTTGCTAGTTATAATTTTGAAACAAGACTTTTCTCTGGCTACCTAATATTGAAGACTTTTTGTGTGATTTCATCTCTCTCATGACTGAAATCTCAGATTTTTACTTCTAGCCAAGGTTTTTCTCTTGAATACACACACTGTATATATTATATTATAATATATGTTATACATATTTATAATATAATAAAATGTAAATTATGTAAGCATGTATCTATATATATACACACATATATACACACACATATAATTCTGTATAATAGCATTTAACTTTTTTACATCACACTTTGAGGAAGGACTTTGAGAAGGAAATATTGGTGTGAGGAGTTTCATGGACCCATATGCTAATGAAACAACACTGTCTGTTAACATTTTTTTTTTTTTTTTTTTTTTTGAGACGGAGTCTGGCTCTGTCGCCCAGCCTGGAGTGCAGTGGCCGGATCTCAGCTCACTGCAAGCTCCACCTCCCGGGTTCACGCCATTCTCCTGCCTCAGCCTCCTGAGTAGCTGGGACTACAGGCGCCGCCACCTCGCCCGGCTAATTTTTTGTATTTTTTTAGTAGAGACGGGGTTTCACCGGGTTAGCCAGGATGGTCTCGATCTCCTGACCTCGTGATCCGCCCGTCTCGGCCTCCCAAAGTGCTGAGATTACAGGCTTGAGCCACCGCGCCCGGCCAACATTTTTTTTAAATAAAGTCTCTGGAAATTATCCTGAGCAGATAAAACTAACTCACAGACATTGTTTAAAAAATATCCTAAAATATAGCAAATCTTGGTAAGAACAAGGAAAATCTGTGTGCTTGAGCCATAACCTACCACCTCTTGCTTTCCCCCATCTCCCGTTTTGGAATAATAAAAACACCATTCTGGGTGCCGTGACCATGAAAATGGGATTCTCTCTTTCCTCAGCTACTAATCAGTAGAAGCAGGAATCCGACAATTTTTAATCTACACAGTTTCTGGCGAAGAGTCTAAATTCAAGGCAAGGGTGGCTAAGAAATCTGTTGCTCCTTCCCTGTACTTGGCCCCTTGGATTAAAGAGCAGGCTATACCCAAGTATGGCAGACTGAGAACACTGGAACCCAGTTTATCATCACCCAGACCACTCATAAAGAGGAAACTGAATACGAGGAAGATGACAGGCTGCCAACCTTGCCCAGCACCAGCTTAGAAAACAGAGATGTCCCCAGCACTTGGGGGGCTAAGGCGGGCGGATCATGAGGTCAGGAGTTCAAGACCAGCCTGAACAACATGGTGAAACCCTGTCTCTACTAAAAATACAAAAGTTAGTCAGTTGTGGTGGTGGGTGCCTGTAATCTCAGCTACTCAGGCGGCTAGAGCAGAATTGCTTGAACCCAGGAGCCGGAGGTCACAGTGAGCGGAGATCATGCCACTGCACTCCAGCCTGGGTGACAGAGCAAGCCTCTGTCTCAGAAAAAAAAGCAAAACAACAACAACAACAAAAACAGAGGTGTCCTATAGAGAGTAACATGACGCTTTCCCACCCCCATTCCTGGATCAGTAATTCGGGGACAGTACCCAGGGGAAAAGGCTGGCCTTAAGAACAGAGCTCTGACCTTCTCCGCAAATGAGCTGACTTTAGTTGGAAAACAGTGTAAGTCAGTTCGAGACTAAAGGTACTGGTAGAAACAATGGAGACTTCTTTAGCAAGCAATTAGTAGGGCTATGACAACCCAATGGGAGAAACCAGCAAAACCTTAGGCCAGCTAGGGTCCCAGAGAGAATTAGAGAAAGAAACAGAGAAAAGAAAACCTCCTGTGGTATAAAAATAAATCTCAAAGCCTGGTCCCAGACTTTTACTGGCCTAACCTGTAATGACAAAGGTGGCAGCAATTATTTGTTTTAGGCTTTGGAATAATTTATACACCAGAACATTTTTTAAAACAACGGATAAAATAATCTGTACTTAATGGAGGCTAACAGTTGGGTATGATACAGTGAACTATGATGCAGACAGCACAACAGTGACATCAGGAAAGAGAAAGTCAAAGAAAGCTCTGGTAAAACCAGTCATCTAAGATGATAGAGAAACAAACGAAGAAAACCAAAAATTTCAAACAAAAAGGTTACTCTAGAAAACTCAACAGACAAATGTGTATTTGTTCTTTTTGCTTATTTTGCTTTTTAAAAGACAACATTGTATAAACTAATAATTATAGCAATATATTGTTGGCTTTCTAACATAGGTAGATAAAATATGCATAGCAATGATAGCACAAAAAGGAGGATGAAGAAAAGAGTTCTATATGGGTTAGGCCTCTACATTTTGATTTCTGACTAAAGTTAATATACATCTGAAGTACATTCGAACAAGATAAGATGAATGTAATAAACTAGACCAGCCACTGCTGGGGCTCAGGATATGACACCCTAAAACATGGCACCTTCGAATAGGCAGAAAGGTCATTCTGAGCCTTTATTCTGTTTTGCTCCCCTGAGATTATAAAAAAATAATTGTCCCTCCTGTCTCCCCTGAAGACCCTCATGTGAGAGGTGTTCTGCCTTATGCCCAGAGGAAAAAAAATAAACACACAGAGACACAGAGAAGAATCTGAGCAAACAGGCCACGCTAAGTTGCCTCCTGTTTATTACTATTAGATCATACTCTTTTTGTCCAATCGCATGTTTATGTGACTGTTCATGCTTCAATAAACCTAACTATAAAAATACAGAATTTTCCCTGGGTCTTTGATCTTCATTTTTCAGACTTTTTTTTTTGGCAGGGTCTTGCTCTGTCACCCATGCTGGAGTGTAGCGATGTGATCTCAGCTCATTACAACCTCCGCCTCCCAGGTTCAAGCGATTCTCGTGTCTAAGCGTCCCAAGTAGCTGGAATTACAGGCAGGCACCATTATGCCCAACTACTTTTTGTACTTGTAGTAGAGATGGGATTCTGCCATATTCATATTGGCCAGGCTGGTCTTAAACTCATGGCCTCAAGTGGTCCACCCATGTCAGCCTCCCAATGTGCTAGGATTACAGGCAAGAGCCATCAAACCCAGTTTTTGTCATATAAAACTTTGGTAGAATAAATTTATTGTAGTTTTCTCTTGTCAGTCTGTCTTTTGTTATAGAGATACTAGCCATGATCTTATAGTGGTGAGATAAAGATTACTTTTTCCTCTGCTACTCCACTAAGAAAAAATGCAAAAATTATAAAGGATAAAAGCACTAAAGAATTAAGATGTTAGAGTAGAAAGTAATCACAATTCAAAGGAAAGCAGTAAAGAAGAACAGAGTAGCAAAAAAGATAGAAAACAGAGAAAAACAGTTAATTGGTAGATGTAAATCTGTTATATGAATAATAACATTAATAATTATGGACCCCAAAAAAGTTCATTCTAAGGCAAAGACTGCCAGGATAGCTAAGTAAAAATAAGGCCTAACTGTATGCTGTCTACAGGATACATACTGTAGCCACAAGAAAAAATAGCTTGGAACCAGAGACATACGAAACTCTGTATCATGCAAACAGCAAACATAAGAAACTTAAAATGGGTATACTAACATCAAACAAAAATATAATTTAACCAACAGATGTTTAAGACATAAAAAACTACATATTGATTAAAGGGTTAATTAAGTATGATATAAATACTATCAATATATATGCACGTAAAAACCGTCGCAAAGTACAGGACACAAAAATTAACAGGGAGATATAGACAATTAAAAAATAGTGGTTGAAGACTTCAATAAGTATCATGGTTAATTTTGTGTTAAACTTGACTGAGTCATGGAATGTCCAGATAGCCGGTTGAACATTATTTCTGGGTGTGTCTGGAGGGTGTTTCCAAACCCAGAATCCAGAAGGCCAGCCTTCAAGCCCAGACTGAATTCTGTGCCAGGGGAAGCATCGGAGCCCTGACATCAAGAACTGGTCAATTCACAGATTGGCTGAGGCAGGAGAATGGCGTGAACCCGGGAAGCGGAGCTTGCAGTGAGCTGAGATTCGGCCACTGCACTCCAGCTCGGGAGACAGAGCGAGACCCCGTCTCAAAAAAAAAAAAAAAAAAAAAAAAAGAATTTACCAACAACGGTATAGGTTTGAAAAAGGAAAGTTTATTAGAAAGCACGCTGTGAAAGGGTGCAGTGGGGCACCTCTGCATGAGAGGACTGAGTGTTCCATGGGGGATTTTCCTTAGGAGCATTTATGGACCTTAAGGAAGAAACTTGAGGATAATTTGGACCACACTAGCCAGGTTTGTCATGATACATGATTGCATTTGTAGTAATTTTGGTGCCTTAATGTAAGTAAGGGTTGCAAAATGAGTTGTGGCATGGCATTCTGGAGATGAATAGAAATTCTAGTTATTTACAAATTTTACGTTGAAAAGAGGCCTGGAACCAGATGCTGACTTTAAATGCTAGGGAAGTTTAATTACTTTTAAATTCCCCCAGATAAGGAGTTTTGCCTCCAGATGGCCTGTTTGATGGTCATCGGGTGGTCTTTGCTCTCTTCTGAATTCCTCAGATAAGGAGTTTTTGTCTCAGGTCCTGTTAATAGTCACCAGGTGACTTTCGCTCTCCTCATTCTGCACTATTGGCTCTCTGGCTCTCAGGTCCACTAACTACATCACCAGTGTTTCCAGGTCTTCAGTTTGCAGACAGCAGCTTGTGTGACGTCTCAGCCTTCATATTCATGTGAGATAATAGGCTAGAGTAAGAGACAGATATAGAGAAGGAGATAGATAGATAGATAGATAGATAGATAGATAGATAGATAGATAGATAGGAGATAGATAATCTATTGATTGTTTCTCCAGAGAACTCTGACTAACACAAATATCAAATATTCAATAAGGAATGAAAAAATTGTGCAGAACAACAAGGAAAAAGAAAACTTAAATAACACAATTATCCAACTAGATCGAATTGCTAGATCTCATAGTCATATATAGAAAACAACACCAAACAACAACAGAATACACATTCTCTCAAGTGCACATGGAACATTCTCCATGCTAGACCATAGCCAGGTCACAAAATAAGACAATAAAATTTAAAAGATTTGAATCATGCAATGTATGCTCTGAGCCCATAACATAAGGAAATTGGAAATTACTAGTAAATAAATTTGGAAAATTTCCAAATATATACAAGTTAAGTATAATACTAATAAAAAACCAATAGGTCAAAGGAGAAATCACAACAGGAATTAGAAAACACTAAGATAAATAAAAATAAAGACAGCATAACAAAAGTCATGGACTGCACCTAAATCAGTGCATAGAGGGAAATTTATCGCTGTAAATGCCTCTGTGAAAAAGGAGAAAGATCTCAAATTGTTATGGGGTGAATTTTGTATCCCCCAATATTTATATGTTAAAGTGTTAGCTCCCATTACCACAGAAATTAATAGTGTTCATACAGTCTTTAAAAAGGTAATAGAGTTGAAATGAAGTCATTAAGGCAGACCCTAATCCAATATGACTGGACAGAGACAGGTACACAAGGAGGACCATATAAGACTCAGGAAAAACTCATCTACAAGCCAAAGAGTGAGACCTCAGAAGAAACCAATGCTGTCAACATCTTGATCTTAGAATTCAAGCCTCTAGAAATGTTAGACTGTGATACTTTGTTTTGTGATACTAGTTTTGATACTAGTTTGTGATACTTTGTTTTGTTTTGTGATATGTAGCAAATTAATAATTTAGCCTTCTACCTTAAGGCACTGTAAAAAGAGAGAAAACTGAATTCAAAGTAAGCAGAAGAAAGGAAACAACAAATACTAGTGTGAAAATCAATAAAATAGCAAAAAAAAAAAGTGATAAATAAACAAAAAATTTGTCCTTTGCAAAGGCAAATATTGACAAATACTGAGCTAGACTGACCAAGAAATGAGAGAAAACTCAACTTATTACTATCAATAATGAAAGAACATTACTACTGTTCTTATATAATTTTTTAAAGATTAGAAACAATAGTATAAACATTAGATAACTTAGATAAAGTGAAAAAATAAAAAGACAAAACCAACAAAATTGACTTAGGAACAAATAGACAGTCTGAACTGACCTACAAGGAAAATGATTGAATTAGTGATTGAAAAAAAATTACAACAAAGAAAAACTCAGACACAGATGACTTCAGTAGTGAACTCTAGCATACATTTGATGAAAAATTAATAGAAATTCTTCACAATTTTTTTTCAAAAGTCAGAAACAAAGAGAAGAGTTCACAACCCATTGTGTAAGGCTTAATTAGTTTTATACCAAAATCAAACAAAGGCATGGTAAGAAAATAAAACTGCAAACCAATGTCTCTTATGAATATAGACACAAAACATTCTTAGAAGGATATTACCAAATCAAATCTAGCAATAAATACGAAGAATTATGCACCAAAACTTGGGGGTGGGGAATTTACCCAAGGAATGTAAGGTTGTTTTCATATAAAAAAAAATCAAATAATGCTGTGAGCCGTATTATTAGAACACATGACACATACACACACCATGATACAGGAAGCACTAGCCAGGGCAGTTAGGAAAGAAAAGAAAGGCATAAGTTAACACTAAAAACAATATAATAGTCCCTGTGAGAAAATAACCTAATTTTATATTTGGAAAATCCTAAAACATCTAGTACAAACTAGTAATATCTTTGGCAACTAATAAATACATTTGGAAAGGTTTCAGCACATAAGATCAATATAAAAATAAACTATTTCCAGTGAACAGTCAAAAGTAAGATTGAGAAAAAAGTTCGAAAGGAATAAAATAGAATAAAATATCTAGAAATAAATTTACCCAAGGAAATGAAAAACTTGTATATTTAGGACTGTAACCCATTGCTGAAAAAAATTAGGAATGGTTAATTAAATTTCAAATATCACAGATTCATAAATTTTGAGACTTAATATTGTTAAGCTGACAATACTCCTCAAAGTGATCTACAGATTCTGTTCAATCTCTTTCACAATTCTGACAGCTTTGTGAAGAAATGTAAATGTCAATACTCAAATTCTTATGGAATTACAAGGACCCTGAATGACAAAACAATATTTTAAAAAATGTCTGGTGAGGTAGCCCATCCCTGTAACCCCAGTACTTTGGGAGGCCTAGGCAGGAGGATCACTTGAGCCCAGGAGTTTGAGATGAATGTGGGTAGCATAGTGAGATCTCTTCTTTACAAAAAAATTTAACAATTAGCCAGGCATGGTGGTGCCTGCCTGTGGTCCCAGCTACTTGGGAGGCTGAGGTGTTCATTGCTTAAGCCTGGGAGCTCAAGGCTGCAGTGAGCTCTGATGGCACCACTACACTCCAGCCTTGTTTGACAGAACAAGACCCTGTCTTAAAAGAAAAGAAAAAATAAATTGGAGGAGTGTTATTTTCTATTTCAAAACTACTGGCAATATTACGTTGTACCAAAATAAGGTCAGGCATATTGATAAAGCGAATAGAACTGATAGTCCATAAATCAACCCTTATATTAACAATTGATTTTCAACAAGGTTGCCAAGAAAATTCAATTGAGAAAGAATATTCTTTTCAATAAATGATGATTAGACAACATAAGCACATGTAAATAAGTTGGAACATTTCCTCACACCATATACAAACATTAATTCAAAATATATTACAGACCAAAATGTTAAGAGATAAAGAACTCAGAAAAATACATTAGTAAATATTCATGGCTTTGGATTAATCAAAGACTTCTTAGATATCACACCAAAAGCACAAATAACAAGAAAAAAAGAGAAATTTTGACTTTATCAAAATTAAAAACATTTGTTCTTCAAAGGATATCATCAAGACTGCAACCATAATTCACAAAATTTGAGGAAATGTTCACATATTATAAACCTGATAAAGGATTTGAATTCTAAACTCTGACAACTCAATAGTAAATATGTAAATAAGGTAATCCCAAATGAGCTTATGATTTTTTAAATACTTATATATGCAAATGACCAATAAGCACATGGATAAATGCCTAACACTGCTATTAGATACATGCGAATCAATCCCACAATGAGATACCACTTCACACTCACGTATGGCTATAATTTAAAAAACAGATTAAAAAAGAGACAGATAAGACAAGTGTTAGTAAGGATGTGGAGAAACTGAAATCCTCATGTGATGTTGGTGAAATTATAAAATGGTGAAGAAACTTTAAAAAGTAGTTTGGCAGTTCATTAAAAAGCTAGACCTGGCTGGGCGCACTGACTCACGCCCGTAATCCCAGCACTTTGGGAGGCCAAAGCAGGCGAATCACGAGGTCAGGAGATCGAGACCATCCTGGCTAACACAGTGAAACCCTGTCTCTAGTAATAATACAAAAAATTAGCCGGGCGTGGTGGTGGGTGCCTGTAGTCCCAGCTACTCAGGAGGCTGAGGCAGGAGAATGGCTGAAACCGGGAGGTGGAGCTTGCAGTGAGCCAAGATCGCGCCACTGCACTCCAGCCTGGGAGACAGAGCAAGACTCCATCTCAAAAAAAAAAAAAAAGCTAAACCTTAGAATTACTTACTATATGACCTAGCAATTCCATTCCTAAGTGTATGTCAAAGAGAAAATAAAACGTATGTCCACACAAAAATGAACAAAAGTGTTCATAGCAGGATTATTAATAATAGTTAAAGATGGAAACAATTCAAATATCCACAACCAAATAAGTAAATGTGGTATGTCCATAAAATAAAGTAAGTAAAATGTGGTATCTCCATACAATGAAATATTAAGCAATAATAAGTAATAAAGTACTGATAAATGCTACAACAAAATGGATATTGCTAAATTCAAGGAGCCAGTAGCCAAAGACCACGTTATGTGATTAAATTTACATGAAACATGAAGAATAGGAAAATCCATAGACACAAAGTAAATTTTCAATTGCCTAGGTGGGGAAGGTAGAGGAAAAATTGACAAATAGTTTATGGATGTGGTGTTTTGGGGACGGTAATGAAAGTATTCTAAACTTGATTGTGGTCATGGTTTCACAACTCTGTGAATATGGTAAAAAGAAAAAACATTGAATTATACACTTTAAATGGTTGAATTGTATACTATATGAATTATACATCAGTAAAGCTGTTATATAATAAAAACCATTCAGTAACACAGTGTCTTTATAATTTATACTATACACATGAAAACAGTAAGACAGGTATGGTGATAACCTTTAAAAAGCCAATTGAAGAGCCATATTGTCTAATTCTGTCTTCTTGCTGTAGTCTAGATGTTACTGTATATCTCCAACTGGATGTCCCATAGGCATCCAATCTCATTAAATCTGAAATTAAATCAAATATAATGTTCTTGTCACATAAAGCAGCTGCCTTCTCAATATTTTCTATTTTCCTTACTTTTTAAAATGAAACCACCATGGATATCCCCTAAAAGTACATCACTCTCCTTCATTCCTTCTAGTTCACCAAACCCTATCAATGAGACCATCTTGACCGTCTGGCTCTCTTCTGTCAGCCTTTCATGGTCATGTATTTGCCTGAATTACTGTAACTCTTCTTTTTTCTTTTAATCTCAACTTCTCTACTCCATTCTAAAAATAAAATCTTATTTATCTATTGCTGTACAGAAAAGAACTTCTACAGAGCAAAAGAAACTATCCACAGAGCCAACAGACAACCTACAGAGTGGTAGAAAATATTTGCAAGCTATGCAACTGTCAAAGATCTAATATATAGCATCTGTAAGGAACTTAAACAGATTTACAAGAAAAAGACATTAAATAGTGGGCAAATGACATAAACATACACTTTTTAAAAGAAGGCATATATGTGGTCAATAAACATATTAAAAATATTCAACATCACTAATAATTAGAGAAATGCAAATCAAAACCACAATGACATACCATCTCACACCAGTCAGAATGACTTATTATTAAAAAGTCAAAAAATAACATGCTGGTAAGGTTGTAGAAGAAAATGAATGCTTATCCACTGCTGGTGGGAGTGTAAATTAGTTCGACCATTGTGGAAAGCAGTGTGGCATTTCCTCAAAGAACTTAAAACAGAATAACCATTTGACCCAGCAATCCCATTACTGGGTATATACCCAAGGTAATATTAATCATTCTAGCACAGAGACACATGCATGCGTATGTTCATTGCAGTGCTATTCACAATAGCAAAGACATGGAATCAAGCTAAATGCCTATCAACAGTAGACTGGATAAAGAATATGTGGTATATGTACACCATGGAATACTATGCAGCCATAAAAAAAGAATGAGATAGTGTCCTTTTTAGCAAAAAGGGTGGAGCTGGAGGCCATTATCTTAGCATAGGACGAGAAAACTACATATGGCATGTTCTAACTTATAAGTGGAAGCTAAACAAGAAGAATACATGGATATTAGGAGGCGTAAACAGGCACTGGGACCTACTTGATGGTGGAGGATGGGAGGAGGGAGAGGATCAGAAAAGATAACTGTTGAGTACTATGCTAATTACCTGGGTGATGAAATTTTCTGTACAACAAACCCCTATGACATGTAATTTACCTGTATAGCAAACCTGCACATGTATCCCTGCACATAAAATAAAAATTAGAAAATAAGAAAACCACGTTAAAACTCAGTTGCTAAAAACAACAGTTTGTTATTTCCTATGATTATATAGAAGGGTTGGGTTCATTTGGTTGGTTCTTTCCTAGGTTTCTACTGTGGTTCCTCAGATGCTATTGTAGTCTGGGACTAGAGGGTCTCAAGTGTTCACGTCAGGAGACTTGGTGCTGGCTAATGGCTGAGCCTTTCTCCATGTTGTGAAAGGAAAACAAATCTTGGGGTCCCCAAATCACTAAGCCAAGGGACAGGTCAAGCTGGAAACTATGTCAGGCAAACCTGCCTTGCATTTTATTCCTAAATAACATAGCTACAAAGATAAGAAGCTTCATACCTCCCTCATGATTTGCTCACAAGGAAGTTCCTTGTGGACATAGGACAGACAGAACTCAAAGCCATCCTTTTGCTTATGTGAGACTAATGCATAACTGATTGTTTCCTTTGCCTTATTGTTTCACTAAGCCAGATTAAGGCATAAGGGACTATTCCTGTAGATCACATATTAACTGAAAGGCTAATCAGAAATTCAAACGAATGCAATCATTTGTCTTTTATCTACTGCTGACCTGGAAGCCCCCTCCCCTGTTCGAGTTGTCCCACTTTTCTGTACTGAAACAATTACATCTTACATATGTTGATTGATGTCTCCTGTCTCCCTAAAATGTATAAAACCAAGTTGCACCCTGACTACCTTTGGCCCATGTGGTAGGCCCTCCTGAGGCTTTTCACAGGCATGTCCTTAACCTTGGCAAAATAAGCTTTCTAAATTGATTGAGAACTGTCTTCTTGGTTTATAATGTGATTTCTCATACTCTGTAATACTAGCCCAGGCTGCCTTACATGGTAGAGGAAGGAATTCCATAGAGTAAGCATAGAAGCTTCAAAGCCTTTTAAATTCTAGGTTCTGGAATTCACACAATATAATGTGTGCCCCATTCTGTTGACCAGAGTAAGTCCTAAATGCAACCCAGATTCAAGACTAAGGGAAATAGACTCCTTCCTTTGATAAAAGAAGCTGCAAGGAGTGTTTAGTGCTTAATGAATATAAGAAATGTGGCAATGCTTAAGCAACCAAATAAATATGATTAAAAATTGCTTTGTTATTCCCAGATGATGTTTACCCATGATCTACGTGATAGTTACAGAGTAGTATACAAATAACATACATTTATAACAAAATAACATAAATTCAAGGTAAGAATATGTTTTATCTAGCTGGCATCAAATATTGCAATTTAATATCTTGAGATGGGGAATGATATTTTTAGTTTCCCCTTCACTTTGTCTTGTTAAACATTTAAATTACTTGTCTATCCCTGTAGAAAATTGATTTTGTAATCTTTAGTTCTACAATGAAACTAAAAACTAAATTTAAAGAAAAAATTATACCCCTAGCATGCTAAGCAATTCCCCATTCATATTCTCATCATCGTATGACTTTTCAGTGAAATATTACTATTCCTCTCAGAATTTTTTACAAGTCACAAAAACTATTTGATTAATTATAACTTCTAGTCTTTGTGACGATAATGCACAGCTCTTAGGAATAAGGAAGATGCATATCCAGCTCATTGGAAACAGAACTGGGGCAGAAACAGGGATCTCAGTAGCAAAAATTTGGGCACAGGGTATTCAGGAGACTACCATCACATGACTTAACCAAATCCCTGGGCATCTTTTAAGTTTCACATGCCTGAGAGATGCTGTATGGAATTTGCATGGATTCCAAAATCCTCCTTAAGCCAAGGGAGTAAGAGCAGTTGGGGCTGGCTAATGTCAGTCTCATCCCAATCACAATTGTCAGAGACACAGATGTCAGATGGACTAGTGGGGACAGTGTAAAAGAAGAGAAAGAGAGAAACACTTGCAGTTGCCAAAATTTAGCAAGCTTTTCAAAAACACTACATCTGTGACTCTACCTCTGCTGTTCCTTCTGCCCAGAGTTAACTACATAAACAAGTGAAATGGAAGGCTCTGAAGATTCACTTCAACCTGACTTAATGTTAACAGTACACAATATTTTTCATATAGGAATATTTTAACAATAGTCTGGATGAACTGAATACAGACTTTTCTAGAATGGAATATGAAAGATGGTAATATGATCAAAAGACTAGATTTTGCATTCCTATATTAACACTTATTGGCCATGCATTTTTATTTTTAAAACAGATTACTTCCTACCAGAATAAATAAAGCACCATCTTCCACAGTGATAAAACTTCAGAACCTCATAGGCTATGTGGAGGATTTACCTGAGAATCCATTTTTTTTTCCTAGTGTGGAAATGGGAATTCAACTTCAACTCAAAAGTCATCCCTTATCAATGTGTTCTGCCTGTCTCCAGGAAGCCTTGCTCTGCACACTCTCAGCATCCTACCTACCAGGACAAACATTTTCTTGTTAAATCACCTGCCCAAGAGCTTCACTTCATATTTCTGTTTCTACCTGTACAACTTCAGGCAGGGATCTTTTAGGCATGTTGACCTCTTCATCCAAAGGACTGCTTGTTTCATACCCCTCTAACATTGCTTAGTTATGCTTCCTCCATCTCTCGGCTCAACCATCTCCAAAGCAAAATCCTTTGACCGTCTTACTTATACCAACTCTGGTTACTATGTCCTTTACAATCATCAATGACCCACCAAAAAGTTGTTTTCTAATACAAATTACTATTTTTCCACTCACGTCATCTGTATATGCTGGAACACTCTCCATCTATATCATTCTTATCTTTTATTTTGGGACTAAATGGCATCTTCCCAGTTATTGCCTTTAAGAACCTCTTATTTGTCTTCATTAGTAACATAAAATAATAATAGATCATTATTTTATTTTTTATTTAATATCAACCACACTAGTATACAATCTGCACAGAGACAGGCTCTGTCGTATTGGTTACTGTATACCCAGTTCAATGACAGCTGCACAATAGATTGGCAAATGAATGATTTAATGAATGTATCAACTGACATACTATGGTGTGGGTTATCTCTTTCTTTAGCTTATACTGAGCCCATTACCTCTCAGAGTTTTTCTTTTCTTTTCTTTTCTTTTCTTTTTCTAGTGCATAACACAGTACATCATCTTGGAAATCCTGTGAAGAATTTAGTATTTGCACATGAACCTTGCTTCTCTTGCATGGTTTCATATCTCTTTATTTATCCAATTTATCTGCCTTATTCATAGAAACTTTCATTTCCTTGAACATGTTTCATCACCTATGGAATAAAATCATTATGAGGTTTTGATCAAATTAGACCTATACAAAATGTTGTCAAATGTAAGGCATTCTGCAGATGATTTGTACTCATATTACCTAGAGACAGTGAAAATGACCTTAACCAAAATCTTGAAACTTTTTGCCACTGGACAGTATAATTTAAGAACCTTAAAGAATGCTAAAATACTAGAGTTCAATGCATTGCCTAGGAGTAGTTTTTACAGAAATTTTAATTCAAAATGTACTTATCTGTTTTACCATTATTCAAGGGTCAACCCACATTTATCTTGCAGTCTGGGATATATAAATGATGTAAATAGACAAATAGACAAAATGAGAAACAATATATTGTGTAATCACAGTTCTTTAAGTCTAACACAATGAACTATAATGAATTTTAAATGAATGTCATTGCTAACTTGAAGAAAATAAGTCTTTTATTTATATTCGGAATTAAGTTTCAGTATTTCATTGAAGAATAAACAAGTCTTTTATAGTAGACCTGTTTTCTTTTGTCTCAATATCATAACAACACTGCGAATTAAGCAGAGTTGTTATGATGAGCACAAGAAAGTTTTTTATTAGACATAGCAAAAGTCTCGCAAAACAAAATGTAAGAAAAATAAAACTGTATATATTAAGCTAAATTGTCCTATACATGTCATGGTAAAATATTTCTCTATTATCATGCCAATTATTTGTCTACCAGAATGAACATTCATTGTGGTCCTAATCAATAGACTGAAGTAACAGAATTTATTGATTACATATATATTTAACTTATTGGTTAAATATATATTTAATTTACTGTACTGTTTTTATAATATATTTATGTAAAGTATTACTTATTAGATTCCATTCTAAAAATTTACTAATTTTACCAGTAACACAAGTTATTAGTAAATTAAAACTTAAGCCATATGTAATTTTTCTGCTGCTTATAGGTCTTAGTTACCAACTTTTATATTGGTTATTGATTTTGAATTATAACAATTACACTTATAAAACAAGTTAGCTAGTTATAAGAAAAAATGGCATTATGAAATCGTAAAGGAACTCTCAGAAATTTTTACCTATAGTATAAAGCTCAAATTTTAGAACCCGTGTGACAAGAAACAATAGCAAGAAGAGACATACTGAAGGGCAATGTCTTGGCACTAGAACTTTACATTCATTGTGGCAGCACTATTCGCAATAGCAAAGACAACCTAAATGTCCATCAATGATAGACTAAATAAAGAATTTGTGGTACATATTCACCATGGAATACTATGGAGCCATAAAAAGGATTCGGGTCATGTCCTTTGCAGGGACATGGATGAAGCTGGAAGACATTATCCTCAGCAAACTAGTGCAGGAACAGAAAACCAAACACTGCATGTTCTTACTTATAAGTGGAAGCTGAACAATGAGAATACATGGAGACAGGGAGGGGAACAACACACACTGGGGTCTGTTGGGGGCTGGGGTGCGGGGAGGGAGAGCATCAGGAAAAATAACTAATATATGCTGGGCTTAATACTTAGGTGATGGATTGATAGGTGCAGCGAATCACCATGGCACACTTTTACCTATGTAACAAACCTGCACATCCTGTACATACCTGTACCCTGGAACTTAAAAAATAATAAAAAATAAAGAATGCAAATAACATGTTTAGAAATGAATCAAATAAATTTTGCAACACCTTATTCAGTAAAGCTTTACACTAAAGAGTGAATCTTTACATATTAGTTTTAGTGCAATATTGTTAAGAAAAATAAAAAATATAAATATTGGATAACATGATCAAAAACTATGCAAATAGCAGAACAGTGAACTTGATTCATACAAGTAAAAGTTATGTGTCTACTGGAAATCTTGTTTGTAACTAAGTGATCAGCGAATAGTTTTAAATTGATTTCAAACTCATTAAAAATTTTTATGTCTTCAGGAAAAAAGAACAGATAAATACATAAATCGAAATTATTTTGTGACATATATGTTTTTTCACATTTCAGTACTTTAGTGGAGTATTAGTGTAATTTTGCAACCTTAGTTGAGTAACTGGTTGGTCTTGCTGTCCTAATTGTCGTGAAAGTTTTATAAATACTCTTCGGAGTCATCGTCTTCTGAAAGGTTAGCTGAGTGTACATGTTGGACCACAAGAGGATTAGAATCAGACATGGAAATATCTATGATGCAAGTGCAGCTGTTTTACTTCACAGATGTGCTTTCCAGAGTGAAAGGTGCATTGTGAGCATTCCTCACAGATTGTCAAAAAACAAAAATGACTTGGAGAAAAGGGGAGCGTTCCTAATACGATTGACTTTTGATTGTTTTTTTGGTATGTTTTTTCAAATGCGAAAGAAAAAAATGAGAATTAAACGGGAGTCAAGAAGGTTTAAGAGAAGTAGGTAAACTTGAAAACAGTGACTATTATGCTACCGATTATGGCTACTTTCCTTCAGTTTCAATTTTCTTGTTTAGATATATAGGGGTCAGTGCCCTAACATCTTCATTACTCTTAGATAATAAAATCAAAATTAGTGAAATTTAAATTGACTTATTTAAGCTAGTCATGCAATTACTATATAGGCTTCTCTTTGTATCATTCTAAAGTATTTCGTTATACTAAGCCCTTAACAGAAAATAACAAAACATTTGTTGAAAAGGATTGGAGAACGACTGAGTCAGTCAGGATAGAATGGGAGAAAAATCCCATAGACAAGGAAAACATGAGAAAGTAAGCCTCGGATTTGCCACCACTATTTCCCTTGGGTTATTTGCTAGCTCGCAGAGCAGAAAATAAAGGCTTAAGGTAAACCTGGGCCATGACTTGCAGAGGTCTTGCTGAGATGTGAGCCTGGGGGAGATAAGTTGGAATTTGGGTTGCCTAGAAGTTTAAGACTCGAAGTTCAAATTAAGTAAGGCAAAAATTCTGTGTGCAATATTCCCTCCAGGCATTTGTCAAATCTTAAACTGTCTATTATCAGGCTGAAATGCCCAAACCCAAAGCAAAAAGCAAACAAACAAACAAACAAAAAAGAACAACTGGGTGGCTAACAAACTGACAACTATAATTTTTGTAAACTCTCTGTTAGAGAGAGACACAAGTTTAAGTTTAGAACTCAAAAGCTAGAAGAGACCGTTTAAAAATGTCAGCCTCTAGTTGTGGCCCAAGAAAAAGTAACCTTGACACAAGTTTAAGTTTAGAACTCAAAAGCTAGAAGAGACTATTTATTTTAAAGTACAATTAAAATATTTTATAAATATTGCAGTATACTGTCTATTACAAGTTCAATTTTTCTATTAAATCGTAATGAAATTGAGATATAATTATGTTGACATAAACACAATAAAAATCATACCAAATGTCTAATGCTGCCATAAATACTATGTTCATAAATGCTAAGACAAGTAAAATAAGAGTGGCTCTTCAAAATAATAAATTACGTATAAAATGTAGAAAAATTAGCTGAGAATATGAAATAATATTTATTAAAATTTATGATCAATTACTGATTATTTTTAAGAATGTGGAAATGTAAGTTCACCCAAAGAAATACTCCACCAACAATACCAATAGTCATTTAGCCAATAACTAAAGATCCTTTCATAATAAATAATTTATAGGGACTCTACATTTGCAAAACTGAAAATAGCTATCTTTTGTTGGTTTTTATATTAAAGTTTGAAGTTGCTTAATGAAATTGCTATAACATAAATGCCATACCTAATACCCAGTAATCATAATTAAGTCATGTAATCATGTAATCATAATTCATGTAATCATAATTAAGTCACATTTTACCTAACCATAAACTATATAAGGAGTAGGAAGCAAGAGTAAGTCCAGTAGGAAGAATTCAAAACATTGTTCCTAGACTTCTATTCTAAGTAAATTGCATGAAATTAGCATTTATAACTGTGAAATAAATAAGGTGAACAATTTTATTTTTAACTTTATTTTTTAAATAATCAAAAATTCACTGAATATGCAAGATATAATAATATACTACATGCTACCTAAAGTGTAGACCCACAGAGTAGTGTTTATCTGAACACTGCTTGTTGAGAGTTAGCTGCAAGATAACTATAAAAAGTGAAGTAGTGTTTAGAAACATGTAAAGCACATTGCAATGACACTTTTTTGTTTGGTGTAGAAGTAGGGAATATTTTTTTAAAGTGTCTTTCACCACAGAGAGTTTAAGAAGCCAAATAATGACTACAAATAGAACCCAAATAATGACTACAGTAGAAAAGAATAAAAATAAGGGATGGGATGAGGAGGAGTGGTTGAAGTACTACTACTAATAAAATATATTTATTATTGCTTTTATAATATCAGTCATATTGCTAAGAAATTTACACAGATTTACACATTTGTTTTATTCTCTAAACAGTAAGTTTAAAAATATTATTATTATTATTGTTTACAGATGCAGAAACTGTCTCCAAAATATTAAATAACTCTGAAAATTGCATTCAGATCTAAACTAAAATCTGGTAGTTAATCATTTGTTTTTATTTTGTGTCTTTTCCAAAAGCAAAAACAAGCATTATAATGGCACCTAAGATGATATTTGTAAGTGTACTATATGAACTACAAAGGTTTACACAATCTGGTCTTGAATCAGAATATTCTCAATTGTAACATGAAAATACAAATAAGAGTAAGAACATATTACTTAAATTATGTCTTTATTCTCCACTATATATGAGACAATGGATTAAATGTTCTCACAAATACTATTTAACATAACCAATAGCTATCAGCAAGTCAATATAAATGTTCAGGGCTGCTTTGATCGTAGAAATTAACTATGCCTATATGTTACTATGTGTTCAACAAATAGTTTACAGTTTACATCTCTAAATTTGACCAAGGATTCCTTCTATGAAATTCATTGAAATCTGATAGCATACGGTCATGATTAGATTAATTGAAATCAGAATATAGTCATTAGAAATATAAATAAAATCCAAATACTGAACAGGGATAGAATTTCCTTTATTTTTGTGTTTTGCTGTAGAAGCTAGTATATTCCTTCTCAAGGATAAAATTACAGAACTCAGGAGTTCTAAGGAGACATAGACATCTTATGCAAATTTGTATTATATAGCTGTGCATACTGACATCCATGTAGATACATTTTTCCTGAAATGATGATTAGTGAAAAATTGAGTCTATATTATTTCGCTTCAATAATTTAAAAGTTGATTGAAGAGTTTATTATACAGCAATAATAAAAAAGGTAAGTATTTCCATTCTCATGATGATTTTGGCCACAGTGAAAAGGGAGGTGCATTCCAGGACTATAATGATGGTTCAATACTGGGAAATTTATTAATACAGACTAATATACACAAATAAAGTTATAGGTCTTAGGAAAAAACTGTATATGTATATTTGCAATTCTTTAAATCCTGTCAGAGAAGTCAGCATCCATTCCTAATTGCGTATATATTTTTCTTGAGAATGTAGAAAAGTGTAGTAAATTCCTTCAAATGATAAAATATATATACTTCAATTGGAAAGTCCACACCTTAATGGGTAAAAACATAGAGGTAGTCCCAAAAGAGTACTGAAAAAAGGTGTGTGCCCACTCTCCTCACTGTTATTTAATATTGGTATTAGTTGATGCAATTAGATACAACAATTGACACACAAACAAAAGCAACAGAAAAAAAAAAGTGTCTCTATTTGCAGATGACAATAATATATATCAATAATATATATGGAATGCCTAAATAATAGTTAAATGATAAAATATAAAATTATGCAAGTTGGCAGGTTGCATTTTTAAAAAATCACTATTATATATATATTCACCCACTTACCTGTTTATTATCTATTTGCCATCCAACTTTCTGTTTATGTCAATTAGATAATGGAAAGACATCCTTTTTTCCTCATTTAGAACCACTCAGCATCATCATGAAGTCAGTTCTACATAATTGATTTATAAATTTGACATTATCCCAAGATAAATACTAATAAGCCTTTTTATTTGTGAAGCTAAATAAATGAATACTAAAATTCTTATAAAAATAAATACACAGAATAGAGAAATATTTAAAAGTAAAGCTGTGAGGAGGACTAGCCCTACTGAATATAAAAACATTTCACTAAGGTTTTATCATTGAAATGATAACTGTGTGTGGATACCCAGAGAAGGGTATAGAAAGCTAAAAATAGACCCAATTGCATATATTAATCTAGTTAATGATGAAGGTGTTATCTCAAATTACTGAGGAAAGCTGAACTTCCTAATACATGAATATTTATTTGAAATATGGTAAAATCAGAGTTAATCCTCAGAGCTTTTATAGGAGAAAAACCCAAATTGTTCAGAGATCTAAGTGTCAAGCATAGAATGTTGAGAGGCAAGAAAGAACCCTATGATTTGAATTGGAATAAAAGATTTCAATGTGAATTTATGATGTCTAAAATATGTATATGCATGAATATATGCATATGTATATATATTTCACTTATGCATAAATATGTATGTTATAATAAATTGTTTATTTCTACACTTCTACATTTACTTATTAT
The DNA here is from genome assembly GCF_000951045.1 of Mandrillus leucophaeus. Lineage (NCBI taxonomy): Eukaryota > Metazoa > Chordata > Mammalia > Primates > Cercopithecidae > Mandrillus > Mandrillus leucophaeus. The sequence continues at coordinate 1,099,908 of NW_012103476.1, forward strand.
CTCTATTTGTTAAAATGATCTAAACGCAAAATCCTTCCAATAGCAATGAGTTCATGTAACTATCCAACATCCAGATCTTTCTTTTTAATACTATTCTTCACTAAAAGGAATCATCTCTTTCACAGAATTGCTGATTCTAAGGGTAGGCCAGAGGAGGTAAAAGATGAGTCTGGAAAATATTATTTGCCATAAGGGAGGAATGTGATCAAACAGTAGAAAACTATAGGGATAAACAATGCTGAATATCTATCACAAAGACACGGGAATCAGCTTAAAGGGGTTCCTCATAGCCAGATCTGGGACCATTTTGAGCACCTAAGTATTTAAACTCAGAATATGAGTTTAAATATAAGAATCCATGGGTCCATATCTACAAGAAGAAATATGTGGGGACTTGTTTACAGACCATAGATTAGTAAATGAAAAAAATGGCAGTCATACTGGACAAAATCGGCAAATATCATTCACCAGGCAGTCTAAATTAACATCACTAATGCCAGGCAAATGGGCACCATGAGTTTCTAGATGTTACTTTCTGTAAAGGACATGTTAGACTTATGTAATAGGCAGCCTGAGGATGTGTAAGCTTCATTTATAAACAAGGAAATATAATACAAATGTTAAAATTAATTTTATTGGCTCGGCACGGTGGCTCACACCTGTGATCCAAGCACTTTGGGAGGCCAAGGCAGGCGGAACACCAGAGGTCGGGAGTTCAAAACCAGCCTGACCAACATAGAGAAACCCCGTCTCTACGAAAAATACAAAATTAGCTGGGCGTGATAGCGGGCGCCTGTAATCCCAACTACCTGGGAGGCTGAGGTGAGAGAATCATTTGAGCCCATGAGGCGGAGGTTGCGGTGAGCCGAGATTGTACCATTGCACTACAGCCTGGGCAACAAGAGTGAAATTCCGTCTCAAAAAAAAAAAAGAAAAAATCTTAATTTTATTAAGTGAAAAAGACTGAAAACCTCTGTGTCAATTTAAGAAAAGTATGAAGAGGTTTTCTAGATTAAAGGAGGCTAAAGAGGAATGATATGCAAATGTAACATGTGATCCTAGAATGGATTTTCCTTGGAGAGAGAAAAACATGCTATAAGTCATATTATTTGCTCAATTGCCAAAAATGGGTATGGAAGGTACTGTATCAGAGTTAAGTTTGTCAAAGTTGATAATGCCATTTTTTAAAGGAATGTTCTTGTTCCAGGAAAATATACCCCTAATATAGTTAATGTAAAGATCTATGATGTATGCATCTTATATCATTTGTTGAACAAAATCATATATATAACTATATATAAATTAAA
>NW_012103476.1:1101399-1111729 GCF_000951045.1 Mandrillus leucophaeus
ATAATATATATAACTATCTATATATTATATATAATATCCCTGAGTTTAATTATATATATAACTATATATAGTTATAGCAAAATTATATATATAACTAAATATGTGTGTGTATATATATGTATGCACATATCTAATATATAACATGTATATATACATGCATACATACCCACAGACAGAGCGCAATGGGGCAAAATATTAATAAGAGGTGAATCTGAGTGGTAAAGGATACTCTTTTTACTATTCCTGAAATTATTTTGTAAGTTCAAAATTATATCTGAATTAAAACAAAAAAATTTCAAACTGAAGATCTTTTGATCATATCGAGCCTAATGTTTTAAAGTCCCAAGAAGCAGGTCCTGAGATAAAAATGGGTATGCCAAAAATTTTTATTTAAAAAGTGGTTGCAAGACAAACAGGTAAATCAATGGCAAATTTAAGATTAGAAAGTGGAATGAGCTCAACAAGGGTATGATTTCATCCTTGAAGACAGTGTTCAGCTTGATTCCATAGGGAACTGAGAAATGAAGTCAAGCCCCAGTGTTGTTCTCCTCCATCAATGGTAAGGGAACTAAACTTCTAGCTTTCATGGATGGCAGAAAAGAGAGGCTCCTATTAGGAGTGCAATTCTCAGAAGAGTTTGGGTGGCTGGCCTGTGAAAAACAGGTGCAGTAGGAAGTGAGGATGGGGACTTACAGAAAAGGTAGAAAGGAATCTCAGGAGGGCCAGATGACACACTGCCTCATGCTTTTGTAGTTTAAAATTCCCCTGAATAGATTTTTAAAATAATATGTAAGTTTGGAAGAGATGAAAACTTTGAATTATTTAAATACAGAGATGATGGCTGTTCCATTCCAGACATCATTTTTGAAGCTTAGCTAAAATGTGCCAGATGTCTTACAAAAAATAGGTGTTTGTGTGTGGAGTGGGGGGCTGTTTTTGTTGTTATTTATCTTAAACTCTCTGGATATGTAAAATCTGTTTTGCTTTAGTAATTAAAGGCAACTTTTTTTTTCTAAAACTTAATGCTAAATGCTCAATACCTGAGGAGAGAATTAGATCAAACAATGTGGTTTTAATATACTTTTTCTCTTAACTAATATAAGGAGATAACCTATTGGGGATTTCATTATTTTCTCCATAATAGTCATTAGGTGTGCTATTGGCATTTTGGAAATATAGTCTCCTTGGGGGCTATAGCATCTCAAGCGTTACAGGAAATTTCACTTCCCTGGACTCCATCTGCAAAAGATCTGTAGCACTCTTTCTCCCCAGTGTTAATTTAGACAACAACAACAACAAAATGCATTCATGTGTTTACAACATGTGATTCTAAACATCCCTTAGGTTTAAGTGGCTACAGTATGTATTAGCATAATATTGAAGTTTAAGAAAAGTAAGAGTTTAAACATTCGATGTAGACATTGCTAAATGTTATCTTCCAGTTTTGAAGGGTTACAGCATGTTACTTTTTTTCTTGAGTGTTATCAAACTCAAAAGATAATAGCTAATTTACAGAACATTATTTCTACTGGGAAAAAAATAATCACTTTACTGTTATCTTTGATAACATTCATTTAATGTTATCAAAGATATCATGGATATAATCTAAATAATCTTAACTGTGCTTAGGTTATATTTAAACACTAAAGATAGAATTTCTTAAAAATTAGTATTTTAAAGTGTTTTAAAAAATACTGTAACTAGTTTCTCTTCACAAAACTTGTATGCGTCTGAATAATGATTTTATCATCTCATAGTTTTCCCGGCCTGAGAATATGTCCTTCAACATTACAGAGCTGGAAATTTTGTAAGCATAAAATTTTGTTGATTTTATACTAGATTATGAAAGAGAATAATCTAATTCATATTATAAATAAAATTTCAGGAAAAAATAACTATAATTGAGAGACTCCTAAAGACGTAATTTTTGAGGATATAGAACGTAAGTACCAAGAAATAGGCTCTATATTGTGTTCAAATTACACCATCCTAATTAACTTTACAATATATTAAAAGTTCACACAGGGTTTTATTTGCTGCAGTTCATAGTGCTATGTACAGTTATATGAAGTATTAGGTTGGTGCAAATGTAATTGCAGTTTTTGCATTGTTGAAATATGCCATTTGATATTGGAATACATTCTTAAGTAAATGTGGTTATTTTACATATCATTGTAACGTGCATTTCTCACTTTATGTTCTTTTGCTAATGACTTACTTCTTGCTGTTTATTTTATATATATTTTAGACTATGGAAATCATGTTAGACAAAAGCAAATTTGAGCAATTTTCTTATTCTAGTTCAAAATGGGCCATAAAGCAGTGGATACAGCTCACAACATCAACAACACATTTGACCCAGGAACTGCTAACAAACGTACAGTGCAGTGATGGTCCAAGAAGTTTTGTAAAAGAGACAAAAGCCTTGAAGTTGAGGAGTGTAGTGGCCGGTCATTGGAAGTTGACAAGGACCAATTGAGAGCAATCACTGAAGCTGATTCTCTTACAACTACATGAGAAGTTGCCAAAGAAGTCAACATTGAGTGTTCTATGGTCGTTAGCATTTGAAGCAAATTGGAAAAGTAAAAAAAGCTTGGCAAGTGGGTGCCTCATGAGATGAGCAAAAATAAAAATAAAAGTAAATTGTCATTTTAAAGTGTCGCCTTCTCTTTTTCTATGCAACATCACCAAACCATTTCTCGATAGAATTGTGACATGCAACAAAAAGTGGATTTTATATGACAACTGGTGATGACCAGCTCAGTGATTGGGCCAAGAAGAAGCTCCAAAGCATTTTCCAAAGCCAAACTTGCACCAAAAAAAGGTCATGGTCACTGTTTGATCTGCTGCCAGTTTGATCCACTACAGCTTTGTGAATCCCAGAGAAACCATCACATCCCAGAAGTGTGCTCAGCAAATCAATGAGATGCATCAAAAACAGTAAGGCCTGCAGCTGGCATTGGTCAACAGAAAGGGACTAATTCTTCACAACAAGGTCCGACAGCACGTGACACAACCAACACTTCAAAAGTTGAATGAAATGGCTATAAAGATTTGCCTCATTCACCTTATTCACCTGACCTCTTGCCAACCAACTACCACTTCTTCAAGCATCTTGACAACTTTTTGCAGGGAAAATGCTTCCACAACCAGGAGGATGCAGAAAATGCTTTCCAAGAGTTCATTGAATCCTGAAGCACAGATTTTTATGCTACAGGAATAAACAAGCTTATTTCTCATTGGCAAAAAAATGTGTCGATTGCAATCATTCCTATTTTGATTAATAAAAATGTATTTGAGCCTAATTATAATGATTTAAAATTTACAGTCCAAAACCGCAATTAACTTTGCACCTACCTAATATATTAGGAGATACACAAATTGAAAAATAGATGAAAAGTTCTTATTCTTATTTTGATATATGACTAAACAGAAGAGGTAAAAAGAGAGAAAAATATATTTGTGTGTGTGTGTGTGTGTGTCTGTGTATGTGTGTGTGTGCGTGTGTGTTTACATCAAATGTGGGAATTACTTACACAGTTCCGAATTATAATTAATTCTGATACCCTGAGGTAGTATAAAACAAGGTAACAATAGCAAACCAATTATAGTGACTCATAGTATTTGACAACTATAATAAAGCATATCAAAAATAAGTATTTTTGAGTTAGCTATGTGTAAGAACATAATTTTCTGTTATGTCATCATAAAAACACTATCACGGAGACGTTGCTCATTGTGATTAAAATGAAATGTTTTATTTTAAGTATGTGCATGGACAGTTTAAAAGAGGAATTTAATGGAATGTCTGGAAAAGAGTATATATACTTCAGAATGCTTATAAAATAAAATTAAAATTATAAGAAACATGAGATAAAATATTTTATAAATACATAGCCATTATTTTTAATCAACTGATTGTAAGTCTAGTAATTATTTGGTATATTTGTTGGAGATATAATCAGGTCACTTTTAGTCTAACATTTTGGCATTGAGAGGATAGGTTTCAAAAACGCAATAATCTTAAAGTCCATGATCGATCAAAGAAATATAAAAGTCAGCTAAAGCCACTGAAAGCTCACTCAGCATAGAGTATTTGATGACATATTTGAGATAATATAAGTCAAATTCTATGAATTTAATGGAAAGATGAGAATGGAGGTAAAGCTTGAACTTGTGCCTTTAAAGAGGTAATGAATTATAATAGGCTATCTTATTCCCTCATATGAATAGGAATTCATGTAGATGAAAATGTTATTTCCAAAGTAGTTATCTTAGCTTATCCAAGAGTAAGACATAGGCTTACTGTAAGACTTTCTAGTAGTACAAAATTGTGGTGATTGAACAAAGATCCATAACTTTTTATTTCCCAAACATCTGATATATTTTATACATAGCTTTGCCTGAAATGTCAAAAATGTATATCCGTTTCCTAGAACGACTAACTTCAGTATTGAAAATATTAAAATTTATATTTTTAAAGTAAAATTTGGTAATTAATAAGATTATTTTAATGCTTAGAGGCTTTCAATACATAGAAACAATACAAGACATTTATTTTTACTTTCTTACATGGATGTGGCAGTTTATTATTTTTAAAATATACAAGTCTAAATCTTTAGAAACTTGTTTATTTTGCCAAGACAAAGTATAGAATTATTCTTATCAATAGCAGATTCAAGGCTAATTTTGGTTTTAAGAGAAGTGACATAATCATACTACATATAAAAGGATTATAAACTGGTGTAATCATACTAGAACTTTCTTTCATGGTGTATTTCATGAAGCATTAAAGCATTTATATTTATAGTTTCATCATTTCTACTTCTAGAAATCTAGCCAAAAGAAATCATGCTACATATGCAAAGTTCTATACAGAAAAATGTTCACTGTGGTGTTACTAATAAAAATAAAAATATGTAATCTAGATATAAAATATATTTGATGGTTTAATAATTATATGAAATCCATTAACATAACCATCATAGAGTAATTGAAATTGTACTTACAATAACATTTAATCACTTGGAAAATCTCTAATTGTCTTTTGCTAAGCTAAAAAGCAAGATACAGGTTTGCATACAATACAACATTAATTTTAATTATGAAAATGACCTAGACTCAGGACAGAAATCGTCAAGAAATGTATAAATGACCTAGACTTAGGACAGAAATTGTCAAGAAATGTATTAATTTACAGCGTCACCAGTGATTTATGTGCATAACAATTTACCATATTCTTTTAAACACTTCTCATTTTAAGATTCTTAAATTTTCCTAGTGTGAGGGTTATAAAACATTCTATCATTAAACTATTAGGTAGACACGGATGTTAGAAAATGTGTAAATAATTGTATTTCCTTTAAGCTATTTGCATTAGTTTCCTAGGGTTGCCATAACAAAATGCCACAGACTGGGTGGCTTTGAAAATAAGAATTTATTTTCTCACACTTCGAGGCCAGAAGTTCAAGATCAAGGTGTCGGCAGGTTTGGTTTCTTCTGAGGTGTCTCCCCTTGACTTTCAGATGGCCACTTTCTTGCTGTGTGTTCACATGGTCTTCGCTCTGTGTACACGTGCCCCGGGTGTCTCTCTCCCTCTGTGTCCTAATCTTCCCTTCTTATAAAGACACCACACATCTTGGATGAGGGCCTGTGTTAACTTAATTATCTTTTAAAGGCCCTATTTCCAAATATAATCACATTCTGAGGTACTGGGAGTGCATCAACATAAGAATTTTGGAGATACACAATTCATCCCATGGCGCCATTCATCGTTTCTCTTCAGAGAATCAGGCTTATTATTTTCTATATGTCTTTCTCATCACTTCTTGTTTTCTTAATGATTTTGCATAAGATAATTTATTTAAAAATACTTCATGATTTTTGACACACAAAGTTTCCTGGGTTTTATAAATACATAATTTTTTGGTCTCTTGATTCTTTTCAGCTCTGTCATTTCCAGTGAGTTTGTATTGTGTGTGAAAGAAGCAGAATAATAAACAAAAGCTTCATTTCTGGAATTAGATTGCCTGGATTTTGTTATAGTTTTCCACTTACTATCTGAGTAACTTTGAGCTAGTCCCTTCCATCGGTTTCTTCATCCCTTAAAAGGGAAAACAGAACCAACCTTATAGAGTTGTTGTCAGAATTAAAGTAAATAATACGGGCAAAGCACATAGAACAGCTTCTAAACCACATTAAACAACAAAATGATTAGTACTTAGGAAAGACACCTTTAGGTAGCTCCATGATTAGTACATAAGAATCATATCAAAAGAGTGGGTGTTACCTTTAAAATATAAAATATGAAAACTAAACAAGAGAAGAAGCATAGTTTTTGTGAACAAATCTGTGCTTCTGTAAGAAAGCAGTAAATAGAAGAAAATACATCAGGCTTTGCCATCAAAATTGATACTAAACATTTTACCTGTGCAAACTTAGAAAAATAAGCTCTCTTCTCTCAGGTTCACTTCTAACCTGTAAGACCAAAAGAATGTTTTCTGCATATCAACACAATGCCTGTTACATTAATCAAGAAGAAAAGTGTCAGTTTTCTAGTTTCTACTTCTTCAGGATGTCTGTCAATTCAAAATAGTTGTCCAGCTCTGTGAAGTTAGAATTTATTCACAGTTCTATAAACAGATTTGTTTTTTTTTTTTTTTTTTGCCACGTGTTTCTGCCCAAGGCTTTTTAAGTCCTCAGAATGAATTCTGACCCGCTACTGGCACCGCTTTCTATGTTGATGTGTGCAGCAAACATGTCCACCAAAGTCTTTTTTCTGCAGTTAGTTAATTCACTGGGGTACAGGCTACCCACACCAATGGCACAAGGCTGCAAAAATCTAATAATACATCATCTTCCTTTTCACTGTAGCAGAACATCTCTTTTCACTTTCAACTATATGTGCAAAACCACATAAAGGGAAAAATAAACAAAAATATGCTCTTCATCCACGTTCAACAGCCTAAAAAAATGGCTATCTGCAACAACATAGACTAATATGAGAGAACAGTTGAAATGTAAAACTTTGTCCTTTCCATTTGGGATGGAATTTGATGATGGATAACCCAATAATCTGGTTTCCATGAAGGGTCCAGAATAAAATTCATGTTTTGGCCAGAATGATATTTATGTTTTACACTCGCAAAATAACAACTGTATATTGGCAATGCAATGGTAAACTAGTTAAAAAGCCCCTGTCCTGAAGAACTTAAGGCAAGAATTGAATACTGTGAGTCAATTTAAGTCAAAATAAGTGTGTGTGTGTGTGTGTGTGTGTGTGTGTGTGAATAAAGGAGGTAATATTCCATGTCAAATTCTGTAAGAATGGAAAGAGAAAACAGATTGAGAATAGATGAACTTGGCAATCAGAAATGTACAGTAGAACAGAGGAAAATTATAGTAGTATAGTTTGTGAGTAATGGAGATATTACTATGTTTGATGTAAAAAGCATATTTTTAGTAATTTAATAAAACATTTAGTTGATAGTACGTTTATTTTTTATGATAAATATAAATGCATTGTTTTATATTTTGTGAAAACATATGTGGGAGATATTAGCCAGGTGTGCTGAATGTTTCCCCTTCCTCCCTCCTCACATCCCTGTTGACCTGCAGGAGGCTATCCAGGAAGCTGATCTCAATAAACTGCATACAGAGTTTTCATGACCTTTGGCCTCTTGGTGGCTTTGACTACAGGAGGTACTCATGAATCAGAGGGTGTTATGGATGAAATTGTGTCCGCATAAATGTGTATGTTGAAGACCTATCTCACATTTCCTCAGAATGGGACTATATTTGGAGATAGAGCTTTTAAAGAGAGCAGTACATTCATTAAAATATGACCTTTGGAGTGGACCCTAATCCGATATAATTGGTAGCCTTTGTTTAACCAAAAAGATTAGGACATGCAGGGGGAAGAACCAAGAATGTTCCTGCACAGAGAAAAGACTAAGATGAAGACAAAGTGACAAGGTGACATCTGCAAGCCAAACAGAGAGGCCTCAGAAAAAGCCAAACCTGCCAACATCTTGATTCCAGATCAAGCTTTTAGCACTGTGAGAAAATGAGTTGTTGTCGAAGCCCCTGATCTGTAGTAATTTCTATGGCAACCCTAGGAAACTAATGTGGAGGTCAAAATATTTTTTTTCTCAATCCCACAACTCTCCCTCCATGCAGGCTGCAGTTTGGCAGTGGCTAAAGTCCAAAGCCACAGCTTCTGTTGGGCAGCCCTCTCCCACAGACACAGTTCTCATTAGGCCATTTCCTTTATCAAAGCCAAAAGTGTCTGCTGTCTTTTGTTGGCTTTTCTGTCTAATAACTGTCTATTAGTGTCTGTCTTCTCTGTGTAAGCTTTTATATTGTCCCTGTCTTAAATTCTCTGCAGCTGTCCCTTTGGAACATGTGGTTTGTTTTCTTTTTTTTTTTTTTTTTTTTTTTTGAGATGAAGTTTTGCTCTTGTTGACCAAGCTGGAGTGCAATGGTGCGATCTTGGCTCACTGCAACCTCTGCCTCCCAGGTTCAAGCAATTCTCCTGTCTCAGCCTCCTGAGTAGCTGGGATTACAGGTGCGTGCCACTATGTCCATCTAATTTTCTATTTTTTTTTTTTTTAGTCGAAACAGGGTTTCACCATCTTGGCCAGGCTGGTCTCAGCCTCAGATGATCCACCTACCTCGGCCTCCCAAAGTGCTGGGATAGCATAGATGCCCATTAATGAGGGAAATCAAGCATATGTTTTCTGGGCATAGTGTTATGTTATGATAAAGTGACTTGGATTCATTATATATTATATACTATATAATAATGCATTATTTGTCATATTCTGTACACCATAATATTGTGTTATATGCAATATATTATGTATTTTACATTATATCACTTCCAGTGGTGGATACATTTTGATGTTTGTAATACAAAAACAGATGATCAAGTCATGAGAAAGGTACATCTTTTTCTATACATCAGAGGTATTTATTCACATACTGGAGATATTCAGTTGAATGAATAGATTTCTTTATTCTATGAGTTGTTGTTATGGTTTGGCTACATCCCCACCTAAATCTCATCTTTAATTGTAGTTCCCGTAATCCACATGTCCTGGGAGGGACCTGGTGGGAGGTAATTTAATCATGAGGACAGTTACCCCTATGCTATTCTTGTAACAGTAAGTTCTCACGAGGTCTGATGGTTTTCGAAGGGGCTTTCCCCTTCACTTGGCTCTCATTCTTCTTCCTGCCACCCTGTGAAGAAAGATGTGTTTGCTTTGCCTTCCACCATGATTGTAAGTTTCCTGAGGCCTCCCCAGCCATGCTTACTGTGAGTCAATTCAACTTATTTTCTTTATAAATTATCCAGTCTTGGGTATGTCCTTATAGCAGCTTGAGAATTGGCAAATACAGTTGTCTAACAAAGTGAATTTGTAACATACGAATTCTCAAAAAAATAGACATAATGGAACAGACTACATGGATTCATTAAGTCTCCTTACAACCTCAGCTTTCGAACAGGTTTAAGAAAATATATGGGTTTGTATATTATCTAGGGCTCTTTTTTACTGTTAGAAGGAAATCGGTTTTCTTATATCAGTTTCTAACTCTCAATAGAAGATGTACAGTGATGTTCTTTTATTCTATTTAAAACCCAACTCCTAGAAATATGGCCCAATTGATATTTTTGAACATGAACCTACCCTTACTTCTCCTCTTTGGGGGTCTGTCTCCATTTATCCTGCATAATCCTTATGAGTGATTGGAGCAAGAAGAAGGAAAATATCTGTGCTTCACCTAGAGTTAATAAGATTATTATTTCACCACTCATAGCACACGTGCCATATGCTGAGTTCTGGGAACAACTTGGGGAAGCAAAAGGAAAAAAAAAAAACAAACATATGTCCTTGGGTTCATGAAGAAGAAAGCCAGCAAAACCAAAACAAAATGAAACACACAAAACAAAACACGTCAATGATGTAAAATTGCACATCCAGGTGGATGTTGGTGGGGGGAAGCAAATAGTCTCTGATCAAGATACTAATAATTGCACTAGAGGTTCAAATAGCATCCTTCCAGGTGGAGAAAAACTGAGTTGGGTTATGCATAGAAATCTTGTCAGGCAACTATTTAAAATGTGGAGGTTTGTCCACAGGCAGGCATTCCCAAGTATTATGTTAAGGTAAAGAGGTGGGACTCTAGCTCACACCTATAATCTCAGCACTTTGGGAGGCCGAGGTGGGTGCATCACCTGAGGTCAGGAGTTCAAGACCAGCCTGGCCAACATGGTGAAACCCCCATCTGTACTAAAAATACCAAAACTTAGTGGTGGGTGCCTGTAGTC
>NW_012103476.1:1113014-1117182 GCF_000951045.1 Mandrillus leucophaeus
AGCAATCTATGTAGGGGGTAGGTTTCAGCACATCAAATCATCATCCTACTGACTGTCCAGGAACAGTTACTGGATGTTTTCCTAGGGATGTCTTAATAATTTTGAGTGATTCATAAACCATATAAATTAAGTTTCAAAATAATTAAACTTGTGTTGTACAAAGTTTGCTTTCCTACTGGTGGGTATCACATTTAAATTGTAACAAATCAAATAGCATCACAAACATACAAATCTACCTATAAATAATATATGAAAAGTCATAAATAATTAATACCTTCTTATTGTGTCTCAACACCAAACTCAGTTTCTTCTGTGAAATTTGTAATTTATATTTCAGTAAAAGTCAGTTTCCTCAGTATTTTATAAAAATTGATCTGTCAAATCTTGTGTGTGTTAGACCTCAGCCAGCCGAGCTCCACAAAATGAAAACAAAGTTAAACAACTTCACAAGAGACAGAAATGGCCTTTTAAGATTCATAGGAGGGTGCCTTCTTGTCTAATCTGAGCAGCCATCATGGCAAGATTGATATACATTGGCTGAGAACAGTTTCGTGAGGCGGCTGTCTGCTCAGTGGTACCAGAATGGAGCTATCTGTCTTCATTGTACCCCATTAACATGCCCCTCAGATCTATCAGGCAAATGTCTACATACCTACTTTATAAATTATTACAAGCAACAGTTAAATATTTCAGAACTTGTTTGGGGATATCACTCATTTTATAGTTTTTAATTTATACACACTCATGATTTTAAACATTTTAAGTTCAAGAATTACTTAGAACTACTTTTATATTCTCACTTTACATGAGCTTGTTCTGCTGATAGTAATCCATCCAGTTTTGAAAGTGCAGTATATTGAAGTAAATTTTAAAAATTCAAATTATTCACTAACAAAGAGGACATTTTCTTTAACAATTAAGTTGTCATGATTTCATAGCAATATAACCAAAAAGATAAAATGTTATTCATTGTCCTTTTAATGCAAAAGAATTCTGAACTAAAAAGAATGCATTCAAATCATGTTTATTTGAAACTTTTGCTTTTTTAATTACTTTTATTTACTCACTTAAATTTTATTAGCACACTGACGCGCAATACTTCAATTTGCAGTAATAATGCTTTAAAAGCCCAAGGTTTTACTTTAATAATTTCAGTGCGTTAATTTTTAAGAACTCAATTTGGTAAGTATTATTCATAGAACAATTATTCCGATGTTCTCCTGAACTATAAAGCTACTGTACACAAGATTGAACTGGTTATAGAAATGGAGACAGGGAACAGATTTTTTTCAATGTAATTAAAAGAAATTTGAACTGAATAAAGTTAAATGCATTTCAGATTTAATAGGCATTGTATTTACTAATCAAAAAAATTGCATTCTTGAACTTACATGTCCTTGGAGAGCAGAGGCAGCTTTTCATTAATCTCCTTTTTTAAGGTTGGATGAGGTTATATAACTGAAATAGAGATATTAAAATTGAAGAGACATTCTTCATGGATTGCAGAACCGTATTTGGAAGGAAACCAAATCATTGAAATATCACCAACAAATAATTAAATTTGCTTATGACATCAAAAGGACAGAACTAGAATAAAATTTATTGAGGCTACTGTGAGCCAAAGGCTTTATTTAAACTATTCTGTTATATCTTCATAATACTCTTTTGTGGTAGATATTTTCTCATATGTTAAAGTTTGTAAAACAGGTTTAGGGGGGTTAAGTCAATTTCAAAAATACCAAATGAATGAGAAGTACAAATCAGGATCTTACCTAGTTCTGTCTGACTCCAGTGGCAGTGATGTGTGCGTTACATATTTGTGTGTGTGTGTGTCAAAAGAAGAGCAAAGGAGACTTTAGAACAGATGCTGATTAAAGATCAGAGGCCGAGACGGGTGGATCATGAGGTCAAGAGATCAAGACCATCTTGGCTAACATCGTGAAACCCTGTCTCTGCTAAAAATATGAAAATTAGCCAGGCATGGTGGTTGGTGCCTATAGCCCCAGCTACTCAGGAGGCTGAGGCAGGAGAATGACTTGAACCTGGGAGGGGGAGGTTGCAGTGAGCTGAGATCATGCCACTGCACTCCAACCTGGAGACACAGCAACACTCTGTCTCTGTCTCAACAACAACAACAACAACAACAACAACCACCAAAAAGAAGATCAGAAATATATTTTTCACTATCTCTTCCCATTTTTTTAGAATTTATTGAAGTATAATTGAAATAGCATAAACTACAAATATTGATAAATTTTGATACGTACATGTCTAGTGCAAATAATGAAGATAATGAAAATACTGCATATCTGTCAACCAAAAAAATGTTATTTCTCCATCCTGCCTCTTTTTACTACTTCCTCCCACTCCTAACAACAGCTGATCTGCTTTCTGTCACTATAAGATTACTTAGTATTTTGTATAAATGGACTGATTACAGGAGCCACCTTTTTTTTCTGACTTTTTTCACTTAGGCTAATTATTTTGAGATTAATCCATGTAGTTACAGGTATCAAAAATCTGTTCCTTTGTATTGTTGAGTAGTATTCCATTGTGAGGATATACTGTAATTTTTTTGTTTATACCCTTAATGGACATTTGGATTTTACTAGTTCCTAGTTATTGCAAAGACAGCTTCATCCTTTTCCAGTAGATTAAACTCTTTTTGGAGTAGTTGTACCATTTTACACTCCCATCAGCAGTATATGAGAGTTCTAGTTCAACCACATCCTCATCAACACTTTGTATTTTTTCTTAATTTTCATTTTTTTTAAAAAATCTAGCCTTCTAATAAGTGTACATTGACACAGTATTATAGATTTGATTTGTATTTCCCAAAGGACTAATGATTTCCACCCTCTTTTAATAAATTTATTTGCCATTTGTATAGCCTCTTCATATCTTGAGCACAGTTTTAAAATTTGGGTGTTTTTTCTTACTATTGTATTTTACAAGTGTATCATATATTTTAAATAAAATCCTTTATCACATACAAGATTTACAAATACTTTTTCTAATATCTGGCTTAAATTTTTATTTTATTTCTAATGTCTTCCAAAAAATAGAAGTTCTTCAATTCGATAAAGCACATTTTATCAATTCATTTATTTTTTAAATAAATTATGATTTTATTGTCTTATTCAGGAAAACTTTGCCTAATTCATGGTCACACAGATGTTCTCCTAAGGTTTCTTGTAGAAGAGTCTGTTTTAGATTTTAACTTTAGGTCTATGGTGCATGGTAAGGATAAAGATACCATGCATATTTCCTTTTTTTTTTTTTTTTTTAAAGAAAAAAGGCCATTAATTATTTGGTTTTGTTTGTTTGTGTTTTCAGACAGAATCTCACTTTGTTGCCCAGGTTGGAGTGCAGTGGCATGAACACAGTTCACTGCAGCCTTGACCTTCTGGGCTCAAGCAATCCTCCAGCGTCAGCCTCCATGAGTAGCTGGGACTGCAGGTATGCATCATCACGCTCGTCTAATTTTTGTATTTTTTGTAGAGACTAAGTTTTGCTCTGTTGCCTAGGTTGGTCTCAAACTCTTGGGCTCAAGTGATCAACCCACCTAGGCCTCCCAAAGTGCTGAAATTACAGCGTGAGCCACCATGATCGGCCATTAATTGTTTTACCACTGTGGTAAGCAGCCTTATGTGCAAAGCTGACTAAGCTATAGTTCCTACTTATTCAATCTAACATTAACCTAAGTTTTGTTCAAAGACGTTTCTGTAGATATTATTAAGTGAGGAAGATGATTCTAGATAATCATGGTGGGCCTGAATCAGTCAGTTGAAAAGCCTTAAGACAAGACCTGAGTTTTCCCTGAGGGGGAAGCCATTCGGCCCATGGACTGCAACCTCAGCCAATGTCTAGAATACGTGAAGTGTTTCAGCTTGCCCGCCCTCACAGCCTTCCCTGTGCCAATGCCTTGCGATAAATCTCTCTCCTCCCTCTCTCTCCCTCGCTCCCACCTTCTCTCTCTCACTTACTTACCCTAATGGTTATGTTCTCTGGTGGAACACTGACTGATGCTACCACCATTTCCTGAAAAAGATTGTTTCTTTTCTCCATAAATTGCATTTACATTTTTGTAAAAGATCAATTGTCTGATGATGTGTAAGTCCATTACTAGACTTTACTAGACCTTTTTTTTTTTTTTTTTTTTTTTTTT
>NW_012103476.1:1118611-1120784 GCF_000951045.1 Mandrillus leucophaeus
TGAACCTGGGAGGCGGAGCTTGCAGTGAGCCGAGATAGCGCCCCCGCACTCCAGCCTGGGCAACAGATGGCGCCACTGCACTCTAGCCTGGACCACAAAGCGAGACTCCGTCTCAAAAAAACAAAAACAAAAACAAAAACAAACAAACAAACAAAAAACTCCCTGGAGCATGTTGCTTGTTTTAAGAATGTCCAAAGTATACAAAACCTGTAAGAAATTTAATCAAGTGACAAGGAAGAAATAAAATGAGTACAAGTCCTTAGTGGGAAATTTTAAAAGTTGTTTGTGACTATATCCTATCAAGTAGAATCAATTCAACACGTAGATTTTGCAATGTTTAATAAAACTGTATATGAAAGCATTAAAAATTATGTATTAATGGGGCAAAATGAAGGTTATTTTTTCTATCTTACCTTATATATTTTGGTACTGTTTGGGGTATTTTTAAAAACATTTATTACTATTATAATCAAAATTAAAGATATTTCAATTATTTAAAGTTATAAAATTGTATTTAACTTTTTTTGTCATTATTTGATGGTGACCTAAAAGCAGTGCTTCTCAAAATTGTGTGCATTAGAATCACCTGGGAAGTTTTCTAAAGCAAAATTTGCTGTACCCCATTCCCAGAGTTTCTGGTTTCAGTAGAATATGGGATGGAACCAGAATATATCCAATTTTAAGATGTCATCAGATCATGTTCATGTTCATTTAAGAATCATACTTTATGAACCAGAGGACTGCAGTATACATTTGGTGTGTCTTTTGTCAAGAAAGTATCAAGGATGGTGATCAAGTTATACATATCTAAGCATGTAATTGTCCTTCAGCATACACAGGGGATTGGTTCCAGGACCCCTACCTATATTCAAATCCACACATACTCAAGTGTCACAAAAAATTAGCCCTCTACATATGCAAGTTTGGCGTCTTGTGAATACTATTCAATCAATGTTTTGTTGAAAAAAAATTCATGTATAAGTGGATCCGCACAGTTTAAACCCATGTTCAAGAGTCAACCATATCTCTATTTTGTTATTGTACAAGTGTTAACACAAGTTCTCTGAGAAGGAATTTGGAGGAACAAGACTTTAATCCAGTGAATAGTTTGGAAACCTGGGAGATGCAGCTATTGGTGGAAAATGAAGCTAACAGTCTAGAGAACAAAGACAGGGTTTGGTTTTGTATTAAAAGTTCTCAGGCAGGTTCCCAATCGGTGTATTTATGCAAATGAAGAATTCAAACTTGCTTAGTTCGGATTTTGACACAGCTGAGTCCTGATTGGTTGATACAGTTGAGCTCTGAGTGGGTCTGCCTAGGCAGATGTGCTCTGATTGATTGGCTCAGGTGAGCTCTGATTGGTTGGTTTCCAAGTCCAAAAACAGATTTCTCTGCCAGATGTTTTCTTCAGATGACAGGTGATACGGGGTTTCCAGCAGCAACTTACCTTGGCACTAAACGCAGAAACTTGTGTGGCTTAAAAGTGAGATCCTCTGATACTTTACATCTTTTTGATCTTTCTGAGGACACAGAGTATGTAACTGCTCCCTCAGTCAGCCATGGAGATTTTGTCTGTTGGCCAGCGTGTGAATTCTGATCACACTAACCATGCCTAGGAAGGAAGGGAGTTGTTGTTTTGTAGAAGAGTTTGGGGTTTGAGAGATTAGCCGGACATGATCAGCAGGGAGAGCACATGTGTTTTTATGAGAATTATGCCGAGATAGGTAACAGATGAGGAAGAAATTTGGGCTTGACTGAAGTAATGGGGGCTATCTGTGAAACCTTGCAGCAGTACAACCCAGGTAATATGCTGAGCCTGATGGTTATCAGGGTCAGTCCAAGTGAAAGTGAAGAGAGGCTGGGACGAAGGGTGCAGGAGTATAGTGAAAAAAAGCATCTTTAAGATCAAGAACGGAATAGTGAGTTGTGGAGAAAGGTATTGAGGACAAAAGAGTGTGCGGGTTGGGCACCACAGGGTGGATAGGCAGAATGATTTGGTTGATAAGGCGCAGATCCTGAACTAATCTGTAAGACTTGTCCGGTTTTTGGACAGGCAAAGTGGGGGAATTGTAAGGAGAATTTATAGGTTTTACAAGGCCATGCTGCAGCAGGCAAATGATAACAGGCTTTAATCCTTTTAAAGTGTGCTGCGGGATGGCATATTGGCATTGAG
>NW_012103476.1:1120834-1123698 GCF_000951045.1 Mandrillus leucophaeus
TTGTCAAGAAAGTATCAAGGATGGTGATCAAGTTATACATATCTAAGCATGTAATTGTCCTTCAGCATACACAGGGGATTGGTTCCAGGACCCCTACCTATATTCAAATCCACACATACTCAAGTGTCACAAAAAATTAGCCCTCTACATATGCAAGTTTGGCGTCTTGTGAATACTATTCAATCAATGTTTTGTTGAAAAAAAATTCATGTATAAGTGGATCCGCACAGTTTAAACCCATGTTCAAGAGTCGACCATATCTCTATTTTGTTATTGTACAAGTGTTAACACAAGTTCTCTGAGAAGGAATTTGGAGGAACAAGACTTTAATCCAGTGAATAGTTTGGAAACCTGGGAGATGCAGCTATTGGTGGAAAATGAAGCTAACAGTCTAGAGAACAAAGACAGGGTTTGGTTTTGTATTAAAAGTTCTCAGGCAGGTTCCCAATCGGTGTATTTATGCAAATGAAGAATTCAAACTTGCTTAGTTCGGATTTTGACACAGCTGAGTCCTGATTGGTTGATACAGTTGAGCTCTGAGTGGGTCTGCCTAGGCAGATGTGCTCTGATTGATTGGCTCAGGTGAGCTCTGATTGGTTGGTTTCCAAGTCCAAAAACAGATTTCTCTGCCAGATGTTTTCTTCAGATGACAGGTGATACGGGGTTTCCAGCAGCAACTTACCTTGGCACTAAACGCAGAAACTTGTGTGGCTTAAAAGTGAGATCCTCTGATACTTTACATCTTTTTGATCTTTCTGAGGACACAGAGTATGTAACTGCTCCCTCAGTCAGCCATGGAGATTTTGTCTGTTGGCCAGCGTGTGAATTCTGATCACACTAACCATGCCTAGGAAGGAAGGGAGTTGTTGTTTTGTAGAAGAGTTTGGGGTTTGAGAGATTAGCCGGACATGATCAGCAGGGAGAGCACATGTGTTTTTATGAGAATTATGCCGAGATAGGTAACAGATGAGGAAGAAATTTGGGCTTGACTGAAGTAATGGGGGCTATCTGTGAAACCTTGCAGCAGTACAACCCAGGTAATATGCTGAGCCTGATGGTTATCAGGGTCAGTCCAAGTGAAAGTGAAGAGAGGCTGGGACGAAGGGTGCAGGAGTATAGTGAAAAAAAGCATCTTTAAGATCAAGAACGGAATAGTGAGTTGTGGAGAAAGGTATTGAGGACAAAAGAGTGTGCGGGTTGGGCACCACAGGGTGGATAGGCAGAATGATTTGGTTGATAAGGCGCAGATCCTGAACTAATCTGTAAGACTTGTCCGGTTTTTGGACAGGCAAAGTGGGGGAATTGTAAGGAGAATTTATAGGTTTTACAAGGCCATGCTGCAGCAGGCAAATGATAACAGGCTTTAATCCTTTTAAAGTGTGCTGCGGGATGGCATATTGGCATTGAGTGGGGTAAGGATGATTAGGTTTTAATGAGATGGTGAGGGGTGCATGATCAGTCACCACAAGTATCTTATACTTGTGGGTTAAGGGAGGATGCGAAGGAGGTTTGAACTGGGGGAAAAGGCAGCGATGAGGTGTGGCTGTAGCCTAGGAATAGTCAGGGAAGAAGATAATTTAGTTAAAATCTCTCGACCTAATAAGGGAGCTGGGCAGGTGGGGATAATTAAAAAGGAGTGTATAAAAGAATGTTGTCCAAATTGGCACCAGAGTTGGGGAGTTTTAAGAGGTTTAGAAGCCTGGCCGTCAATATCCACAACAGTTATGGAGGCAAGGGAAACAGGGCCTTGAAAAGAAAGTAATGTGGAGTGGGTAGCCTCCCTATTGATTAAGAAGCAGACGGACTTACCCTCCAATGTACAAGTTACCCAAGGCATCTGTGATGGTCCAGGAGGCTTCCTAGGCAATGGGGCAGCGTCAGTCTTCAGCATCCGCGTGACGGCAGATGACACCGCGGTGTCCCAGGGGTCACCGCTTGGGGCACGCAAACCCCGGGAACGTGGCCACGAGCATGGCCAGGCGGGCCGTGGCTTGGGCTCAGAGGCCTGACAGTATCATCCACTCTCACAGTTACATGACTTACATTGATATGTTCAAATCTGAAATCTCTGTCTCCATTTATATCCTTTTCCAGAATTTTGGATCCCTGAATCCAGCTTCTCATTTGTCAACCTATATTTTCAACTGTACAGTTTGTGGTACAGGTATCTTCAAAGTTAACTTAGCCCAAATCAAAATCACATTCACCCAAGAGCTAGTGGTTACCACTTCTTAGTTATATCCATCTGTCCATCACTCTTTTATTTTTCCAAATTGTAAACCTAAGAAGTATCCTTGGAGCATCCCTTTTTTTTTTTGAAACAGAGTCTTCCTCTGTCACCTAGACTGAAGTAGTGTAGTGGCATGATCTCGGCTCACTGCAACCTCCGCCTCCTGGGTTCAAGTGATTCTCCTGCCTCAGCCTCCCAAGTAGCTGGGATTACAGGTGCGTGCCACCACGCCCAGCTGATTTTTATATTTTTAGTAGAGACAGTTTTCACCATGTTGGCCAGGCTGCTCTCGAACTCCTGATCTCAGGTGATCCGCCCACCTCGGCGTCCCAACCTGCTGGTATTACAGGCATGAGCCACCGCACCCAGCCCCTTTCTTATTTTATACATTAACTAATGCATCAAGTTTTTATTTTACTTTCAAGTAATTCTCACATCTGTCACATTCTCTCAAATTATACTCCTTTGGTCCCAGCTTAAACTCGCATAACCTCAGACATAAAATATATTTATTTTCTCATAACCATTCTTTCAATATTTACATTTCAGCATTGTCTTCCAGATCACAGCTAGGCTGACCTATATGAAATGCAAATTTGATAACATTTTTCCTCAGTTACCAAGTACTCCAACT
>NW_012103476.1:1126228-1128317 GCF_000951045.1 Mandrillus leucophaeus
GGATCTCAGCTCACTGCAAGCCCCGCCTCCCAGGTTCACGCCATTCTCCTGCCTCAGCCTCCAGAGTAGCTGGGACTACAGGCGCCTGCCACCTCGCCCAAGCAGACTATCTTAAGTTGAGGTGACATTCTTATTTTCTTCAGTGGAAACTCCTAATTAAATTAAATAACATTTAAACTTTTTGACTTGACACTGCTGCTTCATTTTAAAAGGTAATGTAGAGCTACACAGCTCTTTTGGAAACATCAGTATATATATTTAAAATCACTGAGGTTTCACAGGTTGAAATATACACAAATATAACAATCAGGCACAGGATTATCAGATGTCAGAATTATTATGCATATAATATGCTGCAGTACTCATGCTTCTATCTTTAACCCAAATGGCTAATATTTCTCTTTAAACTATTAGTACTTATTCACGTACCCAACCAGTAACAGTGGAAAAGTGCAGGCCTCCAACAAAGAAACAGAAAACAATTTGATTATACTTTACCTATAGAAAGCCAGGTCTAAAAGTTTGTGGATAAAGGGGTTGACAGCCACTTCCTTCATCAGTCAGGTAAGTCATCCCTTCTTCCCTTTTCGGTGGTTGTGATGGTTAATACTGAGTGTCAATTTGATAGGATTGAAGGCACAAAGTATTGATCCTGGGTGTGTCTGTGAGGGTGTTGCCAAAGGAGATTAACATTTGAGTTAGTGGATTGGGGAAAGCAGATTCATCCTTAATCTGGTGGACAGAACCTAATCAGCTGCCAGTGACTATAAAGCAGGCAGAAAAACATGAAAAGGTGAGTCTAGCCTAGCTTTCCAGCCTACATCTTTCTCCCATGCTGGAAACTTCCTGAATCAAACACTGGACTCCAAGTTCTTCAGTTTTGAGACTCAGACTGGCTCTCCTTGCTCCTCAAGCTTGCAGACAGCCTATTGTGGAATATATTTTATATATTATATGCTGCAGTACTAATAGGATATATATTCTGTTAGTTCTGTTCCTCTAGGGAGCCTGGACTAATACCGATTTTGGTACTAGAAGTGGTTCTAGAGGAACAGAATATTAAGGATGGAGTTCTTTCATTGGTTTTGGGGTTTCTGGAGTTTGCTGCTTAATATGATTAGACTCTACCTCTAATAGTATGAAGGATACTGATAGTCCTTGGTGTGAACTGTTTAGAGAGCTATGTGAAATAATTGCATTTGACACTCCTGATTCACTGCTCATGAGAGGCAAGGAGTTTAGTGACCCTCTACACAATAATTTTGACCATGTGTGGAAAACCAAGGAACATAATGAAGCTGGTTGGTTACTCCTAAGTTCAATGGACAAAGTGATGAAAGAAAATGATGAACTGAGGGATTCTGTCTCTGGGCTTTAGAAGAAGATACTGAGCCTCAAATCTGCTAAGATTGCCCTGAGTGAGAGTCTTATCTTCTGTAGAGAAATAACTGAAACTGTGGAAAAACAGACACACGCTCTTACCATGGGAGTGGCTGACCTGCCACAAAAGGTGCACACACAGCCTTGCCATGTGTCTACTGTTAAAGTGAGAGCATTGATTGAAAAAGAATGGGACCCTGCAACTTGGAATGGGGATGTGTGGGAGGACCCTGATAAAACTAGGGACACCGAGTTTGTAAACTCTGATGAACCGTTTTTGCCTGAAGGAACAGCTTCCCCATCCCCAGTAGTGGCAACATACCCTCCCCAACCCATGGTACCATCACCCTTTCCACCTTTGTCTGAGGGGATAAACCCTACACTGCCTAGGCAACAGCGGTGGGCTCTCCTGAGGCAGTTGCCAGGCAAAATAATGTTGATTCTCCTCAGGAGTCAACCCCAATGCCCTTGTTTGCTTCTACACCTATAACTAAAGTCCCTATGAGACCCTAGAGGTGAGGTTGAGAGTGTGACCCATGGAAGGTGCGGTACACTCAAGAAGAACTGTTTGTGTTCTCTAATTTATATAAACAGAAATCTGAGGAACAGGTATGGGAATGGATATTAAGAGTGTGGGCTAATGGTGTAAGGAACATAGAGTTGAGTCAGACTGAATTTTTTGATTTGGGCCCACTAAGTAGGGACTCTG
>NW_012103476.1:1130677-1132305 GCF_000951045.1 Mandrillus leucophaeus
TCATGACATTTCTGAGAATTGCTGTTTTTGCCTTATTTTCTCTCTCTGAATACACTTTACACTCCAGCAAAACTAATATGCATTATACTCTGAAAAAATAATGCAATGTCTTCATTTAGTGACTTTACTAACATTGTTAATTCAGCTTGGAACAGCCTTTCTTCCAGTTCTTTGCGTAATTCCTAATTATCCATTTCCTTCCTTCTTTGTAAAACTGCAGTTCTGATAATGACTAGGAAAACGTGTCCTACGGTGCTAGGAAGGCCTATAATGATAATTTGACTTCATCTGTGTCAAGAAGGTAAGGCTGCTAGATTTAGGGGAACAAAAATAGGATTCTGAATTAAATTTGAAATTCAGACTAGCTATGGGTTTTAGTATAGCTATGTCTCACATGATATTTTGGGCATAGTTATACTACAAATTTATTTGTTTTTCACATGACATTCACTGTTAACTATTCATCCTTTATTTTATCTGGCAATCCTACAAGCATGACAAAAGGCATTGCAGAGGGTGGAGAAACCAACACAAAGACGATAGGCAATAAGAGTTGAAAATCTGGCCCACTATTATTAAATTTTGTGAGGGAAAAAAAATGCCAAGTACTTTTTTCCTGCTCTAAAAAAACGTTCCAATTGTACAATCTTGGCAAAATTTACGGTGCAAACCATTATTGCTATTGATTAGTGAACTTATATGCAAGCCAAAGACAGACATTGCAGAGATGTTTCAAATCAGTCTATTCCTTCTCTCCAGAATCCAAAATTTACATACCAAGGCTTGAAAGGACAGGCATGCTACCTCTGATTTCTAGCACGTTCATGAATATTTATGTTATTTAGCTAAAAATTATAGGAACGTAGGTTGGATATAGTTATTGATTTTGTTTATTTATTACCATAATTTGCTATAGATCATTCTGAGTTATGGCAGCTGCCCGTCTGCTTGGACAATGTTTTCTTTCTTCCCCTTTTACCACTTTATTGAGGTATAATTAACATACAATAAAATGTTCATATTTTAAGTATTCTGACAAATCCTTATGCACATGAAAACATCACCACATCAAGATAATGAACGCATTCATAATTTTTATATTCTTTCTCTAATTCCTTATACCCAGGCAACAACTGATTTGCTTTATGTCTCTGTGGTTTAAATATGTAGAATATATATTATTCTAAATATATTTTATATATATTGGACTAATAAGTATCTACTGTATAATGTCATGTATTACACAGTAGATACTCATTAGTGTCTTTCATTCAACAAAATTATTTTTAGATTTATCCATTTTATTGTTTGTATAAGTCATTTATTTTTATTGCTGGAAAGATATGTAATTATAAGTGTGTGCTTCAATTTGTTTATCCATTCACATGTTGCTGGACATTTGGATTGTTTACAGGTTTAAGATATTACAAATAAAACTGATACAAACTTTGTGTACAATCCTTATACATGTATGAACATACGCTTTCGTTTCTCTTGGGAAAATACTTAATAGTATAATGATTTAATTACACTATATGTATGTGTTTGAGAAACTTTCAAATTGTTTTCTGAAAGGCTTGTAACATTTTCATTGCCACTAACATTGTATAAATATTCCAGTTACTCAA
>NW_012103476.1:1134960-1140752 GCF_000951045.1 Mandrillus leucophaeus
AGACATACCCTTGACCAATGCCTTGCAAAATAGATTTGTGAGGGCAGCACCTGCATCATTGAAGAGCCCTATGATTGCTCTTCTCTGTATGTCAGATCTAATGGTGGGAACCTCAGTCACTCAACTACAAAATTTAAATACAATGGGAATAATTGGATCCCCAGGTGGCAGGGGCCAAGTGGCGGCACTCAACCGTCAAAGGCAAGGTGGGTGTAGCTACGTAATGGACAACAGAGGCAAAGCAGAAATCAGAATAGTCTGACTCGTGTAGAGCTCTGGCACTGGCTAATTTATCACAGTGTTCCTTGCAATGAAATTGATAGGAAGCCTACTGCATCTTTACTTAATTTATACAAGCAGAAAACTTCTAGGTCAAATTGAGAAAAAGCTAATTAGAATGATAAAAACAGAGAATCACAGTCCCTCAATTAACTTCCAGATTTGAACCAGTTTACACACCCACAACCCCTTGAATGTAGGGGAGGCTGGGTCTCCTTGAGGAAGGACTTTACTACATTACTGATAATTTTTGCAGGAAATCTTTCCCCAATCCTTCCCCAAGGATACCTGTGGACTTTTATGAGGGTAACTGTGTATTGGAGAAAGGGAAATGATAAGACATTTCCAAGACTACTGGACACTGGCTCTAAGCTGACATTGATTCCAGGGGACCCAAAACATCATTGTGGTCCTCCAGCTAAACTAGAGGCTTATGGAGGTCAGGTAATTAATGGAGTTTTAGCTCAGGTCCAACTTACAGTGGGTCCAGTGGGTCCCCATACTGTTCCTGTGGTCATTTTTTCCAGTGCCAGAATGGATAATTGGCATAGACATACTTAGCAGCTGGCAGAACCCGAATATTGGCTCCCTGACTGGTAGGATGAGGACTATTACGGTGGGAAAAAACAAATGGGGAAAAAAACTGCTTCTACCTAGAAAAATAGAAAATCAAAAACAATATTGCATCCCTGGAGGGATTGTGAAGATTAGTGCCACCATCAAGTACTTGAAAGATGTAAGAGTGGTGATTCCACCACGTTCCTGTTCAACTCTTTGATTTGGCCTGTGCAGAAAACAGATGAATCTTGGAGAATGACAGTGGATTATCATAAGCTTAACCCAAGTGGTGACTCCAGTTGCAGCTGCTATACCAGATGTGGTTTCATTGATTGAGCAAATTTACACATCTGGTACCTGGTACATAGCCACTGACTTGAGAAATGGCTTTTTCTTCATTTCTGCCCATAAGGCTGACCACAAGCAATTTGCCTTTGGCTGGCAAGGCCAGCAATATACCTTTACTCTCCTACCTCAGGGGTATATCAACTCCCCAGCTTTGTCTCATAATCTTATTTGCAGAGAACATCATCGCTTTTCACTTCCACAAGATATCACCAGAAGATGGGAAATAAATTTAACTAAAATTTAAGAAACTTCTACCTCAGTAAAATGTCTAGGGGGTCCTGTGGTGTGGGACCTGTTGAGATATTTCTTCTAAGGTGAAGGATAAGTTGCTGTATTTGGCCCCTCCTACAACAAAGAAAGAGGCACAACACCTAGTGGGCCTATTTGGATTTTGGAGGGAACACATTCCTCATTTGGGTGTGTTACTCTGGCCCATGTATTGAGTGACCCAAAAGGCTGCCAGTTTTCAATGGAGTCCAGAACAGGAGAAACCTCTGCAACAGGTCCAGGCTGCTGTGCAAGCTGCTCTGCCACTTGGGCCATATGAACCAGTAGATCCAGTGGTGCTTGAGGTGACAGTGACAGATAGGGATGCTTTTTGGAGCTTTTGGCAGATGCCATAGGTGAATCACAGAGGAGGCCTCTAGGATTTTGGAGCAAGGCCCTGCCATCTTCTGCAGATGACTGCTCTTCTTTTGACAGACAGCTATTGTCTTGTTACTGGGCTTTGGTAGAAACTGAACGTTTGACTATGGGTCATCAAGTCCCCATGTGACCTGAACTGCCTATCATGAATTGGGTGCTTTCTGACCCATCTAGCCATAAAATGGGTCATGCACAGCAGCATTCCATCATCAAATGGAAGTGGTATATACACGATTGGTCTTGAGCAGGTCCTGAAGGCACAAGTAAGTTACGTGAGGAAGTGGCTCAAATGCCCATGGTCTCCACTCCTGCCACCCTGCATCCTCTTGCCCAGGCTGAACCTATGGCCCCATGGGGAGCTCCCTATGATCAGTTATCAGAGGATTAGTAAGACTGGGGTCTGGTTCACAGATAGCTCTGCACGATATGCAGGCATCCCCCGAAAGTGGACAGCTGCAGCACTACAGCCCCTTTCTAGGACATCCCTGAAGAACAGTGGTGAAGGGAAATCTTCCCAGTGGGCAGAACTTTGAGCAGTGCACCTGGTTGTGTACTTTGCATAGAAGAAGAAATGGCCAGACAAGCAATTATATACTGATTTATGGGCTGTAGCCAGTGGTTTGGCTGGATGGTCAGGGACTTGAAGGAAGCATGATTGGAAAATTGGTGACAAAGTAATTTGGGGAAGACATATATGGAGGGATCTCTCCGAGTGGGCAAAAACAAGATATTTGTATCCCATGTGAGTGCTCACAAATGAGTGATCTCAGCAGAGGAGGATTTTAATAATCAAGGGGATAGCATAACTCGTTCTGTGGACACCTCTCAGCCTCTTTCCCCAGCTACCCCTATTGTCGCCCAATGGGCCTATGAATAAAGTGGCCGTGGTGGCAGGGATGGAGGTTATGCACGGGCTCAGAAACATGGACTTTCACTCACCAAGGCTGACCTATCTGTGGCCACTGCTGAGTACCCAGTTTGCCAACAGCAGAGACCAACACTGAGCCCTCAATATGGCACCATTCCTCAGGGTGATTAGCCAGCTACCTGGTGGCAGGTTGATTATACTGGACTTCTTCCATCATGGAAAGGGCAGAGGTTTGTCCTTACTGGAATAGAGAGTTACTCCAGATATGGGTTTGCCTATCCTGCATGCAATGCTTCTTCCAAGACTACTATCTGTGGACTCACGGAATGCCTTATCCACTGTCATGGTATTCCACACAGCATTGTCTCTGATCAAGGCACTCACTTTATGGCTCAAGAAGTGTAGCAATGAGCTCATGCTCATGGAATTCACTGGTTTTACCATGTTCCCATCATCCTGAAGCAACTGGATTGATAGAACAGTGGAATGGCCTTTTGAAGTCACAATTACAACTCTTAACTCTAAGGTGACAATACTTTGCAGAGCTGGGCCCAAATTCTCCAGAAGGCTGTGTATGCTCTGAATCAGTGTCCAATTTATGGTACTGTTTCTCCCATAGCCAGGATTCACATGTCCAGGAATCAAGGGGTGGAAGTTGAAGTGGCACCACTCACCATCACCCCTAGTGATCCACTAGCAAACTGCTTGCCTCCTGTTCCCGCGACATTACATTGTGCTGGCCTAGAGGTCTTAGTTCCAGAGGGAGGAACACTGCCACCAGGATATACAACAATGATTCCATTAAACTGGAAGTTCAGATTCCCACCTGGACACTTTGGGCTCTTCCTACCTTTAAGTCAACAGGCTAAGAAGGAAGTTACAGTGTTGACTCGGGTGACTGACATGGACTATCAAGATGAAATCTGTCTACTACTCCACAATAGAGGTAAGGAAGAGAATGCATGGAATACAGGAGACCATTAAGGCGTCTCTTAGTGTTACCATGCCCTGTGATTAAGGTCAATGGGAAACTACAACAGCCCAATCCAGGCAGGACAACAAATGGTTCAGACCCCTTGGGAATAAAGGTTTGTGTCAATCCACCAGGAAAAAACCCATGACCTGGTGAGACGATTGGTGAAGGCAAAGCAAATACAGAATGGATAGTAGAAGAAGGTCATCATCAATACCAGCTATGATCCTGTGACCAGCTGCAGAAATGAGGACTGTAATTGTCATGAGTATTTCCTCCTTCTTTTGTTAAAAACATGTTTGTGCATGTATACACCTGTACTAAGAAAATGTCTTCATTTTACTTCCTTTTCCTTTATCATGTAGCAAGGTTTATTGACTTCATATCAGTATTTAAGTATCATTAACTTTATGTAATAGTATTTGGATGGGGGATTGGTGCATTTCCAGTTGTACCAAGGGCAGTTGTATTATGTTAGGTGTAATTATGACCTTATTATTGTCTTTATTTGAAGATTATGTATAATCTCAGTAGATGTGTATGGGTTTAAGTTAACAAGGGGCAGACTTGTGATAGTTAATACTGAGTGTCAACTTGATTGGATTGAATGATGAGAAGTATTGATCCTGGGTGTGTCCGTGAGGGTGTTGCCAAAGGAAATTAACATTTGAGTCATGGGGCTGTGGAAGGTAGATCCACCCTTAATCTGGAGGGCACAAGCTAATCAGCCGCCAGTGAATATAAAGCAGGCAGAAAAAATGTGAAAAGGTGAGATTGGCCTAGCCCCCCAGCCTAAATCTTTCTTCTGTGCTGGATGCTTCCTGCCCTCAAACATCAGACTCCAAGTTCTTCAGTTTTGAGACTCAGACTAGCTCTCCTTGCTCCTCAAGTTTGCAGACAGCCTATGGTGGGAGCTTGTGGTCATACAAGTTAACACTTAAACTCCTGGTTTTTGTGTGTGTGTGTGTGTGTGTGTGTGTAAACATATATATATATATATTATATATATCTCAATGCTATTAGTTCTGTCCCTCTAGGGAACCCTGAGTAATACAGTAGTTCATCTCAAAATTAAGAACAAATTATTAATTTCCACTACATTCATGAGGGACTTCTGGTAAAAAAAAACAGCATACTAAAGTCTGATCAGTTGCTCCATTTCCATCAATGCCAAAAAATGTGATCAAAAGGGAGGGAGATATGGGACTATCAAAATGTTACTTGGAGCAATTAAATAGAGAATATATTTAACCTCATGCTATATGTATACTACAGAAAGCAGAAGGGAAGAAACAAGAGAAAGATGACAATGGCAGGGCACAGAACACTATCAGGCCTCAATATAACATGAAGTGAGTGAACAAAGTCATATAACTTTACCCCAACAAAGAAAAGACTGCTTTGTAACCAGATAGTTTCAAAGAAAATAGCCTAAGAGTAGAAGCCCGTATATATTGACAAAGACGCTCTCATTCTACCAAAATTTTAGTCAGAATCCTATGAGTCTTCAGCTTTACTGGATCTTACCTTGGACTTCCTTGTCTGTTTCTGTAGAATCCAATTTGAGCGAGAATCCTTTAGTGAAAATCCCTCTCCCTTGGTATCTGACCACCCTCAATATTTTAGGAATTCATGTCTGCTTCAAAAGAGTTCTGTTGAGACAGTTAAGCAATAAACTCCTTACCTCTGACGTTTCTTCTTGGAAATTTTTCTGTCACTGAGACTTGCCATACTCCTTGATTACAAATCCTCACATGTCCATGTTGCAGTGGTCCTCATATTTATCACCCTGGCCACCTATGATAAAGTCTACTTTATCATCTTTAACAAGTGTCATACATGTTTTTTTTCATTAACAATACCCAGTGAGACTTGAGAGAGGTCATTTGTTACCATTTTTTAGAGTGTTTTAGAGTGCTATGTTTGGATATCCTAAAACAAAAAATAAAGGTAAGCTAAACATGAATTCCCAGCAAGATTTACACACACACAACACAAATTTTGTTCTTTTTTTCAAATTAAGGAATCAGAGAGGCAAACTAGGGAATAAAGAGCTTTCAACTGGTTCTGGAACTAGGAAAGGCATCCATGATATTGATATGGACAGGAGGCAGGGAAATA
>NW_012103476.1:1142417-1143519 GCF_000951045.1 Mandrillus leucophaeus
CTTACGTTTGTTGAAGAAAGATTCACATTTTAATAAGGTAACCAAAAAAGTAAATGTAAGATATGTACCAAATGCATTATATATCTTAACTTCCTTTAAGAAAGTCATGAGTTTAATCTGATTAATCTATATATTTAAGATAGATAAACTGAGGTATGAAGAAATTAAGTAGCCTATCTAATTTGTATAATTAATAAGCAAAAACAATGAGATTCTAATTCATTCATCAACAAAACAAGAGCCTGAGTACTTATCCACAATGCTTATTATTGACTTTCATCATTATCATTATCAATCATCATCAATTGTATTTACTGTCTTTACTCCTTATGCAGTTTTATTTCATCCTTGGGTTTATAAAGAGAAGATGCATGGAATAGACCGTTCGCTTTCCCTATGCTGACAGTATGCTTTCAGCACTCCTTAGGCTTGAATGTTCGCCACAGACAATTAAGCAGGTGATAGATGAACTCTTGGCTTTCCTGGGATGTAAAATAAAACTGTACTGAGTCTGAAAATATCAACATACAGTATGAATGATGCGTCCTTGCAGGCTAGTTTGCATTTCTATCAGCCTCAAATTGGTTCTTATTGTTGAGCCATATACATGTCACAATATTGTTTAACTGTCAACAAAGTGTATTTTCTTGCTAACTGAGCTAAATATAAATATTCAATATTATTGCCCAATTATATTTTGTTCTTGACATTGTAAAATCTAACAATATATTTTTGTAATAAAAATTATATTTGCAAAGATATGGTGAATTTATATATATATATGTATGTGTGTGTGTCTATACATATATATATAAAAAAACATTTCAGTATATGTCAACATAATCTAAATCATATTCCTAGCACCATTTGGTGCTTATTCAGTATTTGTTGACTGAATTCATACATATTCAATGCATGCCTTCATTTTAAGTCTAACTTTATATTTTAACAATACTGACCTCTTTACTTAATGGAAAAAAGAACTCAAAATAAGTTGCATGCAAAGAATAAAGATATACATATTTATCTTGGAAAATGCAGCACGAGCACGAGGCTAACAGAGCACAGATAGAAGTAAAAAAATATTATCTTAATTTATTCT
>NW_012103476.1:1148081-1150696 GCF_000951045.1 Mandrillus leucophaeus
ATGTTTGTGCATGTATACACCTGTACTAAGAAAATGTCTTCATTTTACTTCCTTTTCCTTTATCATGTAGCAAGGTTTATTGACTTCATATCAGTATTTAAGTATCATTAACTTTATGTAATAGTATTTGGATGGGGGATTGGTGCATTTCCAGTTGTACCAAGGGCAGTTGTATTATGTTAGGTGTAATTATGACCTTATTATTGTCTTTATTTGAAGATTATGTATAATCTCAGTAGATGTGTATGGGTTTAAGTTAACAAGGGGCAGACTTGTGATAGTTAATACTGAGTGTCAACTTGATTGGATTGAATGATGAGAAGTATTGATCCTGGGTGTGTCCGTGAGGGTGTTGCCAAAGGAAATTAACATTTGAGTCATGGGGCTGTGGAAGGTAGATCCACCCTTAATCTGGAGGGCACAAGCTAATCAGCCGCCAGTGAATATAAAGCAGGCAGAAAAAATGTGAAAAGGTGAGATTGGCCTAGCCCCCCAGCCTAAATCTTTCTTCTGTGCTGGATGCTTCCTGCCCTCAAACATCAGACTCCAAGTTCTTCAGTTTTGAGACTCAGACTAGCTCTCCTTGCTCCTCAAGTTTGCAGACAGCCTATGGTGGGAGCTTGTGGTCATACAAGTTAACACTTAAACTCCTGGTTTTTGTGTGTGTGTGTGTGTGTGTGTGTGTAAACATATATATATATATATTATATATATCTCAATGCTATTAGTTCTGTCCCTCTAGGGAACCCTGAGTAATACAGTAGTTCATCTCAAAATTAAGAACAAATTATTAATTTCCACTACATTCATGAGGGACTTCTGGTAAAAAAAAACAGCATACTAAAGTCTGATCAGTTGCTCCATTTCCATCAATGCCAAAAAATGTGATCAAAAGGGAGGGAGATATGGGACTATCAAAATGTTACTTGGAGCAATTAAATAGAGAATATATTTAACCTCATGCTATATGTATACTACAGAAAGCAGAAGGGAAGAAACAAGAGAAAGATGACAATGGCAGGGCACAGAACACTATCAGGCCTCAATATAACATGAAGTGAGTGAACAAAGTCATATAACTTTACCCCAACAAAGAAAAGACTGCTTTGTAACCAGATAGTTTCAAAGAAAATAGCCTAAGAGTAGAAGCCCGTATATATTGACAAAGACGCTCTCATTCTACCAAAATTTTAGTCAGAATCCTATGAGTCTTCAGCTTTACTGGATCTTACCTTGGACTTCCTTGTCTGTTTCTGTAGAATCCAATTTGAGCGAGAATCCTTTAGTGAAAATCCCTCTCCCTTGGTATCTGACCACCCTCAATATTTTAGGAATTCATGTCTGCTTCAAAAGAGTTCTGTTGAGACAGTTAAGCAATAAACTCCTTACCTCTGACGTTTCTTCTTGGAAATTTTTCTGTCACTGAGACTTGCCATACTCCTTGATTATAAATCCTCACATGTCCATGTTGCAGTGGTCCTCATATTTATCACCCTGGCCACCTATGATAAAGTCTACTTTATCATCTTTAACAAGTGTCATACATGTTTTTTTTCATTAACAATACCCAGTGAGACTTGAGAGAGGTCATTTGTTACCATTTTTTAGAGTGTTTTAGAGTGCTATGTTTGGATATCCTAAAACAAAAAATAAAGGTAAGCTAAACATGAATTCCCAGCAAGATTTACACACACACAACACAAATTTTGTTCTTTTTTTCAAATTAAGGAATCAGAGAGGCAAACTAGGGAATAAAGAGCTTTCAACTGGTTCTGGAACTAGGAAAGGCATCCATGATATTGATATGGACAGGAGGCAGGGAAATACTGGGGAGAATATGGCAGTCTCTGGTGAAGGCCACACCCTCAAGCCTGGACCCGTAGCCCAAAGCCAGAACATGCATATCTGTTTTCCCACCCGAATGTTGCCTTTTCCAAAACCACCCTGGCCCACCCGCCACCCACATCCTGTACCCGTAAAAACTCAAGGCCCCACCAGCAGAGTGGCAGAGAAAGAGTGAAGACAAGCAGCAGCTGGGTGTTGGGGAGAAGCAGTTTGACCTCAGACGAATGGCTTGATGGCAGGGCTCCGGAAAAGAGTGTGGTGGTCCCCAGTGAGAGCCACTTCCCGCTGACAACCACTTCTGCTGCTCAATAAAATCCTCATTCACCAACATGCAATTTGTTCATGTGACCTGATTCTTCCTGGACACTGGGAAACAACTCGGGTACCAAGAGGGTGGGTGCAAAAGGCTGTCACCCTGACCCTCTCCTGAGCTGTTAAACATTTAAGCTATCCATGGATGGCAAATCTAAAAGAGCACACTGCAACACATGTGCTCTGGGGCTCCAGGGGTTGCAGGTACTCCCCACCCCCGCAAATGCTGCCCTGGGGCCTCATAGAGTTCTACTCCTGTCTGGGCTCAGAAGTACTTGTCCTGGCCCCTGCACCCACTCACCTGAGTGTTCGCACTCGCATGAGGGATTGAGACAAGCAGGCTGAGTAAATGAGTCAACCCCTTTACAAGTCTCATGAAGGAGTCAAGGGAACTATCCCATTTCAATATCACTGTCAGATACTGAACTGTAAGTTGTTGGAGATGTTACAAACTAGCA
>NW_012103476.1:1153231-1172457 GCF_000951045.1 Mandrillus leucophaeus
AAGCCAGACAAATGTATTATATAGCTAATTTTCAGATGAGCACTGAAAATAATTCTTTAAAAAATACATTATTTCTTTAGAAGTCTGGTACTAAAAATTCAGTAGGGCTCTTTGGATCCTTATATGAGCATTGTCAGCATTTGCATAAAATTATGTCAAAGTATTTGAAAAAAATGTCATCAGGACATGAATATGTATACCAGAAAATAAAAAAGTTCAAATGAGACATGACTTTTGAAATGAAAAATATAATAAATTATTTAATCAACCTAATCAGGGTAACCGGATGATCACTAAAGAAAAATTTACCTGTGAGAAAGCCATAACCAGTGATTATAAGAAGAGATGAAGAATCGTATATTTGGAGCTCATGACATTAAAATTTCTATGAGGTATATCATGTCACATTAGCTAAGTTTCAAAGTCCATATGTCTGTACCATTCACAAAGAATCTTTCTATGTGCTGAGCCTGTCTGCTGACTGGGACACTATGTCAGTGATGCCAGGTTTACCGAGAGATGAGAGGTGTTAATAGCATAAACCTGGAAATGAAGAATATAAAGTCAATCAGAGGGAAAATATGGGAAAGTTACTACATATAGCAGGAACAGGAAATACAAAGGGTTTAAAAGAGATGAATCACTTTTACACAAAACAGCAAGGAAGCTGGTGCACGCCAATCATAATAAACAGTGGAGAGGGCAAGAGAAGTATGAGAGATGGCTGAGTTAGCAAGGGGCCAAATTATGTCAGTCATGATATTTAGTTGTATAGGCATTTTTAAATTTGGAATGAAGAGGCTATTCAAAGGTTTGAAGCCAAAGAAGTGACATAATCTGAAGTATATTTTCAAAGTTTATTTTAGCTGCAAAAGTGAAAAAATGGAGACCAACAGAAAACTATAGCAAGTAGACCAGATGAAAATGATGGTGTCTTGGAACAGGATTGAGTGAACAAGGATGAAAAAAAAAAGCAAACAGATTGAAGATATATTTAGGAGCTACAATATGAGAAAAGCAATCGTGTCCTTGATGGGTATGGTAAGAAACTCTATTTATCAGTCATACAGTTTTTTTAATAAAACACTTAACCATTTGGTTTATTCTTTCATTCATTTTACATATATTAATCATTCACCAGGTGTTGGACACCTGTCTACATCAGTAGTGAAACAGATAAGGATCCCCCTATCATTCTAGCACGAAGAGATGAGTAGTAAGCACAAAAGCTAAGTAACATATTTACTAAGTAAATTACACAGTATTGTAGAGAGTAATAAATGAGGGTAAAAGTAAAACTAGGTGAGGGTCATTGTGAGCATAAAATAAGCAAGCCAAAGAATGAAAGAGAATGATCAGAGTGGGCCTTATTTTGCAGATGACATTTGAGAAGAAGATTAGATGAGGTGAAGAAGTTAGCTACATACAAATCAGAGGGAAACTCAAATTAGGCAGAAGTACTAGGAAGGACAAAGGCCCTAAACTGACAAAGGCGTGGAATTTTAAAAACAATCAATCAAAGCAGAGAGTCAGTGTGCCCGAAGCAGAGCAAATGTGGAGGAAAATAATAGAATTTGAGGTCAGAGTGCACAGAGAGAGGGGATTATATCCTGCAGGTCCCTTTAGGCCACTGGAAATACTGGGAGAATTGGAAGCCATTATAAAATTTTGAGTAGATAGTGAAATTATCAAACATTTCAAAGAATGCCTCTGGCTGCTGTGTCAAGATTAGATTCTAGTAGGGCAGTGAGGAACTAAAAACCTATCCCAGAGAGTAAATAATCAAGGAGAGAAGGGTTGGTGGTTTCCTCTAAGGTAGTAACTGTGGATATGATAATAAGTAATCAGATTAAGAATGTATTGCCAATAGAAGAGAGTATTTCCTGTTGGATTGGATAAGAGTAAGAAAGAAAGTAGTATTAAAATGATACTATTTATTATTTATTTATTTTGCCTGCCCTTATTTTAAGTGAGAAAATTCTGGAGGGATTGAGGATTTCTTTTAGGAATAAAAACCAAAAACAATAGTTCAACTTTAAATATACTAAATATCTGAATGGAGAGATCAGTAAGTACTTTATACAAATTTGCAGTTCAGAAAGGTTTGAATGGAAGATGTAATTTATGGGGTCATTGGCATACAGCTAAGAATGAAAGCTGTAAGACTTGAGAAAACTAAGAAAGTGTGTAGACAGTTCCTATAAGTGATTCTTGATTATGAATTTAAAGTGAAACCACTCAGCATAGAGAATAGGTGGAAAGTTGGATTTGGATCGGGCTGTGATAAAATACGAGCAAAGGAGAGCACAGCAAAGCACAGGCAGAGGACACATTTCTAGCTGTGCTCCGTGTACTTTCACGAGGTTCCCATTTCTTTTTTTTTTTTTTTTTTGGCTTAGCAGTACCAGGTTGCCCAAAGCCAGCTTTATCCTTCCCACCTAAATTAATTGCTGGAAAAAGCTTGACACTCAGGTGTGGATTTCCTGATTGTCAGTTTTGAAGGGATTTTCTTTTGTCTAATTTTATCTCTAATGCAGTACACTAGTAGAAAGGTAAAGTGAAATTAAAAAGTAGTTTTATCTCTTCTGTTTTAGGTAACTACATCTCATGGCAAAGCTAAGCGAAGGGCAAAAATAAATAAACAAAAGCATAATTCTCACCAATAAAAAAAGCTACATTATTTTCTTCAATGCCTGAGAAAAAGATTTGCTAGCATTTCATAACATAAATGAGAATAGAAGAAAAGCTACTAACGTTCTTTTAGTTGTCTCTCTGTATGTGTATGGTGTGTTGTAATAGATGGCTTTTGTTGTAATAGATGGTTTTTATTACCTTAAAGTATGTCCCTTCTATGCCAGTTTTACCTAGGTTTTTAATCACAATGCTTTTTCTGCCTTTATTGAGATGATAATGTGATTTTTCTTTTTAATTCTGTGTATGTGGTGCATCACATTTATTGACTTGTGTATGTTAAACCAACACTGCATCCCTAGTATAAAACCCACCTGATCGTGGTGGATTATCTTTTTGATATGCTGTTGATTTGGTTAGCTAGTATTTGGTTGATGATTTTTGCATCTATGCTCATCAGGGATATTGGCTATAGTTTTCTTTTTTTTGTTACATCCTTTTCTGGTTTTGATATTAGTTTAATACTGGATTCATAGAATGGTTTAAGGAGAATTCCATATTTCTCTGTCTTTTGGAGTAAATTTAGTAGGATTTTTACCAATTCTTTGAATATTTGATGGAATTTAGTTGTGAATTCATCTGGTCATGGACGATTTTTTGTGGGCAATTTATTTATTACTATTTCAATCTCACCACTTGTTATTGACCTGTTCAGAGTTTCTATTTCTTCCTGATTTAATTTGGGAAGATTGTATATTTCCAGGAGTTTATTCATCTCCTCTTGGTTTTCTAGTTTGTATGCATGAAGGTATTCACAGGAGCCTTAAATAATCATTTGTATTTCTGTGGTGTCAGTTGTAATATTTCTCATTTCATTTTTATTTAGCTTATTTAGATCTTCTCTCTTCTTATCTTGGTTAATCTTGCTAATGGTCTATGGATTGTGTTTATCTTTTCAAATAACCAGCTTTTCGTTTCAATTATCCTTTTGTCGTTGTTGTTGTTTCAATGTCATTTAGTTCTGCTCTGCTCTTCATTATTTCTTTTGTTCTGCTGGGTTTGGGTTTGGATTGTTCTTGTTTCTTCAGTTCCATGAGGTATGACCTTAGATTGTCTATTCGTGCTCTTTCAGACCTTTTGATATAGGCATTTAATGCTATGGACTTTCCTCTTCATACCACTTTTGCTGTATTCCAGATGTTTTGATAGCTTGTATCACTTTTCTCGTTTAGTTCAAATAACTTTTTTATTTCCCTCTTGATTTCATTGTTGACCCAACCATCATTCAGGAGTAGATTATTTAATTTCCATGTATTTGCATGGTTTTGAGGGTTCCTTTTGGAGTGGATTTCCAATTTTGTTTCACTGTGGTTTGAGAGAGTACTTGATATAATTTCAATTTTCTTAAATTTATTAAGACTTGTTTTGTGACCTATTATGCAGTTTATCTTGGAGAACGTTCCATGTGCTGATGAAAAGAATGTATACTCTGCAGTTGTTGGGTAGAATGTTTTGTAAATATCTGTTAAGTCCATTTGTTCTAGGGTAGAGTTTAAGTCCATTATTTCTTTGTTAACTTTCTGTCTGGATGACCTGTCTATTGTTGTCAGTGGAGTACTGACATCCCTGCAACTATTATTGTGTTGCCATCTATCTCATTCCTTATGTCTAGAGTAATTGTTTTATAAATTTGGGAGCCCCAGTATTTGGTGCATATATATTTATGATTGTGATACTTTTCTGTTGGAATAATCCTTTTGTCAATATATAATGTCCCTCTTTGTCTTTTTTACTGTTGTCATTTTAAAGTCTATGTTGTCTCATGTAAGAGTAGCTAGTCCTGCTTGCTTCTGGTGTCCATTTGTATGGAATATCTTCTTCCACCTATTTACCTTAAGTTTATGTGGCTCCTTATGTATCAGGTGAGTCTTTTGAAGACAGCAGATACTTGGTTGGTGGATTTTTTTTTTTTTTAATCCATTCTGCCATTTTGTATCTTTTAAGTGGATCATTTAGGCCATTACATTCAATGTTAATATTGAGATTTGAGGTACTGTTCTATTCATCATGCTAGTTGTTGCTGCTTGAATACTTTTTTTTCATTGCATTATTCTTTTATAGGCCCTGTAAGATTTATGTTTTAAGGTGGTCTTATTGTAATGTATTTTGAGGTTTTATTTCAAGACTTAGAACTCTTTTTTTTCATTTTTTGTAGTGCTGGCTTTGCAGTGGTAAATTTTCTCAACATTTATTTGTCTGAAAAAAGATTTTATCTCTCCTTCATTTATAAGGCTTAGTTTCACTGAATACAAAGTTCTTGGCTGATAGTTATTTTGTTTAAGGAGGCTAAAAATAAGACCCCAAACTTTTTTGGCTTGTAGGGCATCTGTTGAGAAATCTGCTGTTAACCTGATAGGTTTTCCCTTATAGGCTACCTGATACTTTTGCCTCATAGCCCTTAAGAGTCTTTCCTTCATCTTGGCTGTAGATAACCTGATGACTCTGTGCATTGGTGGTGATCTTTTTGTGATTAATTTCCTGGGTATTCTTTGAGCCTCTTTTACTTGGATGTCTGGATCTCTAGTGAGCCAGGAAAGTTTTCCTTAATTATTTCCTCAAATAAATATTCCACACATTTAGATTTCTCTTCTTCCTCAGGACACCAATTATTCTTATGTTTGATCATTTAACATGATCCCAATTTTCTTGGAGGCTTTATTTATTAAAAAAAAGTTTTTGTGTGTGTTTGTCAGATTGGGTTAATTTGAAAGTCTTGTCTTTGACCTCTGAAGTTCTTTCTTCTGCTTGCTCAATTCTATTGTTGAAACTTTCCAGTGTATTTTACATTTCTCTAAGTGTGTCTCTCATTTCCATAAGTTGTGATTTTTTTTATGATATCTATTTCTCTGGAGACTTTTTCATCCATATTCTGTTTTTGTTTTTTGGTGTCTTTTTTAAAATTCTTTAAGTTGGTTTTCTCCTTTCTCTGGTACCTCTTGGAGTAGCTTAATAATCAAGCTTCTGAATTGCTTATCTGACAATTCAGAGATTTCTTGTTTGTTTGGATCCATTGCTGGAGAGCTAGTGTGATCTTCTGGGGTTGTTACAGAACCTTGTTTTGTCATATTACCAGAATTGATTTTCTGGTTTTTTTCTCATTTAGTTAGACTCTTTCAGTGGAAAGATCTGAAACTCAAGGGCTGCTGTTCAGATATTTTTTTCCCACTGTTGATCCCTTGATGTGGTACTCTCCCCTTTCCTCTAGTGATGGGGCTTCCTGACAACCAGACTGCAGTGATTACTATTGCCCCTCTGGGTCTAGCCACCCAGTGGGGCTATCAGACTCTGGGCTAGTGCTGGGTAATGTCTGCAAAGAATCCTGTGATATAATCCATCTTCAGGTCTTCCAGACATGGATATCAGCAACTGCTCCAGTGGAGGTGGGAGGGGAGTGAAGTGTACTCTGTGGCAGTCCTTGGTTGTTGTTTTGTTTAGTGTGGAGGTTTACTGGAATTCTGGTTATTTTAGCAGTGAAGTTGTCACGTGGACAGACTTAGGACCTCTGGTTAGTCAAGGTGTTGCAGGTGGTAGAATTAACTGTTGTTTTCTCTTTCTTTGGAGCGGGGTTGTTCTGTTATAAGTTGTCATAATGGCTTGAGTTGGTTGACCTACAGCCAGGAGGTAGCATTTTCTGGAGAGCACCACCTGTGGTAGTTGAAGGGGAACATAAGCTTGCCCTAGGTTGGCCAGAATCAGTATTCGGGTTTCTCAGGTGATGGGCAGGGCCATGGAGCTCCCAAGAGTTTACGTCTTTTGTCATCGGCTACCAGATCAGGTAGAGAAAAGCCATCAGGTGCAGGCCATTAGGTGGTTCTGAGCTCAGACTCTCCTTGGGCCAGGATTGCTGTAGCCACTGTGGGTGTGAAGAGTGGTACCCAGGTCAGTGGAGTTATGTTCCCGGGATTACGGCTGTTTCTGCTGCATCATACAGGTCAC
Organism: Mandrillus leucophaeus; assembly: GCF_000951045.1. Taxonomy (NCBI): domain Eukaryota; kingdom Metazoa; phylum Chordata; class Mammalia; order Primates; family Cercopithecidae; genus Mandrillus; species Mandrillus leucophaeus. The sequence goes on from NW_012103476.1 coordinate 1,159,859, forward strand.
CAGGGAAGTGGGGGGGGAAACTGGCAGTGACAGGTCTCACGCAGCTCCCAAACAACCAAGAAGGTCAGCCTTACTTTCCCCATGACCCATCAGTAGCATCCAATTTATATTCAGGCAGCCAGTGAGCAGGGCTGAGATTTTGCCCCAGGCTACAAGACTTCCTGATGAGAAAGCAAGCTGGGCTTTCAGGCCTCAACCCTCCCCACTGCCGGCACCATTGGCTGTGGCATCTAAACTTGTATGTGCACTTCCCATTTGCACCCCCTAGATTCTCCTCAGGAAAATTCATGTTCAGTCAAAATTATTACAAAATTCAACTAAAAACGTCCATCATTTGGTGATACCTCCCCAATTGTGTTGGCTGCCTTCCCCAAGGACCCCTGTGAGTTAAAGCTTCTCTGGGCTAGAGCTGGGGACCAGGAGTGCCTACAGGGCTCATCCTGCTGCTTCTACTTTTATATTTCACTTGGCTCCCTAAATCTGTTTCAGCTCTAGGTGAGGTTCAATCCTTTTCCCGTGATCTGAGCTGTGTCGTGGAGTTTGCAGCAGCAAACTGCTTCTTTCAGAGGGTTTGTGAATTCTTTCAGTTTTCATGGTACTTTCCTGTGGTGGTTCTTGGAGCAAAAGTTCACAATGTGAATCTCCACATGCTGTTCTGTACGTCCAAGAGTGAGCTGCACATTTGTCCTGTCTCCTAGCCATCATTTTATTTTTTCCAAAACCAGAAAACACCATGAACTTGATGTGTGTGACTTGTGTGAAAATAAGTCATATGATATTGGCTGATTGGGAATGGATCCAATAGACTTTATAGATTGATGGAAATATTCTACATCATTATATGAGTGGTAGTTACAGTTACTTAGGTAAATATATTTATAAAATCTATCAAGTTAAATAAGATTTGTGCATTTTATTGATTTTTATATCTCACTAAAAATAAAATGACATGAAAGCATAAACTCAACAACAGAAACTGTATCTAGTTACCTTCATACAATGTTTTTATCAGTAAACGGGAAGAATAAAAATAACTTACAATAGCACAGGTGTTTTCAGTAGACCTGTGTCTGAGACCTAGTTTTGCCACATGCTCCCGATGTGGCTTTGAGAAAAGTAATTAACTTCTCCAATTAATTGCTCTTAGCTTTACCATCTATAAGGTAAGAATCATGAAAGTTCCTACCTCACAGAGTTGTTGTAATACTTAAATAAAGGGCATAGAACATTTACCTGTGCATGGCATATAAAAAGATTACAATAAAAGTCCCGATACTACCTTTGCCTTCAAAATTTAAGACAAGAATATTAGATTTGGCTGAAAACTGTCATGTCTTTAATGTTTAAATAGTTATTAGTTAAAATTAATTGAGATATTCTGAGTACTAGAGCAAAATTTTATTTTAAAAAATCAGCAAAATAGATAGATTAGAATAGAGTCATAATCACAAATATAATTGAAATAACATAAAATAATACCTAGAAGCATTAATCTTCTTGAAGTCTATTTCATAATAATGAAAAGCTGCCAAGACCCATATTTTATTTCATCCTTATCAAATTCTCAATCTTTTCAATGTTTTTCACGTCACTCAAAATGATGGAGTTTGAGTTCTATTTTGTTAAGGCAGAGCACAGGGCATAGTCTCTATCATCAAGGGAATCTAATAGTAAAAGGAATCAATGTATCCTTAACACTTTATTATTTCCCAGAAAAAAATGCATTTCTCAGAGAATTTAGTTTATCCAAATATGAAAAAAAACTATGTAATAAAATTTAAAGAATTATTTAAAAAATAAATGCATTAAATTCTTTCACTTTTTTTTTTTTTTTTTTTGAGACAGAGTCTCGCTCTGTCTCCCAGGCCGGAGTGCAGTGGTGCCATCTCGGCTAACTGCAACCTCTGCCTCCCAGGTTCAAGCAATTATCTGACTCAGCCTCCTGAGTAGCTGGGATTACAGGTGCCCGCCATCATGCCTGAGTCATTTTTGTATTTTTCGTAGAGATGGGGTTTCACCACGTTGGCCAGGCTGGTCTTGAACTCCAGACCTCATGATCCACCTGCCTCAGCCTCCCAAAGTGCTGGGATTACAGGCGTGAGCCATCGTACACCACTTAGTTTATCTCACTACCTGGGTTATGGGATCATTCATACACCAAACTTCAGTGACCTACAATTTCCCCGTGTAGCACATCTGCATATGTATCCCATGAGTCTAAAATCAAGTTAGAAAAGAGAAATAAAAGCCAATAAAAATCATTTTAAAAGTATAGTTTGCAAGCTGCAAAAGTATCTTCATATTTGTTTCATGATTTCCAGGGGAAGAAAGTTAGATAATGAAGAATGAAATAATTTGAAGAAGTTTTTTGGTAAACATTAAAAAAATAATAATCATGTTTCACGGTTTCAGTATACGGAACAATTTATTTTGACTCCATAGCATTTTCATTTAAATACTTTGAAAAATAAACTCAAAATATGTTTTAAATTGTTGATGATTTCAAATATTACAGGAATAGAAATTTTAACTTAATACAGAATGATTATCTGGCTTCCTTCTGTAAAATATCTTAAAGGTTAATGTGGATTTGAATTGCACAACATTCCAAATGCTTCTTCCCTTTTAAAAAGAATAGTCTTATCTTTTATTTTTCTTATGCAAGAGCAAAAATCAGGAGAAAAGTATATTATTCAGGAGAATCATGGCAACAATTTAAGGAAGACAAAACCAGTCTTTAGCAACCAGTATACATATATATCATCTTTTTCTCTGCTTTAGGATAGGTTGCTTCTATCACCGACCTGTTCCAAATCCTCCTCTTACGTGCAGCATTAAAACATACTCTTTCAAAAACGAGATGATAAACTCACAAATATCTATCTATTGTTTAGAAGAAAGTTCCTTTATTTTCCCTTAAAGGAATTTGATATACAGTGGAGAAAAGAAAATTACTTTCTAATTTCCAAGACTCAAAAAGTGTCTTAGGGAACACCTCTGTCCTTGTTTGTTTATTTTAAGGCTGATGGCGTTTTCAGAATTCCCAAAATTATAATAGGTAAAAGTATCTACTATTATGACTACATTTAAATTACATGTCAATACACAATGTATCATTTTCACATTTACGGATAAATTATAGGTCCAGTTTTGCGGTCATGTTAAAGAGAATAAAGTTAAATTAAGTCAATTTGAAAGTTTGTTAATCTTTTATCGTGGTGATAAATGTCTTAGTCCATTTGTACTGCTGTAGTAAAATAGCATAAACTGTGTGGCTTATGAACAGCAATTTATTTTCTCACAGTTCTGGGAGCCGGAAAGTCTAAGATCAAGGTACTTACAGATTCAGCATCTGGTGAAAGCTAATTCCTCATAAATGGAATTTTCTTGCTTCATCCTTACATGATGAAAGGGGCAAACAAGCTCCATTGGGCCTCTTTTCTAGGGGCACTAATTCCATTCATCAGGGCTCTACCCTTATGATCTAGTCACTTCCCAAAGTTCCCACCAATTAATACTATCATATAAGATTAGATTTCAACCTAGGAATTTTGGGTGACACAAACATTTAAAAATGTAGCAATCAATATGTTTAAGTAAGTTGTTCTAATGATTTCTCTCTTATACAAACTTCATATCTAAAAACATATACTTTGAATAGTAGGCCTTATTGTACAAATTAACTAATGATCACTGTGTCCGTTGAAATATAAGTAGTGCTACAATAAAAGAAGTATTTAAAGTACTTGGTCACAGAAATGAAGTTTTATTTCTTGCTCATAGTCAGGTCAATTATAGATTGGCTGTAGGCCTTCTCTATGTCATCTGCACTCCAGAATGCAGATTGACCAGGCAGCCTCTCTCTGAATATCTTCAAAATGGGAAAAGAAAAATGGAGCATCACACATGGCTATTAAAGTTGATGCACATAACATGGAAATCCTGAGTTCAACATAGAGTCAGTCGTGAAACAAAGACAATCACAGTATTTGGAAACAAAATTACATCTACGACAGTACTTTAGCAATCTTGTTGCTTCATTTCACTTTGTTTATAAATGAGGAAATTAGTCTTAAGTAACGAAAGCAACTTGTCCACATAACAGTTATTTAATCATAGTATCTGTCCCAACATGAAAATTAAATCATAGTTTTCTTTCTCTCAAGATTAGTAAACATAAACAGAAATGTTATTAGAAATTCTCCACCATGTTTTTGCAACAGAAGGAGGAAGGGAAAACCAGACAAAACAGATGGCAAAAAAATGTGTCTTATGGTCTCATCTATTATTAAATAAATTATTGATAGCAATATATTCACCATGAATTTATTTATATATTGAATGGATAACCTCTACTTCTTTCCATGACTAAAATAATTATTTTTGTAGAAGAATAGATTCTAAGAAGAAAGAAATAATATTTTGGGAGGAACCATATGTTTGTATTCAAAGTGATTTTATAAATGCTTTCTGAAAATCTTTCAACCTTTCAATCTATCTAAGCTCTATAATTGATTCAAGGGCAGATATATCTTTTGAGTTTCTTCGTTTTTCCAACTTATAATGAATTAAAATAGTGATTCATACTGTTACTTAACTCTTTTATGTGTCACTGTCATGCATTCATAGCAAGGTAGATTTCATTACCTATAAATAATGGACCGTGATTCCATTCAGCCATGAACATCAAATAGGCAAGTAATAGATATTCCATAAATGCCTAATGATAGATTGTGCATCAGAAAAAAAAAATCATTTTATACTATGAACATCTGAAAATACTGGTTAGCCTTGTAGAGGGAATAATAAAACGTATTACTCTCAAAACTGCTCAATATTTCTGATCTTTCATATGAAGTATTTGTTTAGAATTTTTTAGAAAAATTTAATGAAAAAATAAAAAGATGAGCTTTTTTTTCTTTTGTATGGAGGTTAATTAGTGAAAGCTCATTACAATAGGCTTGATAACAGTAATTTGAACTCAATGCTGCAAAAATTAATAGTATAAACCTGATGAAGTCTTTAATTCTCTTGTTTTAGGTTCCTCATTGATATAATAAAGGAACTAAACTAAATTACAATTGACTTTTTCTTTCCATATTTCAAAAGTACAGAGTAAGAATACTAACACATTTTGCTGTTGCTATGCAAGCAATATCACCGTAATTGGGTTTTGCAATGAAAAGTTAATGTGAAATAAGAAATAATGTACCATTATCCAATATAACGATGAGCAGTGTTTTTATGAGTGCTTATCTTAATTTTATTCTATTTTATAATGTAATATTATGAGCAGCCTATATAAACACATAGTGAAATATCCAATGATAAGACCTAGTCTCTATATTATTAGCAAATATATATTTAAGTCAAAAAGCCTTTACAGGCAAGAAATATGAAATCCATTAAAATCCATTTGTTAGGAATTTTATTATGTACATGTCACACAATAAGCACTTTCTCCCATACCACCTTATTTACCCAGGCCTGTTATTCAGTATACTATAGCACCACAAACAAACCTGCTGGGCTCTCTCTCCTGTCTTTTGAGAAAAATATTTTAAATTTTGGCAACCTCAGCTATTCCTGTCAATGTCAATCCAATAACACACTTGTGAGCAAGTTAATACTCCATTCATAATAAACAACCCAGTGTGCACATTCACTTGATACCTCATTATCAGATTTCATTTTCTACCAGAACCTAATATCACTCTAAGGGATGTTCCTCCAAAGAATATTTATCTATGAAAAAAGACCATGACTTTACTTCCATACCTAGGGAGTAAACTCCCTATACTGTGATTTACTGATGGGGCTTCCTAGAACTCACTAGAGCCATCTCTTTGACACAAATCTTTTGAATGTTGTTTGTTCACCTGATTTTAAAGTACAAAGGGCAAAACATCTGCCTCCATCTTCTAGGCATACTTCAGAGCTTCATTTGCTCCAGGCTGTGCTCAAACATGGCAGCCTTCCTGGCTACCCAGTAAATGTGTCAGAGTAGTTTACTCAGACATGGAATGTGGCCCCCAAAATCCAAAGAGGCCGGTCAAGTGCTGTGCTTCCACACTCATGACACACAATGCAAAGTGTAGTAATTTTCCTTTAGAGAGGAAATATCCTAACAAGCTCTTGCTCACAGGATGACTGGAAACTTTCCGAGAGAGAAGACCTCTGAATGTCTTTTGTGTTTCTCTCTCAACCTCTACCATACATATATGTTAGTAAAGCATCTAGTTTTTTCTTTCCTTCTCTCACCAGACCCAGTGTCAACCAAGTAGTGATACAGTGTGATAATGGGCAGGATTTTAGGAAGATTGGGTTTTTTCATGAACTAGCCTATGCCAGACTACAGAATTGACATAGAGCTGCAGTACCAAATCGAAGCTATACTGTTGTTACCAGGTAAAAGTGAACTGCTTGTAATAGTTCTTCCAAATCACTGTAGACATTACTAGCAATTCCTAGATCAATACCACATGCTGGTCATGGGGTATTCTTGATTTGCCGCTAAAGTTAATCTGCTTCCAAGGTTAATCTGCTTTCTTTTTATGTGATTTAGTTTGAGATAGGATAGAAATCATCAAACTCTGATAACAGTTTAAAATTCCTGGCACATATCTGTTGAAAATAAATATCATATTATTTTCCATTCATTTTAAGGTCTTGTTTAACAGAGACATCCGATAAACTCAATAGAGGATTTTGGTGGGCATGTTATGTTATCGCTATCCAAATTTAAGGAGAATCTTCAACAGTAAATTATTCACAACTGAGGCATATGAAAAGAAACATGCTATTATTGTGCCAACATCCATAAATATATATTAAATTTGTAAACCTAATTATATCCGGATTGTTAACCCCTAGTGCTAAAAATCAGTTACCATCCCCTCCATCTGAATCTTTCCTTTTATTTCTTTTTTGAAAGCCTTAATAGTACTGAATTCCATTTCCTATTTAGTAAAGACATGCATTTCATTATTGTAATGGTTGTTTTGTTGCTTTTCCTTATAGTAATTACATGCCAGCCTCCATGTAACTTCTTGAATTCTTAAGTTGGAAACACTTATATTTGAAATAAAATTCTTAGGTGTATAACCAAATTCCTGATATCTAAAGGATGTGCAGACTTAGATAAGGTATTTGCTATTTTTAAAACTCTCTTCATTAGTAAAAGGAGAGTAATAAGAAAAAAGTAGAGTTACTAACAAAGGAGTTATTCAGATTGACAATATAACCCATAAAGTCCGTAGGTTATGTGTCATTAATACCAGGCATGTATTCTGGTTTTCCTAATCATTTTCTACAGAAGCATTTACAATCACAAAGATGGGAATCAGTGGGAATGAGCCAATTCAGGTCAAAAGGGTATTCAAATACATGTATAACCATTGATAATTTTTTATAATATGTATTTCTTAGACTTTTTTAACTATAATCACAACTATACATAATATTATGTTAAGCACAATAGTGTAGACATAACAGGATTTCGGGTTATTTCCTCAAACTTACTAGCAAAAATATCATTTTCCTACATGTCATATGTCTTTCATTAGTGGGTAGGCCATTAGAGGCCAATGAACAAAAAAACACAGGAGTCTATCTATAAAGAGACTTAACCATATCCAGCAACCTTATAACAAACTTTATTAATGCAGGCTTCCTACTATCATGTTGGATCACAGCCCATTTCTCTCCCATGAATGTAGCACAATGGTGATTCTCAATTTATCTCATCCTGACTAATTTAACCACGTGGCATACACGTTTATTTTAATTTGTGGCCCTTTAACTGGGAGTCAGTTACTGTTACTGTAAGATCAAGTTTGTCATCGTTTAGAATGGCTATAATGATTTCATAAATATTGTACTCCAGCACACCTAGCCACTGACCGTTTAAGTATATCTGATCCCACTGCAATCAATATGCCAATAGTTCTTTCTAACTGAACGGCTATCATCTCCTTGAGAGTTGTTGGCAAGCAGAATGCCCTGAAGCCCTGTTTAGTAATATACATACACCACTTACATATTGCTGCATAATCTTTTCAGCTGACTCCTGAGTGTTGTCAGTGTTCTAGTGGAACACCACTATGAGTGTCCCAAACTAGGTTAAAAAGTTCTTCTCATTATCAGGGGTAAGAGTTCAGAAAAAACAAGTCATAAGGCCCCAAATGCCTTTTGCACACTGAAGCCATCAAATTGGAATCTGTGCAGCTTATATCATCACAAATGCTGCTGCCATTGAGTACTTGCAGTATGCATACAATTCAAGAATACTGTAAAAGTGTCCAAAAAAGTGTGCCTTTCTGGATATTTTAGATTCAGCATATTCAACTCCTAGGAGTAGTTCATTCTGAATATGACACAAGGCTTCTCGTAATCATCATTTTAAGTATGAATCATTAATTATATTAAGCCATTATATCATACCAATTATCACCCCATTGGACATTATTCTCATTACAAAAAGTTATGAATGCATATTATTCTATCCACTTTCAGGTTTGGTGTTTGACTGCTTTGAGTAACAGCAGAGTAGCATCTGAAATACAAATGTGTCTACTTTTATCCCAACAGGCTATCTTCACACATGGCATCAGAGTCATTCAGCTACTCATTGTCAACTGACTGTCATATACCTGGTCTGATGCAAAGATAGAATTTATTTCAAGGTTAAAAAAGAATAAATAGCATTTTGGGAGGTCAAGGCAGGTGAATCACAAGGTCAGGAGCTTGAAACCATCCTGGCTAACACCGTGAAACCCCATCTCTACTAAAAAAATACAAAAAAAAAAAAAAAAAGCCAGGCGTGGTGGTGGGCGCCTGTAGTCCCAGCTACTCAGGAGGCTGAGGCAGGAGAATGGCGTGAACTTGGGAGTAAGCTGAGATCGTGCCACTGCACTCCGATCTGGGAGACCGAGTAAGACTCTGTCTCAAAAAAAAATAGAATAAATATTACAAATGTAACACAAAAAATATGACCCAAATTATAATTCCAATCTGCTATTTTCCAGGTGGATTGCTAGGAAACAGTAATTGATATATTCTCTCGAAATCACCCAAACAGAGTCACGTGTAAATCTTAAAGTTTGGTTCTTTCAACACAAACCATGACTCTGAATTACAATAATGAGAAACAGGGGTTTACTTTTCCTACACTTAGAAACTTTTTTGGGAAATGAGTGAGATTGTATTCTTTTTTTATCATCTTTACTTATTTGATTTACTCATTTTTACCCTCGACATTAATGACAAAGACACTTATATGCATATTGAAAAGTGTTTGTTGCACTAATGAACAACTTGAATACTGAATGATGTAGAAAATTTAACTTCCAATTTTATAGTTAATCAAGAACATTTTTGCTGTAAATTCTACGTAAATTTGGAGGTATATGTCTGTACATCCATATACTCAGAAATATAATTTTAAGTAGATAAATTGTTTCCTGAATTCGAGTATGTTTTAGTCTTACAAACTATATTAGATCTAAATTACTGTGTCAAGGACCCAAAGACATACTTTTTGATTAAGCATGTTATTTAGTTCTAAAGTTGTGTGTGTGTGTGTCTGTGTGTGTGTGTGTGTGTCTGTGTGTGTGTGTTTTCTCAGTAGAAATAAGCAGAGAGGCCCTTTTTGTTAGCTCAACAAAAGACCATTACCTATTGCTCCTGTAAATGGCAAACACAAAATCCTCATAAATGAATTCTATTACTATTTCAAAACATAATGTTTAGGACAACTCATCTGAAGAAGGATTATACCATTGTGTCTAACTCTAAAAATCACCAAAAACAGGTAATTCAGTTAGGGAGGATTCCCTCTTTTTCTGTTGATTGGAACAGTTTCAGAAGGAATGGTACCAGCTCCTCTTTGTACCTCTAGTAGAATTCGGCTGTGAATCTGCCTGGTCCTGGACATTTTTTTGGTTGGTAGGCTATTAATTATTGCCTCAATTTCAGAACCTGTTATTGGTCTATTCAGAGATTCAACTTCTTCCTGGTTTAGTCTTGGGAGGGTGTATGTGTCCAGGAATTTATCCATTTCCTCTAGATTTTCTAGTTTATTTGTTTAGAAGTGTTTATAGTATTCTCTGATGGTAGCTTGTATTTCTGTGGGATTCACTGATGCTTTTGGAGGGTTTTTTGTGTCTCTATCTCCTTCAGTTCTGCTCTGATCTTAGTTATTTCTTGCCTTCTGCTAGCTTTTGAATTTGTTTACTATGGCTTCTCTAGTTCTTTTAATTGTGATATTTAGGTGTTGATTTTAGATCTTTCCTGCTTTCTCTTGTGGGCATTTAGTGCTATAAATTTCCCTCTACACACTGCTTTAAATGTGTCCCAGAGATTCCGGTACGTTGTGTCTTTGTTCTCATTGGTTTCAAAGAACATCTTTATTTTTGCCTTCATTTCATTATTTACCCAGTAGTCATTCAGGAGCAGATTATGTGGTCAATTTTAAAGTAAGTGTGATGTGGTGCTGAGAAGAATGTATATTCTGTTGATTTGGAGTGGAGAGATCTGTAGATGTCTATTAGGTCCACTTGGTCCAGAGCTGAGTTCAAGTCCTGGATATCCTTGTTAACCTTGTGTCTCATTGATCTGTCTAATATTGACAGTGGGGTCTAGAAATACCATTTGACCCAGCAATCCCATTACTGGGTATATACCCAAAGGATTGTAAATCATGCTACTATAAAGACACATGCTACTATAAAAACATGCTACTATGTTTATTGCAGCACTGTTCACAATAGCAAAGACTTGGAACCAACCCAAAAGTCCATCAATGATAGATTGGGTTAAGAAAATGTGGCACATATACACCATGAAATACAATACAGTCATAAGAAAGGATGAGTTCATGTTCTTTGCAGGGACATAGATGAAGCTGGAAACCATTCTAAGCAAACTATTACAAGGACAGAAAAACACATACTGCATGTTCTCACTCATAGGTGGGAGTTGAACAACGTTAACACATGGACACAGGGTGGGGAACATCACACACTGGGATCTGTAGCAGGGTGAGGGACTTGGGGAGGGGTAGCATTAGGAGGAATACCTAATGTAAATGATGAGTTGATGGGTGCAGCAAACCAACATGGCACATGTTTACCTATGTAACAAATCTGCACATTTTGCACATGTACCCTGGATCTTAAAGTATGATGATAATAATAATAATTTAAATAACAGGTAATGCAGATTTCATCCTTTAGCTACCTTCTCCTAATTAGTGTTCTTTTTAAATTTTAATTTTTTAATTCTATTTTTCTCTGGTCCTTTTAAAAGTAAAATAATATCATCAATTTATAGTACTTTCAAAATAGCTAGAAGGGAAGATTTGGAGTGTTCCCAACACAAAGAAATAACAAATATCTGAGGAAGATTTTAATTACAGTGATTTGATTATGACACTTTATATGCATGTGTCAGAAACACACATGTACCCCATAACTATGTAGAACTATTATGTTTCAATAAAAATAATACATCTCATAAATGTTTTAAAATGAAAATTTTAACATCAATTTAAAAAATATACTATAAATCACGTGTGTCCAACCTGCGGGCAGGATTCTTTGAATGCAGCCCAACACAAATTTGTAAATTTAAAAACAATATGAGGGTTTTTTTTGCAATTTTGTTTTAGGCCATCAGCTATCATTATTATTAGGGTGCTTATGTGTGGCCCAAGGCAATTCTTCTTCCAATGTGGTGCAGGGAACCCAAAACGTGGGACACCCCTGCCGTAAATGCTAGATTGTATTTATGTGCCTTAGGAGGAGTTAATATCAAATATGATTTGTTATAAGTGGTAATTATATTAACATTATAAACTGTTTTTGAAAATTTGTTTAGCTACTAAAAAAAACAATACTTTCAAATCAATGACAAACAGAATACTGATCCAACATTTATAAGCACAAGAATGCAAAACACTTCTAATGATACTAGTTTGGTGTCCCATTGAATACTCATTTTCTCTTTAGTACAGATTTGACATATTCATGATATAAAAATAAGATCCAGATAAATTATTATTCTGATTTTACCCACCAATGAGAGGAAAAGTTAATATTTATTTTATTCATAATCAAGATTTTGTTCATAAATAACTCACGTTAACATTCATTAGGCATGCTTGCATTTTTTTCACATTTTTTGCTTTGTTTTGTTTTGTTTTTTTGGAGACTGAGTCTTGCTCTGTCACCCAGGCTGAAGTGCAATGGCACGATCTCAGTTCACTGCAATCTCCACCCCCAGGCTGAAGCAATTCTCCTGTCTTAGCCTCCCAAGTAGCTGGGATTACAGGTGCACGCCACCATGCCTGGCTAAATCTTTTGTATTTTTAATAGAGACGGGGTTTCACCATGTTGGCCAGGCTGGTCTCAAACTACTGACCTCAGGTGATCTGCCCGCCTTGGCCTCCCAAAGTGCTGGGATTACAGGTGTGAGCCACTGCGCCCAGTCATGTTTTTCTTTAATCATATTGGTAAGTAAGTACAGTAATAAAGAGGATGAATTTAAATATTAATTAGGGGGAATGGATATCTTAGAGAAAAAATTATGTGGCCTGAAGA
>NW_012103476.1:1173247-1185098 GCF_000951045.1 Mandrillus leucophaeus
CATATTACAAATACTTTGAGAAAGAAAATTCTATTCAAATTAAAGTCATCTAAGCCTCTTCATTTTAATGTTTTAAATATCTTGAAACAAAGTAGAAAATTTAAGAAAATACACGTAAAGGATAAATAAAAGCCTATCAATTAATGCATATGTTTTGCATTCAAAAGAATTTAGAGACTAATTAACATAAAAATATTGGTTTCTGAAACCTGATTTATGACTTTTTCCAAAATATTTTTTCTTTGATATTTCCAAATATTATTATTGTTATAACCACATATAATTATTATTATAATAACCAAATATTCTTGGGTTTTTTATATTTACCATAAATGAATAGAAATTTTTCTCCATTTAACTCCATAAGAGATACAATTTCTAAGAAGTAAGATAAGTGTATGATTTATTTAAATATTTATTTAAATCATCGTTAATATTAAGGAAATTTCATAAAATTATTGGGAAATATTTCACTTTTGTTGATATTTTGGAACAGATTTATAGTAAGAGAGAGAATAGATATCTATACTAAGATCATAATAGGCTGAATTAATAGTGTAAATTTTTTACTGTAACTTTCATCCCAAATTTCTTTTATATTCTTCTTTCTCTTAGCCTTATGAACCCCGAATATCTGAGACAGGTCTCAGTTAATTTAGAAAGTTTATATTGCCAAGGTTAAGGGCGCGTGCAGGTGACACAGCCTCAGAAGGTCCTGATGACATGTAACCAAGTTGGTCAGAGCAGTTTGGTTTTATACATTTTAGGGAGACATGAGACATCAATCAACACATGTAGGATGAACTTGAGTTGTGCCTGGAAAGTCAAGACAACTCAAAAAAAAGGCACGAAGACTCGAGGTGGGGAGTGGGCTTCCAGGTCACAGGTAGGTGAGAGACAAATGGTTTCATCTTTCAAGTTTTGGATTGGATTAGCCCCTCCAAAAGAGGCCATCAGATATGTGCTTATCTCAGTGAGCAGAGGGGCAACTTTGAATAGAATGGGAGGCAGGTTGACCCTGAACAGTTCCCAGCTTGACTTTTCCCCTTCAGCTTAGTGATTTTAGGGCCACAAGATTTATTTTCCTTTCACAGTCTGTTTTCCTTCTTGTTGACTTACCATGTTTTCTTTTATATTATGGTATGGAGTTGGAATTTTCTTGTATTTTGGAGTCTACAAAGTTGTTGTTTTCTAAGTGAACTCTTTAATACATCATGTTCAGAAATGTGTTTCTTCAGTGAATCATAAAGTTCTTGACAATATTTTCATATTTTGCAGATTTTTGATAGATACTCTGCTGTTTGTCTGCTTTCTCAGTTATTCTTTTATGAATAGATGACATCTCTCCATAGCTGGTCTTTACACAGAGACTTAATGGCCCCAGAACCCTCACAAAGCAGTTGAATGTTAGCTGAGGTATCGAGTGAGTTCTGTTTTCTAAAATATTTACTTGGAGTAACACCACTTTCTTTTATTTTCACTGACTATGACTCTTACTATTTTCAAGAATGAGATTTATCATATTGAGGTGGGAAAACAGAATCTGGAGGCAGGGAGCATAAGGCCAATTCACACTTCAGCTATGACAGGAAATAGTCTCTCTATAGGGCGTAGGCCCAGTAAATGATTTTGTAACTTTACTTCATCCTCTCCATTCACGTAGGGCATACCAGAAGTAACCAATGGAATCCTCTAGTGGGCATTTACACTCCCAAAAGTTTTGTAACGGTGCCCTTGAGCCCCTTTGCTCGGGCCCGTTCCCACACTGTGAAGTGTACATGTCTCATTTTCAATAAATCCCTTCATTCCTTCCTTGCTTTGTTTGTGTGTTTTGTCCAATACTCTGTTCAAGATGTCAAGAACCTGGACACCCTCCACCAGTGATAATATGATTCTTCTTTCACAATATATTACTTACATAATGTCGGAGCTTGCTTTAGCATTATGAGTGGAATGACTGATCCAGTGCTTTTGGATCAGTCATTTCCCAAGTGTTATTGTGCAAAAATCTACAACTAGAATCTGCTAACATTAAAAGAATTCTTAAAACTTTCTTCACAATACATTGTATCTCCAAGTTTAAGCCACTGTTCCTCAGTACCATGAACCCTCAAACTTTGTGTGATGTATCTTTCTTGCTTCAGTATTTGTTTTTCTCTTTCAACATCCCTAGTTACACTCATTTTTGAAGTTACTATTCCATATCCAACAAAATGCCCCATTCTCAATATCTCTGATAGCTCTCTCACCATACATATTCTTTTTTTTTTTTTTTTTTTTTTTTTTTTTCCCGATACGGAGTCTCACTATGTCACCCAGCCTGGAGTGCTGGAGTGCAATGGCACGATTTCAGCTCACTGCAACCTCTGCCTCCTGGATTCAAGTGGTTCTCCTGCCTCAGCCTCCCAAGTAGTGGGGGCACTACAGGTGCGTGCCACCATGCCTGGCGAATATTTTTTTTTATTTTATTTTTAGTAGAGATGGCATTTCACTGTGTTAGCCAGGATAGTCTTGATCTCCTGACCTCATGATCCACCTGCCTTGGCCTCCCAAAGTGCTGGGATTACAGGTGTGAGCCACCGTGACCAGCCCCCCTTACATATTCTAACTGAACTTGCCCTTACCACAAAGGCATCACTTACTCTGAAGCCATTATAAGTAGAGATTGGTTTATTTATCACAATCTCCAGGAAACTAAAAGAAATTACCTCTAGATATAGATTGATTTATAGGTAAATACTTAAAGAAATGTAGGTCTAGATAAGTATGTATGTATATATTCTATTCTCTTCCACCCTTTTATTACTGATTATTTTATTTATCACAGTCCCCGAGAATTAAAAAAATTATCTAATAGAGAGTAATGTATAGTTATATAGATACATAGGAATAGATAGGTATGCATATATTCTAGTGTCTTATACCATTTTGTCACTGAAAAATATGAAAAACTACATCTTGATGATCTTGCTTCCTTAAATACAAAAACTCTTCTTCCTGGCTAATGCCTATTTCTGGATACCATTTGTACATCACAAGTACGTTCAACCTGTCTTCAAACTATATCTTCTCACTTACTTTTAAAGACACAAAAATCTCAATTCAAATTACATGGACCTCTCCAGATATATCTATTTCTTCTTCTTAATACTACATTTATCAAAAAATTTTATTTAACTATTATCTTCCTTCCTCACTGCACTAATTCCTGTATCGCTCCACCAAAACTACTCTAATTTTGTTTTCACATGGGTCATTTTGCAGTGATTTTCAGCTCTCATATTACTTGGCTTCTCAGCAGATTTTGTCCTAGTTAGATCCCCTGTTCTTTTGGTAACATTCTATTCCTTAGTTTCTGTGACCCAGTTTTCTCTTTGTTTTCCTATTATGACCCTTGCTGGCTGATGCTATACTATCTGGATAAGAAAAGCTGAAAATCCTCAAGATTTATCACAAGCTATGTGCTTGGCTAAAATTATATCCTTTCCCTGGACAATCATACACAACACACACACACAGAACACAGAACTATTTTTTGCAATTCTGCAAGCAACTTACAAATGTATTTCTTAATCACCTTTCTGTTCACAAGAGTCTCATATCCAACCTCATATGTTTGGTATTTTTCTTGAATGTCTTAGAGTTATCTCAAGCAAACCTATCATGCTTACTATACTTTGCATGTTTGTCCCCTCCAAACTTCATGTTGAGTTTTGATTCGCAGTGTTGGAGGTGGGGCCTAATGGGTGGTGTTCCATCACAATTCTCCATAAATCATCAGGTTCCTCAAACTGGAAGCCAGTCTTCTGGAAATGGCTGGACCACTAGAGATGAAATAATGTCCAGTTACTTGATTTACCATATTTGAGTCCAAGTAAATTCTTATTTTGAAACAGTTTCTCCATGATGATGCTGCTTGCCATTTCAGCACATGCATTTCTACTCTTTTCTAAAAAGCAACTATCCTAAACTTCTGTGGGTTTTTCTAATATGCTCATAGAATGCAGAATTTCTGGATTGTGGTAGCATGTGCTAAAAGTTAAGTGTAATTCTAGTTCTGATTCAGAATATATCATGTAGAAAACTTATGAGAAAATATGAAAAACTTGAACCAAAACACATTAAACATGGTCATAAAAAGACATAGTCAATTATGGTTTTGCAAAAGCACTTGTAAAGCTGAAAAGGTTGTTGGTATAAAAAGCTAATCTGTTTCTATTACTGACTAAGGTGTATGATAATTACATTTATGTTATCAAGGGTGAGCAGGCAATGGATATAAAAGAGATAAGAACAGATGAACCAATCTCAATGTTATCTAATATATATCTGCCTTCTACAGAAATGCATTAAGAGAAACAGCAATGTTGTTATTCTACTGTGAAAAGGAAATTATGAAATTTTAAAGTTGTGCCAATAGAAGCAAAGAGAAGTGGAAAGATGGGTGAAATTGATCACTCTAAGCATCTGGTTTCAGTAATTCAGTCTGCTCAAAATAAATGTTTATGATAGGAAGTCAGTAGCACTTGTAAGTTGCTAATTTATGAATGCAAAAACTAACTCCCCTCGAAAATACTTGATCACAATATATTTTTTCAAACCAGTGTGCTGTAGAAGAAACGCCTTCAGCTTCTAGATGAATGTTTACTAAAAATAGGCCTCATGATGTTAATTCTATTTTTATGACATTGATATTCACATCAGGTTTAACTAGGCATAAAATAAAAAGAAAATAAGGCACTATAATTTTATTCAATTTAAGAATAATAGGTAATTTTATTTACACATGAGAAATGCAAAGCTAATTTTATATGACATTTTACATTTACATAAAGTTAAATACTTAAAGGTATGTGTTATAATAACCATTGATTTATTTTTTAAATGGTCTATTTAAAATCATATTTGAATTCTCAATTATTTTCACTACTGAATAAAGCATCATGACTGAATATAATCTTAAGAAGGATATTCATTGCTATAAATGTGTGGAGAATAGAGTTATTAAAGTTTAAAATTATACATTTAATATTTCAAAATGTAAAGAGCGACATTATACCTTGTAAAAGTACAGTATCGTAGTATCTTGATATGTTAAAATCTTGGATGTCATCAACAAACTTATATATAATTTCCTTAAAAATTTAACTAACATGCTATAGAATTAATTTTCATGTTCTCAAATTGTACTGACTGGTAT
Organism: Mandrillus leucophaeus; assembly: GCF_000951045.1. Lineage (NCBI taxonomy): Eukaryota > Metazoa > Chordata > Mammalia > Primates > Cercopithecidae > Mandrillus > Mandrillus leucophaeus. The sequence continues at coordinate 1,178,448 of NW_012103476.1, forward strand.
TGTAACCAATAGTAGCAGTCCTAGACTAGTGTCAATTACCATATTGTACAGCACAAACATAGTACGTTTTTTATCATCTCAAAGTTCTACAGGACAGGACTGTTATAAAAATATTCAACTTATAAAAACAATTTCATGACTTACCCTTATTCTTTCTCTTTATTTTTTTATTATTAAATATGTGACCACTGTGGAAATTTAAAATTAGCTCATAATTTTCTTTTAAAACATAAAATCCATAACTATTTTGAACACAAAGTCTCATAGCCATGTCATTTGTTTTCTTTAACTGTTTTTCTAAGTCAGTTCAGATAAAAAGAAGATAAAATTAAATCACTATTGATTAAACATCTAGCAATGAGACTCTCATTTTACCTTGTCTCTTAAATACATTAAAATTCAGACCCAATAATCTTTATAAAGAAAATACAACTTACAGCCATACAAGTGGAGGACTTAAGTGATGGAGGGTGTATTTCTTATTCATTTGTATAGAAAACTGTATTTCTATATAACTTTTGCAGAACTCTAATTATACAAGGCAATGTTTTCTGAAATGAAGTAGATTTTCATGACAGACACAGACTTCATTTTCAGACTACTTTTGATGTCAAAACAAATGCAATTATCTGATATCACCATATTTGGTTAATAATTAAATCATATATAACAATTATATGCTACTTCTTAAATTAAGAACTGTAAAGGCTGATATTTACCCAGGTTTCTCTGATCTCTGTTAAAAGAAAAACTTTAGATAAATTCAATTGAACAGAGTTTATGAGAGCAAAGAATGATTCATGAATTAGGGAGAACTCAGAATCAGAAGAGATTCAGAGAGTTCTACCCAGCAGTGTGAGCAGCAAGCTTAATAGGCTGAACATGGAAGGAAAGTAGAGAAATCACCTGACTGGCTACAGCTAGGCCTTTGCCTTTTTTAAACATTGCATGATGAGGCATTTGTTTTACTTGGGCATGGGGCCTGATTAGTTGGCTGCTCATGATTGTCTGAAGTTTATCTTTGATTGGCTGAAACTCAGCTGTTTGTTATGAAAATATACTCCCAAGTTAGGTTTCAGTTTGTTTAGTTACTATAATAAGTTTGGTTGTGGCTTGCTGCTTAGAAACTCAAAGTCCAGAGACAGTCTGAGGCTAATTGCCTCTTGCCCATTTATTTGGTACCGCTTTGGCAACTACTGTTTTGAAATAATAGTGAAATATTCAGTTCACATGCAAACATTGTCCTGTGCTCCAAAACAAATGATCAGGATTTTAGACTCTTCTCTGAGACTCTTTATACACTAAACTTGGAGAAGTCACCTAAATTTTTTTATCTGTAAATAGATGACATTAGAAATGCTCTAACATTGCTTCAGAGGATATAATTCTCTTTAAGGACCTTTGGGTTTTTATTTATCTTATTAACAAGCATATTGTTTTTAACAGGCAAGACACCTATGTACTATTGTACGTAGTAGATGCACAATAAGCATATGTTCCACTAAATTAACAAACAATCCACTAAATTTGTCAGAGGCCTGGCCTATAATTGTTGATCAATAAATATTTGTTCAATGAATTAAAATAAGGAGCCTAAAAGAGTGATGAAAAAACCACTAATATGCATTTACCAATATAAAAATATGTATTACTTTATCAGTTGAGTCTACTTATGCTAATTAAAACTGGAAATTTCCCTAGAATTCTGTTTTTTTAACTACTGAAACTATAAAAGGCTGAACACAAAAAACATTTGAGTTGTCAAATATACATCTTTGAGATTTTTCCACTTCTTTCTCCTGTAATATCCTAAATGGTGGCCTGGAAGACAGAGAGTCCACGTGAGAGTCATATAGCTTTATTGCAAAGAACATTGGATAAGTATTTAGATTTCACATTTCAGCTTATGTTTTCTACTACAAATTAAACTACATAAAAATAAATCAATAGAAATGTATTGGTTTTATGACTTTAACAAAATTCACTTAAACTCTCCAAATGTCAATTTACACAGCTGAAAATGTAATCAATAATATCTATATTTCTAAGTCCAGTACTGTTTATAAGTATTAAATCACCATTATAAATGTTTTCCAAAAGCGAGAACTTATATTTAAAGATAAAAAGATCATATTTTATAAAGACAAAAACATCATATTTAAAGTACTCAGGAAGAACATCTAATAACACTATTAGTCATTGATTAAGAATTCTATTTAGAAATTATTTAGATAAAAAGTGATTATACTTTTTTTAACCATACATCTATCTTAGCACTTGATGCTGTTCCAAATACTTATTGGTTATTTAGGAATACCAAGTGGAGTTATGATTCACAGCTGAATTATGATACAATGTTTTCTGAAGTTATAATATATTTAAAAATTAAAGGCAATTGCTTGGTTGATAGGTATTTATGTCTTGGAGCCTCAAGAACACTACTCTCAAAACATATTGTAGAGACTTTGATTTGACATATAAGATCCCTCGGAAAACTGGCAATGTAATCTAATCTTATATCAATGCCACTTAATAAATGTTATCAGTTTACTGGTTTCTGAATTAGTTGCTATGAAAAGAGTAACAGACATCCTTAGGTGACTGCCTTAAGCCACCAGTAACTTCACAAGCCATTATTGAATGACTCATCGAATGAGTCCTATATCCAGTAAGTGTGGGGAATTGGAAAATTTGACCCCAAAATAATGATTGTGCCAGCTAACATTTAAGGCATATGCTTTTCTAGAGAGAATAACTTTAGAATGAAAACAGAAGTGTAAAACAATCACACATTTTTTCAAGTGTCACAATTAGTCTCCATAAATTGAATACGGAAAAACATCCAAACAGTTCCTATTTGTCTGAAATAGTTTATGCCACTTAAGCAGGTTTGAAATTCTTAAGGTTTATGATAAAACTCATCGTTTTCATTGGTAATATGATTAATAATGGATGTTTTATGAATAGTTCATCTTATATTTGCAAGTGCTGAGTTAAGGGAAATTTGATTGCTTTTCCTGCACTTGATCTTATAGTCAAGAGCCACGTTTTAAAATCCATTGCTCTAATTCTAGTCAACCACTGAAATAGTGTTTTGTCAGTTTTCCTCTGGGACATGGATTGATGGTTTTATCCTCTGTAAAAGCCAGCATGATCTCTCAACAAGGATTATACCTTATTTTCTGTAAATAGAATATGATATTAATATTGGAAGCTCTTGAAAGTTATTTAAAACTTGTCAAGTTTTCTGCCCTCATTGAGTGGTGATTGATGAGGCAATATTTGCAATCTATGGTAAGTTTTATGAGTGAAAGCTGTTGGATAAGTAATAGAGTGAAAGCTACTTTTATTAAATAATAATTAATTAGAAATTTTCCCATTTCTTCTCCTTCCAAAGACACTTGGAAAACCAGTTAATGAAATATTTATGACATTTAAGAAAGCAAAATTAAGAATTTTTTTTTGTTTCATCATAGAACACTTAATAGCTGGTTGTTTCTTACAATTGAAATATTTCTCACCAGGCAAATATCTTACATTTCTAATGGTACCAAAAGCAGGAACAGCAATGATATCAATAATCAAAGCAAAATTATTTTGAATGGTTAAAGACTTTTTTTTTACTACCAGTTCTGCAAAAAATACTAACTGATAATTATGCTGTTGTTTCACATAATTTTATCACATAGTGTCTGTTATTCATTGTACTATGCAATGACTGTTTTGGTGGAATGTACAGAATGAGAAGGTGATTTTTATTTAGTGTTCATTATACTTTAATTTCATTAGGTATTTTAGTTAAATGAGGCCAAATTGCATGGGTTCAGCTTAACTGGTTTTTGTACAGACAAATAAAATGTCTTTATTGTTTTTAACAGACATGCTGGAATTTGACTTAGATCATTAAATCATATCTACTCATTTACAAAGATGTTTTGAGAACAGATTTGTAAAATTAATTAAGTTTAAATATCAGACCAACATGTCAAAACAAATACTATATAATTCCATACTCTAAAATATGTATCGTACTTTTATTTTTAAAACTAATACTAAGATATATCCAGTGTTCTCATGAGCATTACTATAATTACTATAAAGAGCAAACATCTCTTCAATTTTAAATTTATTAGAAATGTTGAATGTATCTTCAAAAATCTACTAAGTCATGACTAAAATAATTTTGTCAATTTAGATTCTTTTATTAAATATATTTTCATTCCATTCATCTGGCTGACATTTTGAAGTGAAGTGCAAACAGTTCTCCAATTACTAATTTAATTTTTAAAGATGAGTTGAATATTAAAAATGATTACATCATTATTATTATCATTTTTAGCAAAGTCTCCCTCTTCACCCAGCAGGGAATGTAGTGGAACAATCATGGCTCATTACAGCCTTGACTCCTAGACTCAAGCAATCTATCTGGCATATTTTCTGGTTGTTGTCATTGTTGTTGTAAAGACAAGATCTTCATATGTTCCCCACGCTGGTCTCAAACTCTTGGGCTCAAGTGATTTTCCTGCCTCATCCCTGCAGTGTGCTGGGATTACAGTCATGAGACACCACACCTGTCCAAAAACAATTATTACAATTTTGATAGGAATTTTTCTTCCTTCCTTCCTTTTTTTTTTTTTTTTTTTGACAGACTCTCCTCTGTTGCCCAGGTTGGAGTGCAGTGGCACGATTTCAACTTACTGCAACCTCTGCCTCCCAGGTTCAAGCGACTCTCTTGTCTCAGCCTCCCAAATAGCTGGGATTACAGGTGGGCACCACCACTCCCAGCTAATTTTTGCATTTTTAGTAGATGCTGGGTTTTGCTATGTTGGCCAGCCTGGTTCTTGAACTCCTAGCCTCAAGTGATCCTCCTGCTTTGGCCTCCCAAAGTGTTGGGATTACAGATGTGAGCCACCACATCCAGCCTTGATAGGAATTTCTTTGTAACACACTTAGTAATTTGAAATGAATTCAAAATAGTTCACATAATCCCATGCACATATTTATTATACATTCATATGATTTCAAAAATGATCAGCATAAATATTTGCAAATCTAGCTTTATCTAAAAATTGTTAACAAGATAGGAGAGTATTTTTTATATTTAGGTAAATTTTAAATGCCTTTTTAAGATCAGAATTTCCGTACAGATATGTTTAGTCTATGAGGAAATTGTTTTGATCTACAGACATATAAATGAAGAACCACTAATCTTATTCTAAACTTAGAAGTAAAGAGGAATTTCTAGGAACTTTGAAAATGTGCCCAACAAGTACAAAACTGTTAATTCAAAACTTAAGATAAACTCAATTGTGAAATAAATTATAAAAATTACTAAATAATTATTTTAAGAGGCAATAACAATAGAAAAAATATCTCCAATTCCTGTATCTCTTCATGTATTTATTATTATTACTTTACTTAAAATAAATTATAAAAGGTACATAGTAGTAATTTCCTAGCCTCCTAAGCCTTTCCCATAGAAAGTATTCTCTTCAGGGCCGCAGGGCAATTCAGTGATGCTTTCTAATACTCAGCGTTGTTGTCGACATTGTCGTTATTATCAAAATTGACTCATTTAAAAATAGTTCAAAAATAAAGCCTGTATATTTATCTCTGAAGTCTGCATTTGTGTGTTACTGTCTTGCTATTTTTTTCCTTGTCGAAGAATGTTAGAATAAAACTTTCATAAGAAAAGAGGGTATATTTTCCCCCAAACACTCATAAAATTGTGGATATTTAATCTAATGAGAGACTGAACAGTAATAGTCCACACTGTAGGAAAACTTGTCACCTGAAGATCAGGGTGCCTCATAAAAACACCAATGCGCTGATCTGCGGCACCCAGGTGCTACCAATTAGGCAGGTCATTGGGACATTCTATTCTGGGAAATGTGATCTCTTACGGAAGAGAGATAAGCCCTACAAATCGTTGTGACTGGTGTACTTTTTTTTATTTTAAGAAATTATCACTTCTTCTCAGTCTTTGCTCTACTTTGCCATATATCTGAGCAAGAAGGTACTTAACTACCATTCAAAGTCTCCTTTGTTTTTATTTATTGATTAATATTTTGTGTGTGAGAGAGAGACAGTCTTGCTCTGTTACCCAGGCTGGAGTGCAGTGTGGTGACCTCAGCTGACTGCAACCTTCACCTCCCAGGTTCAAGCAATTCTCCTGCCTCAGCCTCTCGAGTAGCTGAGATTACAGGCGCCCACCACCATGCCCGCCTAATATTTGTAGCTTTTTAGTAGAGACAGTGTTTCATCATGTTGGCCGTGCTGGTCTGGAACTCTTGACCTCAGATGATCCTCCCGCCTCGGCCTCCCAAAGTTTTGACTACAGACATGAGCCACAGTGCCCAGCCCTCCCTTGTCTTTAGTGTGTTGAATCTGATTTTCATCATTAGCTGTGTGTTCCCTAAAGATTTGCAATGTGGAAGAGAAGGCATTTGCTTCTTCCTCCAGTAGTGGCAACCAAATGTTGGGGTTTAGGTGGGAATTTTTGCAGTAACCTCTGAGTGCCTCTGACATTCATTCACACTGAGGCTTCGGAGGAACTGCTAAGTCAGTATCCTGATTCTAGCTGGTAGCAGCTGTTTTGTGACTGAATATCTGTTGGATCAAGAAATCTAAATTAGTGTGGTGCTTATTCTA
>NW_012103476.1:1185148-1191306 GCF_000951045.1 Mandrillus leucophaeus
TGGAGTGCAGTGGCACGATTTCAACTTACTGCAACCTCTGCCTCCCAGGTTCAAGCGACTCTCTTGTCTCAGACTCCCAAATAGCTGGGATTACAGGTGGGCGCCACCACTCCCAGCTAATTTTTGCATTTTTAGTAGATGCTGGGTTTTGCTATGTTGGCCAGCCTGGTTCTTGAACTCCTAACCTCAAGTGATCCTCCTGCCTTGGCCTCCCAAAGTGTTGGGATTACAGATGTGAGCCACCACATCCAGCCTTGATAGGAATTTCTTTGTAACACACTTAGTAATTTGAAATGAATTCAAAATGGTTCACATAATTCCATGCACATATTTATTATACATTCAAATGATTTCGAAAATGATCAGCATAAATATTTGCAAATCTAGCTTTATGTAAAAAATTGTTAACAAGATAGGAGAGTATTTTTTATATTTAGGTAAATTTTAAATGCCTTTTTAAGATCAGAATTTCCATACAGATATGTTTAGTCTATGAGGAAATTGTTTTGATCTACAGACATATAAATGAAGAACCACTAATCTTATTCTAAACTTAGAAGTAAAGAGGAATTTCTAGTAACTTTGAAAATGTGCCCAACAAGTACAAAACTGTTAATTCAAAACTTAAGATAAACTCAATTGTGAGATAAATTATAAAAATTATTAAATAATTATTTTAAGAGGCAATAACAATTGAAAAAATATCTCCAATTCCTGTATCTCTTCATTAATTTATTATTATTACTTGACTGAAAATAAATTGTAAAAGGTACATAGTAGTAATTTCCTAGCCTCCTAAGCCTTTCCCATAGAAAGTATTCACTTCAGGGCCACAGGGCAATTCAGTGATGCTTTCTAATACTCAGCGTTGTTGTCGACATTGTCGTTATTATCAAAATTGACTCATTTAAAAATAGTTCAAAAATAAAGCCTGTATATTTATCTCTGAAGTCTGCATTTGTGTGTTACTTTCTTGCTATTTTTTTCCTTGTCAAAGAATGTTAGAATAAAACTTTCATAAGAAAAGAGGGTATATTTTCCCCAAACACTCATAAAATTATGGATATTTAATCTAATGAGAGACTGAACAGTAATAGTCCACACTGTAGGAAAACTTGTCACCTGAAGATCAGGGTGCCTCATAAAAACAGCTGTAGTGAGTAAACCTCTATCCCCTCTACCACACTGATGCGCTGATCTGCAGCACCCAGGTGCTACCAATTAGGCAGGTCATTGGGACATTCTATTCTGGGAAATGTGATCTCTTACAGAAGAGAGATAAACCCTACAAATGGTTGTGACTGATGTACTTTTTTTCTTAATTTAAGAAATTATCACTTCTTCTCAGTCTTTGCTCTACTTTGCCATATATCTGAGCAAGAAGGTACTTAACTACCATTCAAAGTCTCCTTTGTTCTTATTTATTTATTATTATTTTGTGTGTGTGAGAGAGACAGTCTTGCTCTGTTACCCAGGCTGGAGTGCAGTGTGGTGACCTCAGCTCACTGCAACCTTCACCTCCCAGGTTCAAGCAATTCTCCTGCCTCAGCCTCCCGAGTAGCTGAGATTACAGGCACCCACCACCATGCCCGCCTAGTATTTGTAGCTTTTTAGTAGAGACAGTGTTTCATCATGTTGGCCATGCTGGTCTGGAACTCTTGACCTCAGATGATCCTCCCGCCTTGGCCTCCCAAAGTTTTGACTACAGACATGAGCCACAGTGCCCAGCCCTCCCTTGTCTTTAGTGTGTTGAATCTGATTTTCATCATTAGCTGTGTATTCCCTAAAGATTTGCAATGTGGAAGAGAAACAAGGCATTTGCTTCTTCATCCAGTAGTGGCAACCAAATGTTGGGGTTTAGGTGGGAATTTTTGCAGTAACTTCTGAGTGCCTCTGACATTCATTCACACTGAGGCTTCGGAGGAACTGCTAAGTCAGTATCCTGATTCTAGCTGGTAGCAGCTGTTTTGTGACTGAATATCTGTTGGATCAAGAAATCTAAGTTAGTGTGGTGCTTATTCTAAGTTCTCTTCTAAGCCTTCCAATAACTGTGATGTTAGTAACTCACTTTCTTATTGAAAAACCTATTTATTTTTCATGAAACTCTTGGACAAAAAATTCATTATATCATTAATTAAATTATTGAAAAATGTTAGATACTTGGGGAAATTTCTCAGAGAGCAAGGGTAAAAAAATAGAAAAAAAGAAATTTTAAAGTAGATAGCCACAATATAAATGATGGCAGTCCTTCTGTTACTCAACATGGAGGACTTGAGCAAATAACTAATTCAAGGTTGTTTCTCTTAACAGACAAAGTATCCAACTTTAAAAGGCACACCCAATGATAAACCCAAAGAATGAAGAAAAAACCACATGATGGGTGCATTATACTGAAATGTGAGAGTTCTGAGGTCAAAGGGAAGTTCCTACAAGGTTGCAGAATTTTTAAAATTATGCACAAAAATGAAGCATCAGAACTATATTAGTTTCCAAAAACCACAATGGAAACTATTGGAAAACCAAGAAGAAAGATATTAAAAATTCCAAGGTAAAATTTTTTCCAACTCAGAATAAAATTTCTAGCCAAACAAATTGCAAAATAAAGTTTGCCAGATGTGCAAAGTATCAAAAATTTTCTTCCCATTCACATTTTCTCAGGAAGCTACTAAAGGAGATACCTCATCAAAATATTTTTTAGTATTTGGAGATCCATATTGGATCACATAAGAGAACTCCGAGATTGCTATCTTTTAGAAGGTTAAAAATGATAAGTTTGCATATTTTGAAAGCAAATTTACATGTATAGTGGGTTAGTTGCTAAATAAAATAGCCGGATACAGAGTAAATGACAACAATGATTAACTCCATGGGAAAAAAGCAAAAACAAATGTATATAAAAAAAATAATTACAGTAGACTCCTTGCCTCCGTGGTAAAAAGGGAAAACAACTTATATATCATATGTGTAGTGTAATCTTATATTTGTTAACAAATCAATAAATAATCAAGAATTGTAAGCATATTATGTAAATATATGCAGAAAAATATCAAAAAACACAGAAAAAATTCTTTCAAGTGGCTACCCCTAGGACAGGATGCACAGGAAAATGTATGACATTCTTTTAAAATTTCAGTGATACTAGAAAAACTACTTGATATTTTAACTTATTTATATATGATTTGGTAAAAGCAAAAGTTGTCTTTTAATAGGCCAATTAGGCTGAATTGTCTTTGTGATTTTCAAATAAACAGTACATTAAATTTCAAGGTGTATGTATTTCTGTGGTGTTTCAAAGTTTCAAGTGAGTATGCATTTTGTATAGCAGAAAACAATCATATTTTAAGGTGAAGAGGACAAAAGTGTGCTATATTTTTTAACTTTTTTTGCATTTGTGAATATCCACCTATGACCACTTTACTTTGAAATACATATTTACAGAGTTGTTTTCCTTAGAACCCTGTCCATAACCTTCCATTGTCTTTTGGTTTTGAAAATTGCCTGAGAGCATTTTACGACTAGACTCATTTTGATGCTTATCCTTAAAATAAGCTATATACCAGCTGGATTATAATTAAGACATACAGAAATTCCTGCAGAATGACTCTAGGCTTAGTTTGGAAACCATTCTAGTTTGCATTCTATTTTGCACAAATAATTTGGAAGAAAAAAGTCTCTCTCTATATATTAGTGATTGTTCTATAATTTTTTGTTGTGTTTTTTCTTGTTTATACAAATTTTAGGTATAGATATCAAAGCAATGTTTTTTACATAGAATTTTCATCTTTACTATGCTCTTTGCTAGTCTAAATTATGCAAGATTTATTCAATTTGGCCACTGGAGACTTTTAGGAATACAGTTTATTAATGAAAACTTTTGTTTCTCCAATAGTAATTAACTTTTTCAGGGAATCCTTTTTCTTCTTCATGAGCTAGTATCTATAATAAACAATGATGATATAATAATAATAATTTAATAATTATTTTTATTTTGAAAATGTTTCATTTACTTGATAAATGTTTTAATATACTTATTTGTCTTAAATACCAATTTAATTAACAACACAATTTTGGGTAAATTCCTCTTTTCTTCTATAAAATGTTCTTTATTTCAAGTGCCTTCTATCTGAAGTCATTTTATATTTTTATGTTTTATCTCTTTGCTGGTTTGTTTTGCCTTAGAGTTTCCTTCTCTTAACCTGGTGTGTGACTATCAGAACGTATAGAGTTCAATTTATTTGAATGACCTTAGGTATAGGAATATGCTATAATAGTTGTAATTAAAAGTGTCTAGAAGATAATTTTGGCTGACATGGTGCTCAAAAGCTATATTGAAAACTACCTCTCTCAGCAAGATAAGGAAGAGAAGGTTAGATGGCCTTAGCATGTCCATGGTCACAGAAATACTATTTAAATGAAAGGAAGAAAGAGACAAATATTAGTCTGGTGCAACACAAATCTTGATATGATTAGAGTTCCTTTATTTAAAATCCATAACTTTTTTGTCTCCTAGGAATACAAATAATATGTCATGCAGCTTATGCCTTTCATAAAACTTTTAACACAAGTTACCAAAAATGTTATGTATTTACTTAGCTGTATAACATTTTCTATAAGAATCAAAACTACTGATTTAGCTATAAAATAATTCACAATGTTTGCATCAATTAAACCAGCTTCATATATAATATAATGCGTGAATTTTCTAGCTGCTCACAATTCATTTTGGCTCCTTATTTTCACGAATGATGATTATGATTATGATTAAGATCATGATCATTGTGTCTGAAGATACTCAAATATAATATAGAGGTTTTTTTTTCTTTCAAAATTAATGCCCTGGGAAAAAAGAAACCTAAAATCAAATGCTTATATTATTTCCTTGATATAGTTATTTTTACAGTCATTAATCCCTACCATGGAGGTCAGTAAATAAATTTAAGTTCAGAATATATTGAGGATTACCTAGGAACATGATCAGAATGTGTGTGAATGTGTGTATGCTTCTCAATTGTGATACACAACAGAGGAATGACTGGCAGACTTCATACCCAAGCCTTTAGTGTCAGTAAACTAGATAAGAATATTGTAAATATGAATGAACAACCATTAGAAAGGAAGAGAGATAAAAGGGGAGGAAAATGTTCAGCTTCATGAAAAGAGAATGAAAGTAATCAATGTCACTAAAATTCAAAACACTAGTGAACGTTGGTTTAAAAATTAGCAACAGATATCAAAGACAGTAGAAACAAAAATAATTAACAATTAAATTGAAAATTACAGCTGCGTGACATTATTTCTCAAATATATACCAGCTGATAGATAAATAAAGATTCTCACAATTTATTTTATTTAATCTCCTTCACACATTTCAGATATACTACAAATTCAAAAATGGTTAAACAAGTTTAACACCTCCAGAGTAGTCATTTAAAAATTGAATATAATTTTATAAAATAGTATGAAGTGCCATGTAAGTAGTAAACAATTTAATCTTATAACAAAATACTACATATTAATGGACCAAGTCATCAAAGTGTCTACAAGTATTAAAAAAAAGACACCTACACCTACGCCGGTAGGTACAGTGGCTCATGCCTGTAGTCCCAGCACTTTGGGAGGCTGAGGTGGGCAGATCACGAGGTCAGGAGATAGAGACCATCTTGGCCAACATGGTGAAACCCTATCTCTACTAAAATACAAGAAAATTAGCCAGGCGTGGTGAGGTGCGCCTGTAGTCCCAGCTACTCTGGAGGCTGAGGCAGGGGAATCGCTTGAACCCGGGAAGCGGAGGTTGCAGTTAAGTTGAGATCGTGCCACTGCACTCAAGCCTGGTGACAGAGCAAGACATCGTCTCCAATAAATAAATAAATAAATAAATAAATAAATAAATAAATAAATAAATAACAAATAAAAAGACACCTATCAAATATCCTTGAATTCGAAGCACATGATCTTAAAATGACCTTAAAGCCACTAATTCAACAGTGAAATGACTTTTATGGAATACAGTTTGAAAGTCATAGATCAAATTGAATTATATTACAGGGTTCCCTCTATGACACACAATACATGTAATAGATAACTTGGAAACTAGTTCTGATACATCGTTTACAATCTTACTTTCCAAGAAAAGCAACTTTGTGAACAACAGGGAAGAC
>NW_012103476.1:1191356-1197955 GCF_000951045.1 Mandrillus leucophaeus
GTAAGTAGTAAACAATTTAATCTTATAACAAAATACTACATATTAATGGACCAAGTCATCAAAGTGTCTACAAGTATTAAAAAAAAGACACCTACACCTACGCCGGTAGGTACAGTGGCTCATGCCTGTAGTCCCAGCACTTTGGGAGGCTGAGGTGGGCAGATCACGAGGTCAGGAGATAGAGACCATCTTGGCCAACATGGTGAAACCCTATCTCTACTAAAATACAAGAAAATTAGCCAGGCGTGGTGAGGTGCGCCTGTACTCCCAGCTTCTCTGGAGGCTGAGGCAGGGGAATCGCTTGAACCCGGGAAGCGGAGGTTGCAGTTAAGTTGAGATCGTGCCACTGCACTCAAGCCTGGTGACAGAGCAAGACATCGTCTCCAATAAATAAATAAATAAATAAATAAATAAATAAATAAATAAATAAATAACAAATAAAAAGACACCTATCAAATATCCTTGAATTCGAAGCACATGATCTTAAAATGACCTTAAAGCCACTAATTCAACAGTGAAATGACTTTTATGGAATACAGTTTGAAAGTCATAGATCAAATTGAATTATATTACAGGGTTCCCTCTATGACACACAATACATGTAATAGATAACTTGGAAACTAGTTCTGATACATCGTTTACAATCTTACTTTCCAAGAAAAGCAACTTTGTGAACAACAGGGAAGACGGTTTCTTGAATCTGGCACTAGCAAAGAAATAGATTTATGGATTTCCAATACAAATAATAAACGGAATCACTTGGAGCATGGGAAGATTAATAACATAAGACTCCACCAAATTTACATAGAAATCTTCCAATACCGTGGCTGACTGCTTGTGTTTCTCTTAACAAACTGTAAAAATGCTTTCAGAGTCGTGTGGAATACTCTACGGTTGAGATGATAGACCATTCTTATGTTATTTATGCAATATTATTCTTTCCTAAACAAAACATATTGTGTTTTAATTGTATAACTTTCAAAAATATTTTAACTGAATTTCCTAGGAGTAAAGTATAGAGTTTTAGAGGCAAGCACATTCAAATGGATTTCATAAAACCTACAATATTTAGTTGATGAACATTTTTATTAATTAAAGGGTAATTTAATAGTCACCTTCTCCGATGTTTTTCTATAGGAGGCTTTCTCAAAACTAGTATCTAAAATATGGAGCAAAACATTTGTTTTACTCACAACCTGACAAGGTACTTAATTTTTGTTTACAAGTGCTCTATTTTAAGTCCTTCATTTGATGTTTAATCATAAAAATAATTAATGCATTCACTCAAGAGACACTTGGGGTGCAGACTCTGAAACTTTGTGTTTTTCAGGCAAGGATACATATGTGGGTTAAGCAACTGCTACAGTTGAATGTCTCCTTCAAAATTCACGGTGAAACTTAATCCCCAGTGTGTGAGTATTGAGAGGTGGGAATCTAAAAATAATTGGATCATGAGAGCTCTGACCTCATGAATAAATTAATCTATTAATAAGTTAATGGATTAATGGGTTAATGGATTAATTGGTTGCCATGAGAATGGAAATGGGGGCTTTATAAGAAGAGGAAGAGATACCCGAGCTGGCATATGACCATGCCTTGGTCACGTGATGCTGCAGCCCACGTGATGCCTTGCTGCTTCAGGACTGTAGTCTCACCGCCAGCAAGAAGGCCCCTCACCGGGTGATACTTCTACACCTTGTACTTCTCAGCCTCCAAAACTGTAACACATACATTTATTTTCTTTAGATATTACCCAGTTTAAGGTATTCTGTTATAAGCAACAGAAGATTGACTAATACAGCAACCCACTACACTTAAAGGAGATGAGAAGACCAAATTAAATTTCCGTTTCAGTACATTGTATAGCTGATAGAGTTAATAAAAGTGTAATGTGCAAATATCTTAATATTTTAAGATAAATTAAAAATTATAATATGTAGGCTGAAATTATTAAGCGATTTCTATATATATAAGCTCTATGTTAAGTACTTTGTGTCTATTATTTTACATCATTCTCATAACATCTATGCAATAGAACTTATTATTTTGCTATACTGAAGAAAAAGGAGGTGACGTTTAGAGAAATCATGTAATTTGCCAAGGGTTATGCCAGTTTTAAATTCATAACCAGAATTTAATCCAAGTCTTTTGATTTCTGAGCCTGAAACCTATAACACACTGTTATACACATTGTCAGTTAGACAGGGACCTATTCAAAAGGCATTTTTAATCACTTGCAAGAATCAGTAGAAAATAAATATAGGTGAATTTTGAACAATGCAGGGGTTAGGGGTATCAGCCACCTGCACAGTTAAAGTCAACATATGTTTTGACTCGCTCAGCAACGTTACTAATAGCTTACTGTCGGCCAATAACATAAACAATCAAAACGTATTCTGTTTATTGTATGCTGTATCCTTAAAGTAAGCTAAAGAAAAGAAAATATTATTAAGAAAATCATAAGGAAGGGAAAATATGTTTACTATTAAGTGAAAGCGGATCACCATAAGGGCCTCTAGTGCTGTAATCGTCACGAGGAGCAGGCTAAGGAGGAGGAGAAGGGGCTGGTCTTGCTGTCTGTTTCAGAGGTGGCAGAGGTGGGAGACAATCTGTGTGTAAGTGGACCCATACAGTTCAAACCCATGTTTTCAATGGTCAGCTTTATTTTAAAATGAAGGAATTTTAAAAGAAAACTAAATATCAGAAAAAGTATTATATCATTATTTCCAGATCAAGCATTTTAGGTAAATTGACTCATTCAAATATTACCTAGATGAAATCTGTCAGCATAATGTTGATGAAAATTAAATGGCATTCTTGACCTCATAATTTATTGCTAGGGACATATCTCTAAAAAGTAATGACATAATACACTTTTGACATTATAACTTTAAAAATATATGATGTTTTACAATTCTAAACGGAAGAGATTCTAGAATAAAAGGAACACAGGATGCTAGAAAAAGAGGGGTTTGAGAAAAAAATCTCCTCTGATAAAATATTACTGAGCAGAAATTGAAAAGATGACTGAAATAAAGCAAGATAAAAATGGCAATAAACAAACAATAACAACAACAACAAATTAAGACAGAGGGACCACCATATGCAAAAATCTCATGAAGACGCAAAGCAGGTCCATGTGAGAGCCTCATATGTTCTTTTCAATGAGCTTGAAGAGTGATATTGAAGACAGCTCTCAGTACTTGATGTACACATTGATGTATTGTATCTCTTGCTGAAGGGAATTTAGTATCAGAGAATGCTTTAATCAAAGCATGGAGATTGTGATGGTTGTTGATGAACACTTATTTGAATGATAAATTTAATAACACTCTGGTATCATATAGTTTATATTATCAAAGATATATTGTATTATAAGTGACTCTGCTTTGTTTTTTGTGAAATCCCAGAAGGAAGAACTGGCATTTATGAATGAAATAAGTCAGATGGTAGCTTTTCCAGATAAAATATAACTTATATTTGTAAAAATATACTCACACAGGCATTGGATAAGTCATACATATTTGTGTTCTCAAAAGACGCCTGCATTGAGTGGTAGTGAACAAAAGGGTTGATTCTGGAGTTGAAGTAGTGAATCACAAAGCTCGCCTCTAATAGTTTAAATTTAAATTCTTATAATCTGTTAGTATTTTTATCTATTAATAATTCAATATAATAACCTTATACTACATTTTATTCTCTCCTTTACTGCAATGCCAATTGAATTACTGATGTGGTGGTTGTTTGATTTTCCATCAGACTGGAGGCTATTCTGTAGAGAAAATCATGTTGCGGTCAGATAGCCAAGGATAGGCTCTCAACTTAATCAGTTTCCAATTCCTTCACTTTGGTAAATTGGTTATATTCTAAAGTATTACTGCTCGAGGTGTGGTTCCTGACCTAGAAGTATCAATATTACTGGGAAATTGTTGAAAATGTTAACTCTTGGATCTTTAACTTTGGGGTTGAAGTCCCAATCTCTCTTATATCAAGTGACTTCCACACACATTAGTATTTGAGAATCACTGTTGTAAATTTTATTATCTTCAAATATGAAGCTGATTTAGTAATACTTCCTATTTTAAACATGGCAGATTGGAGGCAGTGTTCACATACCTCTCCCACTAAGAAAGACAAAAGATGTGTAGATATTCACACTGTGAACTTTTTTTCCAACGAGCAATGCAGGAACTTAAGAGGAAAACTGAAATCCACAGGCTTTTTGAAAGAAGTGGCAGGCTGTAGCCCACACCATGAGCCAGGTGAAAACCTGTTAAGGCCTCAGAATGTGAGAGGGAGAGAGACTGCCTCCAGGATGTGATCTCCGACTGGGGAACCTGGCAGTGTAGCTTATGAGGAAAGGCCTTAACCCACCTAGCACTGGAACTGATTCAGGTGGCAGCGAGGAATATAAAAGTAGGGATGGCAGTGGGAGGAGACTTGTGTTAATTTCCAGTCTCTAGCACAGACCAAGGGAAATCATTTCTTATTCTGCCTCACAGGGAACCTGATGAAAGTCTGCCAATCTGAATGAATTTTGTGATATAATCTCAAGTGGGGAAGAACTTCCCTTAGCCAGAGTCGGGGCAGGCAGGGTTGCGGGTGGCAGGCAGATGGGAAGTGTGCTACACCGGTAAGTGCAGGAGCTGGGCACCCAGGCTGTGTGGGAGAACTGGAAGGGATGTGGCCTGAAAGCCGTGGTTCTTGTCTTCACAGGAAGGTACATGGCCCAGAGCAGTTCTGAGTTCTGAGCTTAGATGACCTGGAATGTAGCTCACTGCTGCTACCAGAAAACTGCTGGTGTGAGATCTGTCCTGCCCAGCGCATAGGAGCTGGTTGGGGTTTGCTGCTGCATGTTACTCCCCACTCCCTGTTTGAACTATTCTTTGCAGCAGAGGCAGTTACACTCCTCTCCGTAGCATTACCCCAGTGGCCGGAAAACTACCCTCCCACCCAACAGCAACAGGGGCCTTGGCTTGCTCCACATGCAGAGAGTCAGAGCACAGACCTGCTTGACCCATCCCCCACCTGGCTTTCCTCCTATACCAGCCGTGGTAGCTTAAGGCAAGCACAAATCCCACTGCTACTCTGATGGCTGATGCAGTTTGCCAAAGCACCACCTCCTGGCTGGAAGCCAACTGACACAGTCCATTATAGCATCAACAGAGAGAATAACACTGTACCCAGGAAGGGGAAAACTTATGCATGACCTCAGCTATCACCGTTGCGTTCACCAACCTGGCAAACCAGGAGCTTCTGAGTCTGTCCACATGACCTGTTCATTACTTGCAGGTGTTCTCCATCAACAGCCTGGAATGTGGCAGCCACACTGCGTACGTAATCCCAGAGGAACAGCATTAACAGTAGTCTGGCTCTCAGGGACTCCTACTTCTAAAAGAATGAGGAGTATACCACATCAAGGGGACAGCCCGTGGGACAAAAGAACTCAGACGGCAGGCTTGAGGTCCAGATCTCTTTGCTGACATAGTTTCTTTCAGCAAATAAGTTATTGTAGTGCTGGGCTCAGCACAGAAAATCTACAGTTTGACTCCAACAGACAGGCAGCTCTGGTGTTTGCAGAGTCTTGGAGAAGGAGACTTCTTTCCCCCCTTGTTTATCACTGCAGATACAGCTGGGGCTCTTCTTAAGGAAGCTCAGTGTGTTCATCTGTTTGCACACTGCTGTAAAACACTATCTGAGATTGAGTAATTGATAAAGAAAAGAGGTTTAATTTACTAACAGTTCCACATGGCAGGGGAGACCTCAGGAAACTTACAATTATGATGAAAGGTGAGGGAGAAACAAGGCATGTCTTACATGGTGGCAAGAGACAGAGAGAGCGAGGAGGGAACTGGGAAACACTTTTAAACCATCAGATCTCATGAAAACTCATTTACTATCATAAGAACAGCATGAGAGAAACCACCCCCATGCTCCAACCACCCCTTACCAGGTACCTTCCTCAACACCTGGGAATTATAATTCGAGATGAGATTTGGGTGAGGATACAGAGTCAAACCATATCATTCCACCCCTGGCCCACCAAAAATCTCATGTCATTCTCACATTTCAAAACACAATCATACCTTCCCAAGAGTGCCCTGAAGTCTTAATGCATTCCAGCCTTAACTCAAAAGCCCAAGTCCAAAATCTCATCTGCAACAAGGCAAAAGTCTATCATCTATGAACATGTAAAATCAAAAACAAATTAGTTACTTCCAAGATATAATGTGGGTACAGGCATTAGATAAATGCTCCCATTCCAAATGGGAAAAATGGGCCAAAATAAAGGGGCTACAGACCTCGTGCAAGTCTGAAACTCAATGGGGCAATCATTAAATCTTAAATCTCCAAAATAATTTCCTTTGACTCCATGTCTCACATCCAGGGCACACTGATTCAAGACGTGGGCTCCCAAGGCCTTGGGCAGCCCTGACCTTGTGGCTCTGTAGTGTACAGCCCCTGCAGCTGCTTTCACAGCCTGTGATAAGTACTTGCTGCTTTTCCAGGTGCACAGTGCAAGCTGTTGATGGATCTATCATTCTGGGGTCTGGAGGAAGGTGACTTTCTTCTCACAGCTCTACTAGGCAGTACCCCAG
>NW_012103476.1:1198005-1204012 GCF_000951045.1 Mandrillus leucophaeus
TGTGAGATCTGTCCTGCCCAGCGCATAGGAGCTGGTTGGGGTTTGCTGCTGCATGTTACTCCCCACTCCCTGTTTGAACTATTCTTTGCAGCAGAGGCAGTTACACTCCTCTCCGTAACATTACCCCAGTGGCCGGAAAACTACCCTCCCACCCAACAGCAACGGGGGCCTTGGCTTGCTCCACATGCAGAGAGTCACAGCACAGACCTGCTTGACCCATCCCCCTCCTGGCTTTCCTCCTATACCAGCCGTGGTAGCTTAAGGCAAGCACAAATCCCACTGCTACTCTGATGGCTGATGCAGTTTGCCAAAGCACCACCTCCTGGCTGGAAGCCAACTGACACAGTCCATTATAGCATCAACAGAGAGAATAACACTGTACCCAGGAAGGGGAAAACTTATGCATGACCTCAGCTATCACCGTTGCGTTCACCAACCTGGCAAACCAGGAGCTTCTGAGTCTGTCCACATGACCTGTTCATTACTTGCAGGTGTTCTCCATCAACAGCCTGGAATGTGGCAGCCACACTGCGTACGTAATCCCAGAGGAACAGCATTAACAGTAGTCTGGCTCTCAGGGACTCCTACTTCTAAAAGAATGAGGAGTATACCACATCAAGGGGACAGCCCGTGGGACAAAAGAACTCAGACGGCAGGCTTGAGGTCCAGATCTCTTTGCTGACATAGTTTCTTTCAGCAAATAAGTTATTGTAGTGCTGGGCTCAGCACAGAAAATCTACAGTTTGACTCCAACAGACAGGCAGCTCTGGTGTTTGCAGAGTCTTGGAGAAGGAGACTTCTTTCCCCCCTTGTTTATCACTGCAGATACAGCTGGGGCTCTTCTTAAGGAAGCTCAGTGTGTTCATCTGTTTGCACACTGCTGTAAAACACTATCTGAGATTGAGTAATTGATAAAGAAAAGAGGTTTAATTTACTAACAGTTCCACATGGCAGGGGAGACCTCAGGAAACTTACAATTATGATGAAAGGTGAGGGAGAAACAAGGCATGTCTTACATGGTGGCAAGAGACAGAGAGAGCGAGGAGGGAACTGGGAAACACTTTTAAACCATCAGATCTCATGAAAACTCATTTACTATCATAAGAACAGCATGAGAGAAACCACCCCCATGCTCCAACCACCCCTTACCAGGTACCTTCCTCAACACCTGGGAATTATAATTCGAGATGAGATTTGGGTGAGGATACAGAGTCAAACCATATCATTCCACCCCTGGCCCACCAAAAATCTCATGTCATTCTCACATTTCAAAACACAATCATACCTTCCCAAGAGTGCCCTGAAGTCTTAATGCATTCCAGCCTTAACTCAAAAGCCCAAGTCCAAAATCTCATCTGCAACAAGGCAAAAGTCTATCATCTATGAACATGTAAAATCAAAAACAAATTAGTTACTTCCAAGATATAATGTGGGTACAGGCATTAGATAAATGCTCCCATTCCAAATGGGAAAAATGGGCCAAAATAAAGGGGCTACAGACCTCGTGCAAGTCTGAAACTCAATGGGGCAATCATTAAATCTTAAATCTCCAAAATAATTTCCTTTGACTCCATGTCTCACATCCAGGGCACACTGATTCAAGACGTGGGCTCCCAAGGCCTTGGGCAGCCCTGACCTTGTGGCTCTGTAGTGTACAGCCCCTGCAGCTGCTTTCACAGCCTGTGATAAGTACTTGCTGCTTTTCCAGGTGCACAGTGCAAGCTGTTGATGGATCTATCATTCTGGGGTCTGGAGGAAGGTGACTTTCTTCTCACAGCTCTACTAGGCAGTACCCCAGTGGGGACTCTGTGTGGGGGCTCCAATCCCACATTTCCCCTCTGCATTGCCCTAGTGGAGGTTATCTCCCAGGGCTCCACTCCTGTAGCAGATTTCTCTCTGGACATCCAGGTGTTTCCATACATCTTCTGAAACTTAGGTAGAGGCTCCCAAACTACAATTCTTGCCTTCTGCACACCCACAGGCTCCACACCACATGGAAGCTGCCAAGACCTTGCACCCTCTGAAGCAGCGACTCAAGCTGTACTTTGGTTTCTTTTAACCACTGTCTGCTCTGGCTCCCTTTTAAATATAAGTTCCATTTCAAACCATTTCTTTGTGAATGCATATGACTATACACTTTCAGAAGAAGCCAGGTCACACCTTGAATACTTTGCTGCTTAGAATTTTTTTTTTTTTTTTTTTTTTTGGACAGATACTCTAATTATCTCTCTAAAGTTCATAGTTCCACAGATCTCTGGGGCAGGAACTTCATAGTTCCACAGTGCTCTGGGCCCCAGCCCATGAAACCATTTTTCCCTCCTAAACCTTTGGGCCTGTGATGGGAGGGAATGCCATGAAGATCTCTGAAATGCCTTGGAGACATTTTCCCCATCGTCTTGGCTCTTTACATTTGGTTATTCTTTACTTATACAAATCTCTGCAGCTAGAGACTTGAATTTCTTCCCAGAAAGTGGGTTTTTCTTTTCTACCACATGGTCAGGATGTAAATTTTCCAAACTTTTATGCTCTGCCTCCCTTTTAAAAATAAGTTTCATTTCAGACAATCCCTTTGTAAATGCATATGACTATATGCTTTCAGAAGAAGCCAGGTCACATCTTGAATGCTTTGCTGCTTACAAATTTTTTTTTGACAGGTACCCTAATTATCTCTCTCAAGTTCATAGTTCCACAGATCTTTGGGGCAGGGGCAAAATGCCACTAGTCTCTTTGCTAAGGCATAGCAAGAGTCACCTTTGCTCCAGCTCCCGATAAGTTCCTCATCTCCATCTGAGACCACTTCAGCCTGGACTGAATGCTGATATGACTATCAGCATTTTGGTCACAGCCATTAAATAAGTCTCTAGAGAGTTCCAAACTTTCCTAAATCTTCTGGCCTTTTTCTGAGCCCTCCAAACTATTCCAATCTCTGCTTCCAAAGTCACTTCCACATTTCAGGCATATTATAGCAGTGCCCCAAACTTCTGGTACCAATTTTCTACTTCTCTTTGAAGATCACTGCAGCCATCAACTCCACAAAATTTACTTTTCTTCACATCACTGTTTTTGTTTGTTTGTTTGTTTGTTTACATTGCAACCCCTCCCTGCCTGGTCTGTGCTTCCCACCAATGACGACCATTCTGCAGCTTCAGTGTCAGTGGAATCCCCAATCTGCAGCGCTTCTGAGCACTGCTGACTGCTTCTAGGTTCAAAAAGCACCAATCAGAAGAGCCAAACCATGTCACTCATCAAAGGTATACCAGTAGACAGCCTTTCTGGAACTTCAGGGTGACTGCATTCCCACAGGGGGAGCATACTCCAGGTCCAGGCCTGCATGGGAAGTAGAGTCACAGTTCCTCTCTATTTAGAACATCAACATTCCTGAAGAAGAAAAAAGGTGCTTGTCTAATCTGAATAGCTGGAACACTGGACCAAGAGTGTGTTTGGGAGGTGAATAGCTTTCCTGGGAGCTGAGTTGGCTCCAATCCTTCTATCTGATAAGACCTCAGTGTGTTTCACTGAGAGCTCCCCCAGCCACCTCTGTCAAGGCTGGGACCTCCGCCCACCATTGGGTACTGCATTTACCCACCTGCTTTAGCCACAGCAGGTTTTCACCTGGGGGCACCTCCTGTTTTGGCCTGAAGCCTGAGGTATTCAACCCAGTAAATAAAATACTAGGAGAAAAGAAAGAAAGAAAGAAATGCACACACTACAGAGGAATAAGATAAGCTTCAGGAGACTTCTGCCATTCCAACCCTAGAGGAGACAGTGAACTTGTTCACACACTGAGCAGCCATGAAAGCCATCAGACAAATACTCTTTATAACTGAGGAAACCGTACAAACTCTTCACTCCTGAAAGCACCAAGACCTGAATTAGTCTATACTCAACTATAAACATCCTTCATGAAGAAAAAAGAAATAAAAAACAGTCCAATAAAAAATAAATTCAAGTATAATTAGAAGAAATAATCTATCCAAATAAGAGAAATCAGAAAGATATTTCTGGTGCTACAACAAAATAAGGTGCTATAACCTGCCCAAAATATCACACTAGTCCCCCTAGCAATGGATCCAAACCAAGACAAACCTTTTGAAATACCAAATTTTAAAAATTCAAAAATTTGATTAATAAGCTATTCCAGGAGGTATCGGAGAAAGGTGAAAACAAACATAAAGAAATTTTTTTAAATTTCAGGATATAAATAAAAATTTTCTTAAGAGATAAATATCTTAAAGAAATGCAAATCAGAACTTCTGGAAATGAAAGGTACACTTAGGGAATTATAAAATGGAGGGGAAAGTTTCAACAATGAACTACAAAGAGAAGAAGACAAAATTTCATAGCTCGCTCATATGGTTTGGCTGTGTCCACACCCAAATCTCATCTTGAAATGTAGTTCCCATAATCCCCACAAGTATGACAGGGACCAGTGGGAAAAAATTAAATCATGGGATCTGTTACCCTCATGCTGTTGTTGTGATACTGAGTGAGTTCTCACAAGACGTGATGGTTTTATCAGGGGCTATTTCTCCTTTGCTCGGCATTTCTCCTTCCTGCTGCCCTGTGAAGAAGTTGCCTTTCTTCCCATTCACCTTCCACCATGATTGTTAATTTCCTGAGGTCTTCCCAGCCATGCAAAACTGAGAGCCAATTAGACCTCTTTCCTTTATAAATTACCCAGTCTTGGGTAGTTCACAGAAGCATAAGAACAGACTAATACACTCAGAGACAAGGGTTTTGTAACAACCCAATCAGAAAAAAATAAAGAAAAATGAATACAAAGAAATGAGCAAATGCAAAATACTGATAAAACCAAAAGTTGATTATTTGAGAGAATAAAAAAAATTATAGACCATTAGCTAGATTACCAAGAAGAGAAGAGAGAAGATTCAAATAAGCTCAATTAGAAATAAAACTGGAAGCACTTGGTTTCTAAAGTCACCTGCTTGACCCTCTTCCAAGTTGTACTTTCCTTCTTTTCTCTCCTTTCCTTACTGTTCTAAAGCTTTTTAATAAACTTTCACTCCTGCTCTAAAAAAAGTAATGAACCTGGGGACATTACAACTGACCCTACAGAAATACAAAATATCATTTGAGATTATTATAAACACCTGTATGTGCACAAGCTAGAAAACCTTGAGGAAAACCTAGATTAAGAGGGTTGTAAGTTTCAAGGAATTTATCTATTTATTTTGGGTTTTCTAATTTTTGTGCATTAAACCAGGAAGAAATAGAAATCCTGAACAGAGCCAAGATAAGCAGCAAGGCTCAATCAGTAATAAAGAAAAACTGTCAACAACAAACAAAGTCCAAGACCAGGTGGCATCACAGATCATTTCTACCAGACATTCAAAGAAGAACTGATACCAACCCTACTGAAATTATTTCAAAAGGTAGAGAAAGAGGGAATCCTCTTTAAATCATTCTATTAAACCAGTATCACCCTGATACCAAAATTAAGAAAGGACCTAACCGAAAAGGAAAACTATAGAGTAATATTTCTGATGAACATAGTTCCAAAATCCTCAACAAAGTACTAACTAACCAAATCCAATAACACATCAAGAAGATTATATACAATGACCAAGTGAGTTTCATCCTAGGGATACAGGGATGGTTTAATATACACAAGTCAATCAACGTGATATATTATATAAACAGAATGAAAAACAGAAACCATATGATCATCTCGATAGATGCAGAAAAAACATTTGATAAGATCCAGCATATCTTTATGATAAAAATTCTCAACAAACTGGGCCTAGAAGGGACCTACCTCAAATAATTGAAAGTCATATGTGACAAATCCACAGCCAACATTACTACTGAATAGATAAAAGTTGAAAGTCTTCTCCCTGAGAACTGGAAGAAGACAGGGATGCGCACTTTCACCACTTCTATTCAACATAGTACTGGAAGTCCTATTCTGAATAATTAGGCAAGAGAAAGAAAGAAAGAAAGAAGGAAGGAAGGAAAGAAGGAAGGAAGGAAGGAAGGAAGGAAGGAA
>NW_012103476.1:1204132-1295385 GCF_000951045.1 Mandrillus leucophaeus
ATAGGAAAAGTGGAAGTCAAACTATCATGGTTCACTGCTGATATATAATTGTATACCTATAAAGAACTAAGGACTCATCCAAAAGACTCCTAGGTCTGATAAACAAATTCAGCAATGCCTAAGGTTCCAAGATCAATGCCCACAAATCAGTAGCACTGCTGTACATCACCAGCAACCAGGCTGAGAATCAAATCAATAACTCAATTTATTTTACAACAATTGCAAAAAATATAAATACATAGGAATATATTTAACCAAAACAGTGAAAGAGCCTTACAATGAGAACTACAAAACAGCTGAAATAAATTATAGATGACACAAACAAATAAAAACACATCTCATGCTCATGGATTGGAAGAATCAATATTATAAAAGTGACCACACTGCCGAAAGCAATCTAAAGATTCAATGCAATTCTCATTTTAAAAACCACATTATTTTTTCAAGAATTAGAAAAAGCATTCCCAAAGTTCATATGGAACCAAAAAAGAGCCTGGATAAACAAAGAAATCCTAAGCAAAAAGAACAACTCTGGAGGCATCAAGTTACTAGACTTCAAGTTATACTACAAGGCTGTATTTACCAAAACAGCATGGTATGGGCATAAAAGTAAGTACATAGAGAAATGGAACAGATTAGAGAACCCAGAAATAAAGCTAAATACTTAGAACCAACTGTTCTTCAACAAAAAATTCAAAAACGTAAATTGAGGAAAGTATGCTTTATTTAATAAGTGATGGTGGGAAAACTGGCAAGTCACATGCAGGAGAATGAAACTGGATCCCTATCTCTCACCTCATACTAAAATCTACTCAAGATGTATCAGAGACTTAAATGTAAGACCTGAAACCATAAAAATTCTAGAAGAAAACCTAGGAAAAACTCCTCTGGATATTGGCTTCGGCAAAGAATTTATGACTAAAACCACAAAAGCAACTGCAACAAAAACAAAAATAAATATATGAGATCTGATAAAATTGAAAATCTTCAATTTAATTATTTCTTAAAAAAAGAAATAATCACCAGAGTAAACAAACAACTCATAGCATGGAATAAAATATTTGAAACCTATACATCTGACAAAGGACTACTATCTAGAATATACAAGGAACTCAAATCAGCAATAAAAAATAAATATTTCCATCAAAAAGTGGGCAAATGACATATAAATAACCTGAAAGAAGATATACAAATGGCCAACAATCATCTGAAAAAATGTTCAACATCAGTAATCATCAGGGAAATGCAAATTAAAACCATAATAAGATTCCACCTTACTCCTGCAAGAATGGTTGTTATTGAAAAGTCAAAAAACAATAGATGTTGGCATGAATGTGGTGAAAGTGGAACGCTTATACATTACTGGTGGGAATATATATTAGTACAACCTCTATGGAAAACAGTATGAAGATTCTTTGAAGATCTAAAAGTAGATCTACCATTCCATTCAGCAATTCCAGTACTGGGGATCTACCCAAAGGAAAATAAATGGCTATGTGAAAAAGACACATGCACTTGTGCGTTTACTGCAGCCCTATTCACAGTTACAAAAATATGGAACCAGCCTAAGTGTCCATCAGTCAATGATTGGATAAAGAAAAATGTGGTATATATACACTGTGGCATACTACTCAGCCATAAATGGAACAGAATAATGTTATTTTGCAGCAACTTGGTTGGAGCTGGAGGTCATTATTCTAAATGAAGTAACTCACGAATGGACAATCAAACACCGTATGTTCTCACTTACAAGTGGGAGCCAAGTTATGAGTATACAAAGGCATATAGAGTGACATAATGGACTTTGGAGTCTCCAAGGGAGAAGGGTGACAGGGAGCATATGGGATAAAAAAAAAAAAGAACTACATATTGGGTGCAATGTACACTACTCGGATGATAGGTGCATTGAAATCTCAGAATTCAGCACTATATAATTGACCCATGTAACCAGATACCACTAGTACCCCCAAAACAATTGAAATCTAAAAATATATTAATCAAAAAATAATGTTACCTACTTCAACAGATTATAATTAAGATTATATTACATAATCCTGACAAAGAATCAGTATAGTGAGTATTAAAATTTCTCAGGGAATATTAGCTATAATATAATTATTAGACTATTTTTCGTTAGCTTAGAGAGAAGTTTCCTCATTGATAGAAGTGAGGTTAAGAACAGAAGCTGTCAAAATGTGACCTCCAGAGCAGCAGCAGTAGCATCCTGGGAACTAGTCAGAAACAAATTCCTGGGTCCTAGCCAGCAATTACTGAAACAACAATTCTGGAGCAATTTGGATTTTTAGCAAATTCTCCAAGTAACTATGATTCATGTAAAAATTTAAGAACCATTGAATCTGACAGTTGATACAAGCATTTCCAATCTGCATAAATATTTTGAATTCAATCATTCGTCTTTTCTTGAAGTAGACTGATCACATCATTTAAAAGATAATCATATTAATTGCATGCACAATATCTTTAGTATTCCAAAATTTATTTATCTTCTAAATTTTCTTTGTTACCTGTCAGAATAATATTATCAAAATAACAATAATCTAGTTATTCAAATATAAATAGATGGTAGACAGATGATAGATTGTAAATGAAGTGTGAAATAGAGAGGCTACATGGTTTATAACCTCAATAATTGTATAGTTTTTTATATGTGACAAAACATTCACATGTAAATAATATTGTAATCATTGTATATAAAAATAAGGATAGCAGTCAAAAACTTTAAAAAGTTAAAAAAAATCTGAGCATTTATAATGTTTGGTTTGCCCTGAAGTAATGTTTTCAGCGTTAAAAATGTTAAAGTTACATACACACATCTATAGATATACACATATATATGAATAATTTAATCCAATAAATAAAAAATAATGATTTTGGTTTAGCTAAACATAGGTGCATTTTAGAAATAGATAAGAAATTGTTAAAATAGCAGCCAATTGTTAAACTCACAGTCTTTGATTACCTGAAAGAATCTTGTGCCTGGCCGGGCATGGTGGCTCACGCCTTTAACCCAGCATTTTGGGAGGTCAAGGCGGGTGGATTACCTGAGGTCGGGAGTTGAAGACCAGCCTGACCAACATGGTGAAACCCTGTCTCTACTAAAAATACAAAAATTAGCTGGTCATGGTGGCGTGCATCTGCAGTCCCAGCTACTCAGGAGGCTGAGGCAAAAGAATCGCTTGAACCCAGGAGGCGGAGGTTGCAGTGAGCCGACATTGCGCCATTGCACTCCAGCCTGGTAACAGACCAAGACTCCATCTCAAAAAAAAAAAAAAAAAAAAAGAATTCTGTGTCTTTTATCCCTGTATGTGTATGTGTGCGTGTGCCTGTGCAGATCCAGTCTCAGGAAAGTATAAGAATGCTTGCTTACAAATTGTGTTTCTTTAGCACTTAAAGTTATTTTGTGTCTTTCAAAAAAACAGCATCCAGATACATTGTCAATTTTTTTCCAGTTGTTCTGTATATATGAAAAACGGGATATTTAATTTTGTTGTGTAGCATAGAGAAGAAACATTATAATTTTCATAAAAAATATGGTTTCACCTTTCATAAAAAATTCTAAACCTGGTAACACACTTACTTGAAAGGTGAGAAATATGACGTTGCCCCAACAAGTGACAACATCCATCGCAAGGCTAAATTCTTTTATTGTGTATTTTATAGGATACTGTTAAGTCTTGCAAAATACCATTTTGAGATGCTATTTAAACATGAATCGGAATAAATTAAAAATTGTCAAAGAAATGTTTTAAATTAACAGTTCTGATTTTAAAATATAAAGCAATCAAAGACAGTGGTTTTCCAACATGAACACACCAGCTATCAGAGGAGTATTATTGAGGTAACATAAAGAGTATGACAGAAATCACTGACACAGCCACTAGGGATGCACGAAGCCATTCATAAGATATGTCGTTGGTGTATTTTATCTGCTCCACTTAAAATAAATCCTATGTTCTTGAAAGACTGTCATATTTATAGTCTCAGGAACTGCCTTGTTAGTCATGTAGTTTAGCAACAGTGCCAAAAATAGTTCAGACTTTCTTGACCTTCTCTGTCTGGCATATAAACCTTAACCTGGAAGGAGCAGCTTTGAAGTCAGAGGGCGGTTATAGATCTGTCTGATTCTGATCCTTAGTTTCTCTGCTGAGATTGCAAACACTCACTTGATATATTACATGAAATATTCTTTCATACTCAATCAGGAACAGTCTAAATGGTATTTAAACCTATCCTATCTTTCCAAGTATCACTTGTGCAATTATAATACATTTTTCTTTTAGAAGGAATACATTGTCTTTCATAATTATATAAAATTAAAAATTGTGTTACACAACATGAGTTGTTTTACTTCTATGAGCTGTGCAATGTTTGACCATGTCCTTTTGAGGACACAAAAGCAGACATTGACATGCAGTATCACGCATGTGTTCTTGGAGAGGAGTTGTTTAAATATGAAGATGATGGTATAGCCATCAATGGGAATCTCAAATAAATTGTTGTATAAGTGTATTTCTATATTCAAAAGGCTGAAATAAACTTAAACCTTTTGTGGCATTGCCATTTTATGAATTGGCTTAGCTTATGTATTCTTAATGCCCATATGTGATATTTTTGACTTCTTACTTCTTTATAACCGATCAAATTACATTCATAAAGGATTATTTAAATAACATTGTCAACTAATATAAATATTTCAAATGTCTAGCAAGGCAGTGATTTATATATTCAAATATATCTTTCCAAAAATATTTGTACATAGACATAAATAATATTAGGTCATGCATAATGTATGTAGTGACTAAATTAAAAAGAAAGAGGAATTAGGTATAAAATTCCATTATTCTCCACCATACTTTCCTATATGTTATAAAATTTAAGCAAATATGCCTTCAAATTATGTTACATTATCTTCATAGTAAATTAATTTTTTCAATTCCCGTGAGTAAATTGAGACATAACTGATAATTTGGTATTAGTTATATAATTAATTTTGTCAGTGCATTACGATTTTTAAAAGACCGTCTGTCTATAAAAGGATCTTAAGAAATTAGATTGGAAAATTACTATTATAACATTTGGAAAGCATAATATTAGAACTACAAGACCTTAATTATTTGGTACAAATCAAGTGACCTGACAAACTCGAAGTGCTAAACTGGCAATCCGTTTACCTGAGCATTTTCAGTATAAGTTTTGTCTACTATAAGAAGACTGACAGGGATTGCTTTTAGCTATGAGACAGCCAAGATGACCTTTGAGTTCTCTCCTGAATTCTGAAGAAGAAACAAATAAGATGGACAGGCTTGGTCAGTTCTGATAATCAAGGGGCCACTTGACATTTTTAGTGAAGAGAAATATAAATTGTAATGAGAATGTCTGGATAATAACAATTAAGGTGAGTTTGGTGGTATAAAAGTGATCACAACCCACTCTCAAGGGCCACAGACACAAGTCACAAATACACTTATATATTGAATAGTGAACAGATGGTGAATACATTGGAACTGGAGAAGTAGAGTGAAGAATTAACTCCAAATTGACTAAATTGTCAAAGTCTAAATTCTTAACCCTGAATCTAATTAAACTACAGGTGATAACGGTTAACTTAAAAACAGATGCTTAGTTAATTAGCCATATCAGAGCATAATACCATTTTAGTAGCAAGTAAAAACCATAATTATATTAATAGCAGCTTTCTAACACTTAATTGGTTGATATCCTAATGATAAGATTTATTTTAACTTTATGAAGGAAAATGAAGCATCTAAGTCTGCTTTTAAAAGACTGACTCATGTTCTTCAGGGCATATGACAAAAATCTATTTCAGTGTAAACATTAGCGAGAAAATATCCACAGAGAATAAAGCCCATGAAGTCGGAAAAATAGTTTTATTATTTTGTGATGCTACATAGCTAAATTAAATTGGCTACATTGTTTCATGAATACATACAGTGTGGAGACAGAGAGGGAGAGAGAGAGATAGAGAGAGAGACTATGTATATTTAAATGTATAAAGAAGCAGACATTTCTGCTCTTTTGTTCATGCAACTCTATAGCTGCTCATTTAAAGGCACATTGGCACTTGAGACCTAAAATTATTACTTTGCTGTTGAAATAAAGAATGAATGGAAAGTCAAGGACATTGATTATGATGACAATATTGTCAAGATCCATATTTTAGGAGGAAATATGTAATATTTTTATTTCATAAAAAAGTAGATCTCTAGGGAGAATATATTTAGGGCAACTTGAATCTGTCTCCTCAGTTTAAAAAAGTAAAAGATCTTTGGCAATTTACTAAATAGTTCACTCATTTTGAGTAGTGATTACTAGATATTTATCATAAAGAAATTCTGTCAGTTTGAAATTTAAAAGTAAGCAAGCCCCAATCTCTAACAATTTAGGTTTAAATTTTATACAGTTTTACAAAAGTAAGAATTATCAAATAAAAAATGCATGGTCCAAGAGCTTCTAAAGGTTTGAAAATATTTAGTATTGATGTGTCATCTAATGTGCATTGGATACTAGGTTATTTTCTTCAGAGTGGACCCAGTTAGTATTCATTTATTTTTCCAAACATCACATAATTGACTCTTAAAATTGCTACTTAGTTCATCTAAATTTATTTTTAATATTCTTCTAGAATATCTGGAGCCAGGGTTTCTCAAATTATTGTCTGAAGTCATGTAGAAACAAACATTTCAAGACTTAAAAAATGTTTGCGATTCAAAATCAGTTATTCACAACTAAAGGAAAAGTAGCCATGACTTCATTTCACAGACAAGTTGGGGAATATATGCTGTGTTGTTGAACTAGCAAACATAATTTCTGCAGTGTAACACAATGGAAAGAAAAGACAGATATTTTTGGTTCCTGTCTTGGCTTTTTGTCTTCTCAAAAAAACAAAACAAACAAACAAAAAAAACCAGTTTGCTGTATGAGGATGGATCATCACTTCTTTGCAGCTCTCACATTAAGAAAAAATGAAGTTGGCGTTTATTCTGTATGTAAAATATTGGCATTAATGTGGATTAATTTACAAGATTGGGGAGGCTAAAAATTTCCTAATATAATTGTCACTATAGGTGTATTAACTAAATATTTATTTGGGGTGGTAAATAGAGATTAGAGAGATAAAGGTGGAAGGAGAGAAACAGGGAATTAGAAAAGAACTGGGATAGATAGGAACAAAGTAGGAGAAACAGCAGAATGGAAAAAAAGAGACATTTATATCAAGGGGACAAAAAGGCCCCATAATGGACCATTAAGAAAAAAAAATCAAATATTCTGTTATTTCTTTAGAATATGTTAACTGAGTAGATAAAATGCAATAAATATTTTTAGTGTACAGACTATACCATTGATCAAGAGAGACTTGGACTTGCATCAAAGGTATGTTCCGTTACCAGGTTTTAAACACAGATTCAGAAATAAACTCCCCTATGAATCTTTGCCATACATAAAATGTGGGAGTAGATATAACCTGCTCTGATGGAAGAAATATGAATATTAATATGCCCAAATGTAAGGACTTCAACATGGTGGAAGGGTTAGTCAACAGCAGGAAAGGCTGGGAAGACAGGATTTAGAGACGTGTATGTGAGAGATCAAGAGGCTTCTCATATGATGAATTTGACTTGATTTTTAAGCCAAGGGAGGATCACTAAAAGACTTTTTGTGGTAGCCTTATATTGTTTAATTTGCATTTTTAAAAGATTACTTTGGGAACAGCTTCGCAATGGATTGGAGCTGAGCGATAGGCAGCATTCTAAGATTACTCCTAAGCACTACTCACTGCTGTAAACACTCTTGTATAATCCTTCCCACTTGAGTGCAGGTAGGAGCTGATAGCTTTGAGCCAACAGAATTTGGCAGTATTTTTGCAGATGTAATTAGGATCTTTAATCAACTGACTTTAACTTAATAAAGAGGAAGATTATACAGGGTAGACCCTATTTAATCAGATGAGCCCTTAAAAAAGAGATCAGGCCTTTCCTGAAATGAGACTCCAGAGAGCAGCGAGATTGTCTGATTGATTGGCTTAGTCCACTTTTCTTTTGTTGTTATTGCTGTGACAGAATACCTGAGGCTTGGTAATTTATAAAGAAAAAAAAAGGCATTTACTTGGTCATGATTCTGATGGCTGGAAAGTTCAAGATTGGGCTTCTGCATCTGTTGAGGGCCTCAGAATGCTTCCACTCATGGCAGAGGGCAAACAAGAACAGAGATCACATGGTGGGAGAAGAGAAAAGAGAACGAGGGGAAGGTGCCAGTCTCTCTTTTTAGTAACCAGTTCTCTCAGAAACTAATAGAATGAGAACTTCCTCTTAAAGGAGGACATTAATCTATTTCTGAGGGATTCACTCCTGTGACTCAAATAACTCCCATTTGGCCCCTCCTCCAACATTGGAAATCAAAACTTAATATGAGATTTGTAGGGGAAACACAGCTAAACCATAGCACTGCCCTTGAAGAAGCAGGTTCCATGTTCTCAGGGGGCCTGTGAGAGGACCAGTGAAGGGGCTTTGGAGTAAAGACCAGTGAGCAACCTGTAAAGCTGAGAGTAGGCTCTGGCTGACAGCCAGTGAGAAAACAGTAACTTCAACCTACAATCTACAACCACAAGGAACTGAATTCTGCCAGCAACCAGGTGAATTTGGAAGAGGTGCCCCGAGCTGCAGAGAAATATGCAACAAACAGAAATTGTGATGATATCCTTGTGAGGTCAGGAGCGGAGTGCACAGTTAAGCCATATCCACACTCCTGACCCACAAAACTATGACAAAAATTTAAAGAATGTTGTTTTAAATATACTTTTGCAGTGATTTGTCAGGTAGAAATAGAAAACCAATACAATTTGCATATAATTTAAAGAGGAAAGTTAAAAGAAGATAGAGAAAATTGTGAACTCAAGAAATAGTTTCAGATCAGCATACACAACTCTAGATAGTAGTAGTATCTAATCCTTTAGTAATAAATAGTACCATAGTAATAAGTTAGATTATTGATCTTGTGCTTTGCTATATCTTGGAACAAGTACTTCAGTGTGTTTATATCACCTGTTTTTTTGTTGTTAAATCTTCAACTTCCTAACTTTGTAATTCTGCATGGAAAATCCAAGTGTAAACTGATTATTTGGACTATGGTGGCAATGACTTTGGTGATTTTTGTATTTGTCAAAAATGATTATTAAGTTTGGAGGTGGATATTTTCCACTTCTCAAAAATTTTTACAAGGTAGCTTGTGTAATCTCTTGCGTATAAGTAGTCCATACATACTTCAAGTAAATATGTGAGTTTTGATTTCTGTTCAATAAAGCAGAATGAATCATACTAGGTGTCTTCTGAGTCTTTACTTTCAGAATAAGAATAATATACTTCTGCTTTCTAAAATGTTAATAATGAGTTAACACAACACTCAGAATCAAAGGCCAAAAAACTACAGCTTCCTTCCTCGTCCTACGCCTTTTTCTACCTGGGTAAGAATTCTATAAAATTGCAAAATTAAAGGTTTTCCTAACATATGTCTATTTGTCGAAGATTTTAGTAGAAATAATAATGGAATATTGTCAAGAAAATAAATGTTGTATCCTATGTTTGTACTTCTAATAATTGTATAGCCTGTGGCAATTTGCTTACCCTCCTTGATACTTAGTTTAGTTAGCAGATAAAATGGATACAATTTTATTACCTTACTCCAAGGTAATTTCAACTTAAACTGAATTTAAAAATGAGATTAAATGTAGATATCTATGTGGCTATTTCAAGTTCTAAAAGGTATAACTCTGTTAATATATGCATTAATATATAACATTATGAAGTTGCATATGAATATCTTATATTTGTAATGGGCATTTATGAAGAACACTTTTTTATTGATGTTTTTCTAGCTACTCTTCTCCTATTTAACTTGGATCCTCACTAATTACCTCTGATAAATTACAGTAGATAACTGTTGTAAAAGACACTAGTTAAGGTGAATCTAGGGATTAAAAAATGTTTCTATAATCTTCTCCCACTACACATGGACAAAATCTGTGACTTTCTTCTAAGCAAATGAACAGGGCAAAGTTGAAGTGATATTGCAGATGTAATTAAGGTTCCTAACCAGTTATTTAGTCCTGACCTTAACAAGTGAACTTTTTAAGATGGCTATCCCAGAGATTACAGACTCAAAGCAATCGACTCTCTATCAGTATTGTTTGATTTAAAGCACCAAGCATCCATGAACCTACAGCTGCAAGAAAATAAATTCTCCAGAGCTTGTAATGGAATCCTTCCCTATTCAGTTGCAACCTAGTTGACACCTTGATTTTTATCTTACTGAGAGCTTTCAGAGAACCCAGCTAGGTTCTGCCCAGACCTCTGACTAATAAAAACTAAGGTAATAAATGGGCATTGCTTTAAGTCACTGAGTGCATTAGTCAAGGTTCTCCAGAGAAATGGAATCAAAGGATACACACACACACACACACACACACACACACACACACACACAATTTATACAGTAATTGACCCATGAGATTACAGAGGCTGAGAAGTTCTGCAATCTGCCATTATTAAGGTGGAGAATAGGGAAAGCCAGTGGTATAATTCAGTTCAAATCAAAAGGCTTGAGAACCAGAGAAACAAACAGTTCCAGTACAGTCCCAAAGGCCTGAGAACCAGAGGTGCTAAGGTTTGGGGTCAGGAGAAGATAACTGCTCAACAGATAAACCATTTTAACCATTTTTTAATGGTTTATTTCATTTTAAACCATTTTAAACCATTTATCTGCTCAAACAGATAAACCGTCGCCCTTCCTCTGCCTTTTGTTCTATTTGGCCCCTCAGTGGATTGGATGATGTCTGCACACATTGATGAGCATGTCTTCCCTTTACTCAGCCTGTTGTTTCACATGCTACTCCTTTCCAGAAACACACTGACACATCTGAAAATGTTTTACCAGCCATCTGGGCATTTGTTAACCCAGTTATGTTGACACATGAAATTAGCCATCCCACTAAGTTTATGGTTAACTTTTTTGTGCAGCAATAGAAAACAAATACAACCACTGTATTTACATTTTTAGAACTAACCTCCTTCTTGAACTCCTTACAGATATTTCCAAATGGCTACAGACATCCCTACCACTGATCTCCCTGTCATATCACTTTCTCAACTTAGTTTTGACCTGTTGCTCTTGTTCTGTGAATGTTATCTTTAGTTAACAATATCAAACCAACCAGCCAATTCAGAAATATAGACTCAATCAAACAACTAAATAAATGACCTGGATTGTATCTGTCCTTACATTTTTGTTTAATTAACATGTCTACTCTGTCACTCCTGATGGTATCTGTGAGTATATACCTGGCTACTACCTCAGACATTTCTTGAGTTCTTCCTAGTTATCTCTCCTATCCTGCCACAAGTTGGCCCCTAGTCCTTGTCTGAAGAGGCTGCCCTGCCAAAGAAATTGCCCTGTCAGATATCTAAAACACGAGATCACATACACATGAAATAATGTTGTTCTAAAATATCAGACCCTCTTATAAATAAAGGCAAACTTGTTCATGATTCTCTAGCTACCAAGTTCCCGATTAGAATATCCAGGCAAGAAGGCATTGCTGTGGGTCTTCCACAGTGACCCTTGGCAGAATTACTCACTCTTCCCCAGTTCTGTATTTCCTTTATTGTGTATGTCATGCTTATTGCAAATTATGTGTTAACATGGCTCTTTCTCCTTATAAAATATAACCCTCAAGAACAAGGAGATATCTTTGTATTACAACATTTGCGCTGTGGTCAACACATCATAAATTAGTAATGTTGTTTGCATGAATAAGCAAATATAAAATTACTATTACAATCACACACAGGCATTTCTTGCAACTATGTATAATGGCTGTAGGTCAATTTGCAAAACAAAAACAAAAACAATTTGCTTAATGGCTAATTTGTTAATGGTTCATTCATCAAGTTTTCTAATACACTAATTAAAAATAATGTTCCTTTTGTTTATAGTGTTTATACAGTTTTGTATGGACTGGAATGTAACAGTTTTTAGGGCTCCTGAAAATACTTTTAAACTTTTATTTGGTTTTATTAATTTTCTAAAAACATTTTTTAAACCACTGCCGCATTAAAACTAAGAATCACAGCATGGTTTGGTTTCCTAAGAATATTTACTAAATTTAATTAATACATAACAAACATCACTTCAACGTTTCGTAAGTGAACATTTCAGTTTGTAATTATTTTGTGCGACTTTTAAATGTTATTTTCCTAAAGAATATTTTAAATGTAATATCTTATTTCTAGCAAAAATTAGGCCACATGGGGTACAGTATATTTTTATCTTCTGTTTTATTATTTTATTCAACTTTAACAATTTGGGGATATTTAATAAATGCATTAAATGCATTATTTTTTTCAAAATATCATTACAAATGTGCCAATCAGATATGAGGTGATAATTGTGGCAATTCTTATGGTAATCTATTGCAATTAACTGACAAAATGTAAAATAAAAATTTACAAGGATTGGAATGGATAATGGGGAATCATTCTATATCTTGACTATATCAATGTCAGTATCTTTTTGTGAAATTATACTATAGCTATGAAGCATGTTATTTTTGGGAAAAGTTGACAGTATCTATAGAATCTTCCTTTTTTTCTTTTTAATCTTTTTGTATAAATTTAGGGGACACAAGTGTGGTTTTATTACATGAATAAATTGCATAGTCATGAAGTCAGAGCTTTCAGAATATCAATCACCCAAATAACATACATTGTACCCATTTAGTAATTTCTCCTCACCAACAACCCCTCACCTTCCCATCC
The DNA here is from genome assembly GCF_000951045.1 of Mandrillus leucophaeus. Taxonomy (NCBI): domain Eukaryota; kingdom Metazoa; phylum Chordata; class Mammalia; order Primates; family Cercopithecidae; genus Mandrillus; species Mandrillus leucophaeus. The sequence goes on from NW_012103476.1 coordinate 1,216,981, forward strand.
TTCCAAATCTCCATTGTCTGTTATTCCACACTCTAAATCTACATGTACCCAGGTTTTGGCTCCCACTTACAAGTGAGAACATGTGGATTTGTCTTTCTGTGTCAGAGTTTCACTTACAATAATGACCTCCAGTTTTATCCATGTTGATGCAAAAGATATGATTCATTCTTTGTAATGAATGAATAGTATTCCATTGTGTACATATACCATATTTTCTTTATCCAATCATCCATTAATGGACACTTTGCTATTGTGAATAGTACTGTGATATTAGCACCAATATTCAGAATTTGGAAAACAGGTGAGCTTTTCCTGAACTAGTGAATAAAGAAAATTGATGCTTAACATGAATGCAAGCATATTTATCTCCTAAGAACTCCAGACATGCACAGGAATTAAAAGGTTCATGTAAAACTTTAAAACATGGACTTATAAAAGGAGGTGAAAACAGGATGACAGGTTAACAATGCAATTGAAATCCCTATGCCCACTCAGTGTAACCAAGCATATCTACACAGACTTCTGAAGATAGAAATTCAAAATTATTGTAAGCAAACACATTCTCCTAAGACAAGAAACAGGAAGATTTCTCACAGGTGAATCCATTCAGCCAAAAAGATAAAACTTAAATCTACTAATAGTTGTATTTTCCTACTAGTAGTTGAAAATGCCCAACCTAATTCACCTCCACTGAGACTAATTGAAAAATTTTGTGTCTATGAAGCTTGCAGTATAGTAGTGATACAAAAATATGATTAGTTACTCGGGCTTCACTATACATTTGAACAAAAGTCAGAGTTTGAAAAACATTGAAAAACAAATTAAAAAAATAAGAAAATATTCTCCCGTGAAATTTAGGGAGAAAATTTTATTCATGAAACCAAGATAAGAAGAAACATTCAGAGAATAAAAAGAGCTTACGGAAATTAAAGAAAGAAGGAAGTAAAATAATTCAATGTAAGGATTAGAAAGTCAAGTTAAAGAAATCTATAAAACATAGGGAATTTGATACACAACATAAAACAGTTAGGAACTCAATGATTTGATTCATTGAAGTCCAGCGGTTTCATAATAACAATTTAGATCTTCAACTCATATCATGAAAATGAGAAGAGAAATACTATGAAACTAATAATTCAGAAAAATATCTTGAAGGCAAGCCAATACGTAGCATTGTGAAACTTCAGAATAAAGTAGATAAAGAGGGTTTCGTATCTATACAGAGAGAATATAAAGGCAATGGAAGATTACTTGCAAAGGATTAGAAAATAAAGCAGCACGGAGCTTCTGAACAGAGACAAAATTTCAAGATCATAAAACAATGCAGTCAAAATTCTGAAGAAATTTGCTTCCAAGGGGAAGACAAAAGGAAGTTAAATTGATATCATTCTTGTCGTCTATCAAATAGAGAGCTATCTTCCAATAACTTGGGATGGATTCATGAAAAGTACATAGAACACTAATAAATTAAGGTTAAAAAAAAAAGCATTTACTCCAGGAAATAACAAAAGTTGTATAGGAAAGGAAAAATGATCATAACCTAGCTCTAAAAAGCTTTCATGCTCATAAACATGTGCCCATCATAATGAAAAACTTGAACATTGACTGTTTTAACTAAAACAGTACTGGAGCTATATTGGAAAGTAGGTAGAAAGACATGCATGTGAAAAGGAGAATGAGGAATAGAACAAATGCAAGTGTGCCTTTTTACTTTAGGAGGTAGAGAAAATGTAAATTTTAAAATGAAGAAAACAAATTATAATCAGCCATTTCCAAATACAAAGGTATGTTGAGAAAAACAGGGGCAAATCTCAAGAGGTTTCAATTGGTTGCTCTTCGAACTTCATGTCATGGCTCCTTTCACTGCAATGGCTTAAGAGCTGTTTTTTATTGTAATCTTTCAAAAATAATTAGATTGTTTATATTATGCAATGTAAGACTTCAGTAAAAATAATGATAAAAATAACTGTTGCTCTAATTTCACTCTATCTTTTGTTGGAAAGGAGAATGTTTATTGCCTTTTGTTTTAAGAACTATCACTTTATAGGCTTCTTTCTTATTTCGTTTTCTAACTCTAGTGCTCAGTTTCTGGCATAGACACTTGAGGTTTAATGTAATATTGTTACTGTCATTTTGTCAGTTGCTTTCTGAAAGGCATGGTGTTCTAATTTCACAGCTGTGCAACTTATAAAATACTGTGATGTAATCCTTAATTGCCATATGAAGTAAAAAAAGAAAAAATGTTGGAATAAACATTGGATCCATAATAACGTTTTTAATTATTTTTCCCCTGGTGGCCAAGGTGCTTGACTAAGCCTTCTAAACCATTTTTAACAACCACATGTATTATTTATATCATGACTCAGTATGATTCTTAGAAATGTACAGATAAAAAGAAGGGGAATTGAACACAGGAAGAATTTAAGTTTTTTAAAGGAATCTGTGTACACCTGGAGTCACAGAAATATTAACATTGATAAAAATTTCTTACTGCTTATTGTGTGGGATATATTTTGGAGATACACAGGCATGAAGAAAGTTCATTTATCTGATAAGAACAAAGACAAAATCAAGAATGGCATCTCTTTTCTTACCAACCATAATGAATTGTATTGAATACACCAGTTCTTCACCCCTCATTGTATGTAACCTCTTTGCCTTGTTTCTTTTGCTGTATTCTCTTTTCTGACTTGGGCTTGATCATGGAACTTGATTTGTCAGCACAATGAGGTAGAAATGACTGTGTATTCAAACTTGAGGCCTTAAGAAGATTTGAGTGCTTATGCTTGCTCTTTTATGCTTCTGTGATTGCCATGTGATCGTGGCAGGCTAGACTGTGGGAAGACTGGAAGAAGAGAGACAGAGATGTAGAAGTTGAAATAAAATTGGCCTGAATCATGAAAAGCCAGCTGACCCACAGCCACCAAGACCTATGCTTATGCCCTCCAGGGCTGCACCCTCTGCCATACTTGGACCATCTTGAGCCACAACTAGGGCAGCCAAGAAGTGTAACACTGGAATGTGGGGGGCAAACAGAGACTGGAGATGGCCCTGGGCAGCAAGCCCCAAGGGCCCACAGGCACCTTGAACCCTTCTTCTCTCAAAGCCCTGGCACTCTGGGTCTGTACTGGGCATGCCAGCCTTGAGTACCTCTGAAATGCCTTTGCAGTCAGTCTCTCATGGTGTTGATGAATAGCACTCGGCTTCTTTATGTTCACAATAAGAGCTCTCCTGAAGTAAACTTCCATTACACTGAGGCAAGGGCAAAGATGCCAAATGTACCTGCACAAGAGAGACTGCCAGGGGTTGTATTTCAGTTCTTTCCAGAAGAATTGACAGGAGGAAAATAGCTTCAGCAGAGAGAATAGTGAGTGGACAGCCAGAATAACAGGGGTGAAAGACAACTCATAAGGAGCTGGGCAGGTCCCAAACAAGAGAAGCTTCAGACTTGCTGAGGGCAATGACATCAGTGGAGGAGAGCAACCACAAACACACACATGCATTGCAGTTTTTAAAAACTGTAGTTTACTTGAGGTCACTACCTTGGGTGGGGGATGCTGGATGGCTGCCCTGGGCTCCAGGTTTCACTGGGGCAAGGGGAGTACAGAAAACATTGCATCTCACTCCTCTTTTCTGTATATCATAAAATTTTAAGTCAAAATTTTGATGTTTAATTATCCCCCAAAATGTCTGATGAAAGAGTAACATCTTTTCAAGGTTGAATAAATTGGGAGGATTCCATTAACAAAGGAAGTTGCTAAAAATCTGCATTGCTTTGGAGATGGCCTGGTTTTATGCAGATGCCATATTTGATTCATCATCCTCCCTAATGTGGAATCTTTAGGGTGTTTTCATTTTTTTCGTATTCATCATTATACTTTTGATAATATTTAATTACATTAGTTAGATTTCTAGACATGAAATGAGTGGAATGGCTTAAGTCCTATTTTTGAGTTGATTTCCAGAAACATGGTAATTAACATTTCTAGCAACCTATTAATGCCAATTTCCACTATCATTGTGAATTACCATATTTAACAAAGTTTTTGGCATCAGAGGTATGAAGATATGCTTTTTTTCTTTCTTCCTTTCTCTTTTAACTCTTACTTTCTCCATTCCTCCTTCCTTCTCTTCTTCCCTTTCTCCTTCCCTCTGTTCCCTCTTTTATCTCTTTTCTTTCTTCCTCTCTTCTTTTTTCCTCCTAATCACCCCTCCAATTCGTTTTTTTTAAGACTGGTAAGCCTGAATGGATTATCACAACATTTTCAGATATTTGTATATACTATTCTGGATTTTTACTATTCGTTTATTTTCTTTGTGCTCTATTTTGGTTTTATATTTTTTTTAACTTTAATGTTTTATTATTCATTTATGAGGCCTCTATATCTAAGATATATAAACTCATGTTTATTTATTGCATCTATTTCTACAGTTGCTCTTATCTTTTAACATTTTTATATATTACTGTGCAATGTTTTCAATTTTCATGGCATCAAATTTATCATTTGTTACCTTTAATGTGGAAAACACTTTACATATTTTTGGATCAATGTAATATCATCTTAATTAAAAGAGAAATGAATATTAAAAGGAGACAAGCATTCAATATAAAATGAAATACCTACTTCCAAAAAACTAAGAAGCAGTGAGTATACACAACAAAATAAGAAAAGAATGCAAATTTAAAACAGGTGAATAATTTTGAGCAATGAGGTTAGAAGGGATCTCAAAGTTCACTAGACATGAAGCAGGATACTTTGGCAGTACCATCTTGTGATCTAAGCAAGAGGGGCTCAATTCTTAGACCAAGGCTTTGGTGATCCTAACCATGAACTATCTGCCCAGCAACTGTAGCACTGAGGGGATACGCTCACACAGAGCCTGAACCTCTTTTCCAAAATATGATCTGGGACCTTGGCATTCCCCACCCAATTGGTCAAGCCTTCTGCCTGGCCCTCTACCTTGTCTTTCTGAGAGCCTCATTGGTGTGTACATTCAGAGGCCAAAAGAATGATGGAAGAGGGTGTAGGTGAAGCCCGCTATGTAGATTTTGTTGCCTAAATGTTTGGTCACAAGTCAAAAGACAGATGGAGCCATGCATGAGAAGTAAAGAATGCACAGGATGTGTAGTGATGGAGGACAGTTTTCTGGATGTCTTGGAACCAATTCAGTTATCCTTCCTTTCTTCCTTGTAGTCTTCAGAATAACTCTGGAATTTGCTGTGAATGTAATGTCTTACAATAAAGAGTAGCTAGTCAGAATAGCTATGTTCCTGTCTCTGATAGAACAAGATGTTCTAAAACTCTTTAACTAGTGATTCAAATTTGCTCTTAGAGTATAAATCCAGCACAGGCTGCTTTCTGTGACCCCTCCGCTGTGGTGCAGGTGGGGCATAATCAGACGAGACTCCAACTACCCTGCACAACTGTCCTGAACCTTGGGGGACCAGCTCGTTAAAAATCCTGGTTTTCTACTGTCCCTTACTCCCTATCTGTATGTAAGGATCCACTTCTTAATACTATCACATTGGCAACACCTGAATTTTCAAGGGGACGCATGCAAACCATAGCACCTTCCTGTTTGTGTGTCTTAAATCTCTCGTGCCTTCCTCTTTACAGGACAAAGCACTTCGGTATAATATTTTTTGGAGATCCTTAACTTAATTACATTGGCAAAGACATTATTTCCAAATAAGGTCACATCCTTAGATAATGAGCATTAGAACTGGGCATATCTTTTTAGGAGGAACAGGGTCTCAATTCAAATCACTACACTATATAAAAACTAACTTTAAATATAATTTTTTAAAACAACAAACATATCAAAAACTTTGGGTACTACACTTTTCTATTATAAATGTGACCTTTAGTAAACTTCATAGTGATTCAAATTTATGTTGAAAGGTGACCTGAGAAAATACCTACTCTAAGCTCTTTTACAGTTTAGGAAATAGAGAACATAATTTATGCATTTTGAAGTCAGAAATGACACAATGTGGAAGCATCATCTTAGTACAGATAGCCTAGGTCAAATCTGGTTGCCACACGTGACCTCTTGGTCACTGGGTGATATTAAACTTCTTGAGTATTAATTCTGTCATTTTAAAACTTTGTATTATAATATTATGCATACCTTATAGTGTAATTAAAATGATTAAATGAAATAACAATCTACTGCAGAATCTGCTACAGAATATTTTCTCAGGATATAATAAATGTTATTCTGATAAAGAAGCTCCTCAAAGTCACATACAGAAAATGGCAGACCGTCTCCTTGATGCCTCATCCTTGGTCCTATTACTCCTTTTACATTAAATGATTAAGCTCTGGATTATCCTGTGTGTGAAATTTTGGCTCTACTAGTATTCCCAAAGCATCTTAATATTGTGACGCTTTATAGAAATCCCGAGGTCAGTCATTCCACTTTCTTGATGTTCATATTACGAAAGGTTGGAAAAATAAATTGATAGGCACATACATTAGGAACAATAGAAAGTAGCAGAAAAATAGTTCTACCTAAGAGAAAAATAACACAAAATATTACCAATCTTTTCTAAAGAAATAAACGTTATCTTTCTTTGGTACTGTATATGTAATGTTTATTAATTCACTGGTTATTTTCAACAAATAAATAATGAACTTCTACATTGTGCATGGAATCATGCTAGATTAAAAAAAAAGGTTTTCCCCTCTTATTACTCTGTAGAGTTTAGAGTCGAACTGGGAGAGATATTGGAGGTTGGTTACCCTAGTCTTCCTAGGAGAAGCATTATCTCCTAGTAAATTAATCCCTGTTTTATATACTATAAAAATATGCTCATAAATATCATTAAAATATTACAGCTAAATGAAGAAAAATATATGTTTTAAAGACATATTTAAATATATGTCCTTAAACATATATTTCATGAAATATTAAATATATTTAATAATTGCTTATAGAAAATGTATATGTAGATATCAGATTTTCCATTTAATCTTTGTAAATTTTGATTTTGATTTGTCAAGCATACAGATATATTACAAAGGCATCAATAAGTTTTTATATTCTTTCTACCCATATTCAACAATTATTTGTATTTCATCCCATTTTAGTCGTATTCTCTGTCCTTCTCCCTACTCTTTCCTTCTCCTTCTTCTCTACCTGTATATCATCTATCTACCTATCCATCTATCCATCTATCGTCAGTCATTTTTCCCATGTCTCCACCATACCATTTAAGAGTGTGTTCACTTCCTGTGACTTCAATCACAAATCACCACTTAGTGGCATAATAGATAACTTTGTGGTTTGAAATAATAGAAATTTGTCCTCTCACAGATCTGGAGGCCAGAATTCCAAAGTCAAGTTTTTGGAAATGCCATGTTTCCTATAGAACGTATAGGAATAAAATCCATTCCATGCCTCTTCCAGCTTCTGAAACCTACCAGCTTTCTTTGACTCGTGGCCACATCACTCTAATCTCTGCTTCCTTAATCACATTACTTCCTCTTTTATTCTCCCCACAATTCATTTTGATCACTTTTATAGGGATACAAGCAATTGCATTTAGGACCCATCTTGATAATCAAAGATATTCTCTTTCTCTCTAGATCCTTAATTACATCTTTTGCCATATAATGTAATATTGACATATTCTGTGGATTAAGAATTGTACATCTTTAGGGGCCTTTTCTAATCCAACCACAATAAGAGATACCATGATCCTTTAACTTCAGTTTTCTTCAGTATATATTTCCTGAGAAGAAGGGTATTCTCTCAAATAACCATGCAACAGATGACAAAATCAGACAATTCAACATTAGCATAGTTAGTGTTTCCCTAGCCATATTGAAGCCTAAGAAACAATAAAAATCAGTAATGTTATCCTGTAAATATTTAAAATTTTTATATCTTGTTTATCTTAGTCCTTTTGAGCTGCTACAACAAAAATACCATTGACTGGGTGGCTTAAACATATACTTCTGACAGTCCTGGAGGGTGTGAAGTCTAAGATCAAGGTGCTGGCAGATTCAGTGTCTGGTGGAGTCCCACTTCCTGGTTCATAGAGACTAATTTCATGCTGTTTCCTCACATGGCAGAAAGGGAAAGAGAGAACTCTCTGGATCCCATTTGTAAGGGTACAGTCCTGTTTGTGAGGACTTCATTTTTATAACCTTATTATTTCACAAAGACTCACTTTCTAATAATACTGTCACATTGGGGATTACAAGTTCACCTTTTCATTTTGGAGGGGTACATGCAGTTTGTTCAGTTTATCATGAATTTTTGCATTGTTTAAAATATTACATTCAAATATTATTTATTGTGATTGCTAAGGTTTTGTGCCACCATAAGTTTTGTGCCCAAGACAAATGACACCCTCACTTTACCATATTCCATTCTTGATCTACAGGCCATATTTAAATTTTATCAATTTTTCCGATAGTCTCTATAACAATTTTTTTCTGTACAGACCCCTATTGAGGATCACGATAGCACTTCTTTGTTTATCTCTTATTCTGGAACTATTTTCAACCTTTCTTTTGTTTCTTAATCTTGATGTTTTGAAGGGTACAGGCAAGTTATTTTGTAGAATGTCTGTCAATTTGGATTTATTTTCTATTTCCTCATGTTTGATTCATGTTATGGTGTGTGTGTTATGGCAGGAGTATCACTGAAGTGATGTGACTTTTTCAATGTATTAGAAAGGACATGATATTGCTTTGTTCCACTATTAATGACATTAGGTCAGGTTAAGTTTGATGGCCTGATTAAAGTGGTATCTACCATATTTATCCCACCATAGCATTACTATTTTTCTCTTTATAATTATAAAATCGTTTCTGAACTATCCTTAGCAACTACGTGTTGTTCATAGTCCAAATTTGATTCCTGTACTAACAACCAGCGACAATTTTCTAATTCATTTGTTACTATACTTACAGCTCTTTTTGTATTATATGTATAACTTTATTTTTTACTTGAAATTCAACTATACGGAAGAGATCTTTGTTCCTTTCATATATATGCATGCATCTATGTATGTATATTATATCAATTCAGGCATTCATATTTTATTCACTGGTACATTAAATTCCTCTTAGTATGGTTAGTGAGAGATCTTCCAGCTGGCTTTTGGATCATTTTGAGGATTCTTCATAATTACTTGAGCTTTTTTCATATTTTTGATCCAAACAAGATCTAAAAATATCATCTCGTCTTTTACGTGCTCGCATCTAGGAATCGACAGTTTGTCAAAAAATCTTGCTATTTTTTTTTTAGTAGAGAATGGCCTCTGTTGTTTCTGATGATGTCAGCTTTTATTTCTATCATTATTTTCCTGTATTTAATATGAAAATTCTCCATGACTTCTTTCAATGTTTTCTATTCATTTTGGAATGTCATCATTTTATGTCTTATGTTACTTGGTGTGGCTGTTTATTTCTCCTGCTTGTAGTTCACTGTTGTTGAATATTTAAGTTTAGATTTTTCGTCACATTTAAAAAATGCCTAGTCATTATTTCTTCAAACATAACTTTTCCCAATTCTCTTTCTTCTCAACCATGAGAATGTAAATACACATATAACATTTAATATTCTCCCAAAGAGTACTGACTTTAAAAAATTTCTCTCTCCTGTTTATTACTTAAATTATATTTATTTATCTTGACATTGTCCTACAAACCATTGAGTTTCTATTAGTTTTAACTTTTTTCTATTTTATATATTATATAAATGCTATAAAATTATCTTCAACTTGACTGACTCCTTTTCTCCTATCTATAACTTGATGGTTAGCCCATTCAGGGAATATAAGAGCATGAGTTATAAGAGCATGAGTCATATTTTTCTGGTTCTTCACATATCTAGTAATTTTTTCGTGTTGCATGTTGGGCAGTTTAAATATATTGTAGAGATTCTAGTTCCAATAATATTTATCTGCAAATTATATTTGTCCAAGAAGTAAATTTTGATTGCCCAGACCCAAACTTCAAATTCTCTCTCTTTTATGATGGGCAGTAACCGAAAATCTGCATCCTTCCAGACTCTAACTACTTTATTTGACAAACACCCACATGTCTCTTTTATACTTAAACAGATCAGTGATTAGTTACGAATTTTACAGTATATATGTCAACGTTGGTCTCTTTCTATGTGAAACTCTTTTTCCAGGATCTTTTGTCCTTTAACTTCCCAGCTAATACACCAGCTCCAAAGTCTGTGTCTGACCTCACACCTCTGCACCAGAGAGATTAGAGAGTATGCTCCAACAAAACCCTGAAAGCATGCCAATCTCACCTGGAGACATTCTTATCTTACAGGAGCCGCTCTTTTCCAGATTCTTCTTATTTCAGATCCATATATAATTACAGCATTTAAAAAATACTGTATACAAATATTATAGTTGTTATCTATGGGAGATTTGTCTTTTACAAATTTCTCTCACATTATTCCAAGCTAGAACATCAAATTTGTTTTCAATTTTGCAGATTTTCTAAAATGAAAATTTACGCAAACTCGAACTACTTAAGATAGAAGTAGAATTGTTCTGGTTAAATAAAGAAATAGAGGTAGAATCCTGTCCTTTTTCTGGACAAACAAATCTGTCACAAAATTACCCAGATATACTCCATAATAATTCTAGGTTTTCATAGATGGTTTCAAAATAATTTATCTACATCAAATAATGAATACTTATGAGGGGAAACGTATACCACTCAGAATATATTCACACATGTGACCAGAAAAATTGACCATCGGTTCACCACAATCTTCAAGCCAAACTCCAAAGGACATCTAAAAAATGCACATTACTTTAAATATATTTAAGGCTGCTTTTAAATATATTAAATATATTGTATAATTAGCTAAGTGCGGCATATATAATTATTGTCATTTTAGTACTGCTACTACTTTATTATTCCACAATAAGAACTGAAAACATAATTTTCTGACTATATGTGACAGACACTATGCTAAGAGTTCTGAACATATTATCTGACTTTATTTTTACTAAAAGCTTTTGACATGAGGGTTATTAGTCTGCTTATACAAAAGTGAAAGCTGAGCTATAAAGATATCTTACTACTTACTCAAAGAGAGGCAGATAGTAAAAATATGATCCACAAGCCAAACCACATTTTGTATGCCTGTGAAAGCACATTCTTTCCAACATATCATCTTGCATTTCCCAAACAAGGAAAGTGTTTCTCAAAGAATTAAATATTTTGACAAGATACACTTTCATTATAATATAGAGATTGGGCTTAAAACTAGTTACTTTAATTGTTGGGTTTAGCCACTTTGTACTATATAGCATGACAGAAAAAATAAAAAAGGAAGAGAGAGACAATATAGGACATGTAGGGCTATTGTTGCAACTCCGAAATTTGAGTGGTTTAACCATATAAAATTTTATTTCTCATTTAATGAAATCCAGTGTGGATTAGTAGCTTTCTTTTACTTTGGGTTTTAATTTAAGCAAATGGTTATGGTTTCACTGTAATGGTGACAGTAAAGCTGAGTCTTTAAGGAAGGAAATGTAAACTGTGCCTGTCATGTGAAAGAGCATCCTGGGAAAGGTACAGGAAGATCAAAGGTCCAGTGTGAGATTATCTTTGGCTAATTGAAGAGCATCTGGGACGCCAGTGTTCTTGGTACAGAGGGAGAAAATTGTAGAAGGTGAGGCTGTAGACATAAAGTCTGTAGGTCTTTGAAAGCCATTGCCTTTATTCTAAGTGAAATGGAATTCCTCTTCTTCAGTCTTCCACGCCAGGCTCTAACGCGTATTTATCAAAACTTAAATAATGTGTCTTGTAATTATATATACATCTTTCTGCTCTGTCTTTGTCAGCAGGCTCTGTGTATGTTTGTTAGCATATGTACAACAAACCTGTTTTGTGTTTGGTACCTGATAGAGAAGACATACTGGTGGCATGTTTCTTGATTAGATTTTATGTTCCACTTCAGGTTCATGGGTGTCCCTGTGGGAATATGGTCCTCTTTACATGCGTAGAATCAAGACATTGGGTTTTCATTGTCATATTATCTTGGACCCAAATCAGTTTGGCCCTCTATAAGTGAACTCCACTACTAAGTGCATGGGTTTGTCTTTTAACCAAATCTGGAGATTTGGACACTGTATCCAAGTCAATTGGTTTTTCCACTTAGCCTTACCCTTATATTAATCCAGCCTTCTGTTCTGACTCCTGTGCTCTACTACTCAACCATCACGTTCGGACTCCTGGAGTCCTTGTCCCTCTAGTTCTCAATTCACTAAACTGACATCAGCCATAATTATTAAATATAGGTAACGTATGATCCTCTGACATCCTGGAGAATGCAAATGAGTTGATATTTCTCCTAACTCTGCAATGAAGAGTCAGACTTGAAATGCTAGTACTGTTATGTGATTTATTACTATAAAAATATTCAATGAACAATGTGCATTTTTTTCCCAAACTTGTCATTTGGGATTGGCAACTCAAAAAACAATAATAATCCTTGGAGAATCAAAATGATCTACCTCATTCTCTTAAAATATGCGTTACCTAGGTAATCAAAGTGACTATGATGAAAATAGATATAGGTTAAGTAAATTAGAAAGAGGAAGTAATGGATAATTACTATAAAACTAGCAGATTAAAAGTTAGCAAACTAAGATTATAGCTAATCAAATTGTTTTACTTTATAAAGAAAACATGAGTTTTGATATATGCTTGAAACATCTTATTTAATACTAGTGAATAGTAATATTAGTGAAGTAATGAGGCAAAAAAATCCTTAATACTGCATTTGTTCTGTACAACTAAACTTTTAAAATCTATTTTAAAAGCATCTTCTATGAATAAGCTTTAGTAAAAAGAACAACAAATTGCTACCAAATACATTATAGATAGTATTAATGGTGCATTTGATTTCAGTTTACATAGACTGTTGAACAGCTTTCAAGAGAAAGCCCATAGAGAAATACACATCAATACAAGTAAGCTAACATTTATTTTATTATAGTGAGTTGCATATTTTTCCTAAGCTAGGTTCAGTAGAAAGGTAATTCTAACTCAGTGAAAAGACAGTTTTTCCTTAAATAATATTTTATTATTTCTACCTATATGTACACATTTTTTTCTAAGTCTGTGTCTCTGTAATAACTGCACTGGTTCAGGAAATGACCAAAGTTTTCCTAAGTTGAATTGTAGAAATATTTTTCAATAATGTGATGCTTTTTTCAAGGTTTGACTTTGCTTTCCCTAGATATTGTTTCCTGAAATTGATAGTTTATAGTTTAATGACAGAAGAGCTGAAGATATACTTTCCACCTCTCGATCTGCCTATCCAGAAATGCTCCTAGGTTTTCTTCCAGATGATTCAACTGTAATCTCTTAACAATTCACTTGTTGAATTTTTAAATATACTTCTCTCTATTCCCCCCGTGAAAGAGCATTTATTGCCAAGCAAAAAGGTGATCTTCAGACTTTCCAGAACAGCAGCACCCAGAGATACAGGTGTTCCTTTTTGTCCCTAAAAATTTTCATGGATTAGGTGGGCATTTAGAATATTAGTGGAAAAAGGCATACTCCAGAACCTTAAATTTCATTTTTATTTCTTTATGGATCATTATGCCTAAGAACGCACTTGGCTCAATGTATGGTGCTAGTCTTTCTTCTAATCATTCCTTTCATAATTATCACTCTTTATTTAGAAAAGAAATCCATATCTTTTACCCATTATGAAAGAGAAACTTCACTGTTTCTTCACTCTTGATTAAAAAGTCTCAAGGGTGCCAAGCAAAGGAACAATTCAAAACATTGGTGTTTGTGAGGACTCATTTATTCAAAACATCACAAATTCATGGTAGGACTGATTTTGCATTTTTACACACACAGGCACACACCCATATACATCCTATTAAAGTGGAAAACTGGCATTACAAACCGTATATTCTGACCTATTCCACAATATCCGAATTAAAATTCATTATATAACACATTTTGGGAGTGCTATCAATTCCTCTTCTTAAAGAAAGTCTCTTCCATTCCTGTGTTAATCAATGTACTCATTGTTCCTGAGAAAGAGAACCAAGGGGGATTAAATTATCTACACAAATTTTAAACAATGTATGATTTATATAATGATGCTGTAAACACTAAATTAATAATGCAAACTTGACCACATAATTCCTTTCTTACCAATATTTATAACGACAAATAGTCTGCTCAATGCTGTTATTCATGTATACCACAGACATATGGGATTCCACATTTTTCATGACCTTAAGAAAGATATAAATTCGTGCTTTTAATTTTTTAATATTCATTTAGAATCAGAAGAAAATCATCTCTTTTCCTAAGCTCCAGTATTATCATTTTGGCCAATCTACCAACTTCCCTTATCTGGATTACTGCAGTTACCTCTTCATTTTTTTTTTTTTTTTTTCCTCCTTATAAGCCTGGTGCACTATTTTTTCTTTCCAAAAAAAAAAAAAAAAAAAAAAGAGAGAGAGAGAGAGAGCAGCCAGAATGATCTCTGTGAAACAAAGTTTGTTATGCCACTTTTCTGCTCCAAACACCCATAGTAAATCCCAAGGCCATACCATACCAAAGGGCTGGCCCCCATTACCTCCTTGACAGTCCTTTTACTACTTTCCTTATCTGTTTACTCCCATCAAGGCACATCATGCCAGATTATGTTCACCCCAGAATGTTCGCAAGGCTTTATGTAAACCTTTTGACTATGGGTGATGGGGTGACAATCTTTAGTTAAGCAAATCAAGTGCTTATGTTTTTATCTTAGAACTATAACAGCGGTGCTGGTTTAAAATATTTGTAAGCAAAACATAAGATGGGGCAGGGGGAGATCATTTAGGGTATTATTGCAAATATAGGAGTAAATTTATATGAACTAAAGCAGAAATAATTGTAACAGGATCATAGACTTTGATGCATTTAGAAAGTATCTGACCAGCTCTATAAGGGGAATATGAAAAAAAATTGGCATGATTTAGAAGTTTGTTTGAGCAACTGGAGGAATTATCATGACAACAAATGACATTGAGGATAAATACCAAAGAGATTAAAAGAGTAGAGCTAATCTTTCTGTGTATCTCTGCACTGCCATAGACCGTCTAGCTTGAGAAATTACAGGCAGCTCATGTGGATGAAGACAGACAAATACGCGCTCCTGGAGGGTCATTTTGTCTGCCCGTAAATGAGTTTAGCAGCTGGCTCAGTAGGTTCAAGGCAGCATAATTACTATTTTTTTTTGTTTTTAGATGAAGCTTGCTTCTGGTCTCTGGAGGCTTCCCATGTCTAACAAGACCAGTAGTTTTATTGGTATGAAGCTGCATAGATGTTTCCAATACCCCCACCTTATGAATACTTTGATTATTATGAGGGTGAAAACCATACTCTAAGAAAACATTGGCCATGGTGAAATCAGACCACTCATACCCGGTTCAAGCTGCAGGACAATGTCACTCAGGAAGATTGTTGTCACCCTACTAGTTCCCTTAATGTAAACTAAGTACTCCATAAACCTTCATCTTTTGTGTGCCTCTCCTACTTTTTTGCACATTTGTCTTCAACTTTCCTTTGCACATGGTGAATTTCAGTCTTTTTTCTGCACCAAGATTTCCAGTTTTTAATGTGGTGTTTACTCTCCCTTATTTTGATTTGCAGTCATTAAAAAGAAATCTTGAGATTTAGATAAGCTGACTTTACATTTTCAAATGGGGAAACTGAACGGTCTTTGAGATTTCTTTTTTTTTTTTTTTGAGATGGAGTCTCCCTCTGTTGCCCAGCCTGGGGTGCAGCGATCTCAGCTCACTGCAAGCTCCACCTCCCGGGTTCATGCCATTCTCCTGCCTCAGCCTCCTGAGTAGCTGGGACTACAGGCGCCCACCACCACGCCCCGCTAATTTTTGTATTTTTAGTAGAAACGGGGTTTCACCGTGTTAGCCAGGATGGTCTCGATCTCCTGACCTCGTGATCTGCCACCTCGGCCTCCCAAAGTGCTGGGATTACAGGAGTGAGCCTGTGTGTCCAGCCTCTTTGAGATTTCATAAAGAGATTTCTGGGTAAAAATATACATAAAAATTATAGCTCAGAAAACTAAGGTGTTCTGTGTATTATCTCTAGGGAGACAAATTTAAGAGAAGAAGGTCCCTAGTTACCCATTTCAGCTCTATAGATTATTAGCTTTCAACAATGAGTTCTTACCTGTAAAACAGATACACTGATGGCATCTTCGCACAGATTATTATATAGATAACTGATATAATTTATGTAATGTGCATGTATATTCCCTAGCATTCAAAAATGTTACCTTGTAGTGTTGTTATTGTCATTATTATTATTTTCTCTTCTAGACTTTGAATTTGTTGAAGTCCTAGACTTTTAAGTAATCATAGCTGTGTTTCCAATGGCTAATACAATGAGTGGCAAATACTGGCTATTCAGTATCTATTTCTTTAAAGAATTAACCATACAGGGTAAGGTCGTAAGTTGACTTTCTCTTTATTCACTTCTAAGACTGAAGAAAACTGATATCCAGAGAAAATATCAATTGAATTTGAAGCACTGCTGTCTTGAATATGTGGTAATACTTATCAAAGTGTTAGGGAAATTGTGAATTGTGCCACGTCCCCATATTTACTTCTTCTCTTAACAAGACCAAGTCAAAAACTAAATGTTCTCTCTCTTTTTTGTGTTTGTTTCATCATTTTCTTTTCTTAAATTATCTTCCATGCTATATTTTGGTGCATCTGATTGGAAAGTTATAAAAATTATTTTTAAGCATCTGATTTGAGAGTTAATGACTTCTTATATTTTGTGACTTCCATAAATATTATGAGAAACCATAGTATACAAAGCTAAAAACAAATATATCATTTAGAAAATATTTTCCTTTTTTTTTAACTTTTTCTTAGTTCATGAGAAAATAATTTTAATGTAAGTATTTTGGCCTAGTCAACATATACTTTTTACTATTAAAAAATTATATTGAAATTCTTTAATAAGAACTATATTCCATGTATATAACATTTATATTAGAAATATTAATTTATTAACCATGCATTGAAATTTATATTTTCTCATATCATTAATTTTATTTAATATATATGTGCTCATTCCCAGTCCCCCAACTTACAGAAATAATATTTACAGCGTAGCAGGGTTTTAAACCTAGAATATTACATATTAAAATTTACAAATATTCAAAAATACATTTTTAATTAAAGATGGCTACATAATTATGAACAACAGAATACCTAGTTATTTATCAACTTTTCTTTTCTCAGGCTAATTATTTGTTTATTTCATTATTTTTGCCACACAGAGCCCATGACATTAGAGTAAGTTGTTGTCTGTATCTGGAGATTTCTCATTTATAAAAATGCTCTTCCAACTTTTGGTTGCTTTAGATAAAATCTAAATGGTAAGTAATGAAAGTTCTTACTATATAGTTCTTGCTATGTAATTCTACTGCAATTGTAGAGTTAAATATGCAGAAATACACATGAAATGCAAAATAAACGCACATAAAATGTAGAGGATTAAAAATAATAAAAAGTTACAATGCCCTACTCAGTCTTTTAAATTTTAATTAGGTACCTAGGATATTTCCATAATTCCACTGTGTTCACCCTTTTAAGATAACAAACATTTTTTATAAATCAGAATATTTTTATTGCTTACAATTTTGATAATTGCATATATACTATTGATTTTGAAGGTTTGGGGATAAAGGAAGGAAATATATGGAAAATATGCATATTACTTTGACTTTATGTGAATTATAGGAGGAATCAATCCAAACTGTCAGCCAAATTAGAAGCGGTTCAAATTAACCAAGCATTTCCCACTATTTCCAAAATGAATTTTAAAAGTCCAAATAAGTCCATAAAAACTGATACATTGAAACCATCACACATATGGTTTTATCCCGGCGTATTCTCTTTCCTAACTGAAAACAACCTCCTTCTGAGAATAAAAATCTGAAAAGAAATTCCATTCTTGATTATCTGCAAAAGCTACAAAAGCTCTTATGGGCCTATTCAACCATCAGATGGGCAGAATTTTCGGGAAGTCCATTCCTCAAATGTATCTTTATTTCCTGATGTGCTTATTGCCAATGTTATTTTAGCTGTTAGAGTATCTTAAAGACATAAAAGCAGTTGACTAGATATTCTAAAGATGATGGCAGTAGCCCGCAGCTTACATAAACCCTATAGGGTCCTTGGACATAGTTGCAATAAAGCAGAACATTGAAAACACAGCTTATATAAAACTTAATACACTCAGCCCGGAAGATACTTTTAAACATTTGCTAAAATTACTTTACAAGCAGGCATGTTCACTATAAAATCATGGTAATGGAGAAATAAAGCAGGGGTATAGAATAAAAAGCAAGAAATTTGCCCAAACAGTTAATTTAAGCAGCTAAATAACCACTAGGGTTATCTTGATATAATTCAGAGCTTCTTTACATGAAGATCTTGTTTACAGCTATGTGGTGTAGATAACTATCTTACTTAAGGTTGTTACCAAAGCTGTCATGTTTTTGTAATATCCTCAGTGAGTCTCTGACTTATTTGCCTTTCAGATATGTGTGCTTGTAAGTGTGTGCTTTTGCTATATTTTAAGTAACATTAGTTTACAGGCTACATTTACAATCACATATGCATGTGCTCGTCAGTAGTTAACTTTATATAAGACACAAGGCTTATTATTGACTGCCTATTGTTCAGAGGGGAGAACAGGTAGTATTGGGTGAGGAAATGTTTTCAAAGCTGATTAATAGAAATTTGTTGTTTGTGGTTAGTGAATTCATATAAGACAACAAACCTAGATTTGCTTGGAACTAAACTGCGTGGGTATTCTTTCACTGAATTGCTGCTTTCTCATCATTTTTTAATAAAATAAGGACAACTGGAGGGAACAATAGCTCAACAGAAATGTAGCACATATGGCCTAGCCAGTAGAGTGTCTTAGTCACAAGATGTATCTCAGGGGACGATGATAGGACGAAGGGCCAGTGAACTCTCTTACTAAACCTGTTTTTATGTCTTCCTCAACGAAGCCTATTCTCGACTGCATTTAGTGTAACATTGTAGAATTTACATTGAAGCTGTTACTTGACAAGTCGTGATCATGAAAAGTCCCAGCTTGTTCAGTAGGCTGAAAATACAAAAATGAATATATATGTATATATACACACATATACATATAATTTTTAAACAAGAATATGTTTTGCTATCCCACATAAATGGTTAATCGTATTCTTTTCTATGGAAATACTATTCATTGTGTCTGAAAATACTTATAATAAAAATCATAGCATGCATATTTGGCCTTGCACTTCCTATTAGCACGTAGGAAGTATAACCAAGTCCAAATTCAGTCTACTCACCGCACAACAGCCAATAAGTCAAGACAGAATGATTTGGAGCAAAGAAAATGACTTTATTTCTGAAGGCCAGCAAACCGAAAAGATGGCAGGCTAATGTCCTAAGGAACCATCTTAAGTCAGTACACATTTCAAGCTCTCTTTATGTTCAGGGTAGGGGGAAGAGAAACGGATTGGGACCAAAGGGTGACTGATGACCACAGATCTCTGGGTGCCAGTGAGGGTCTGAGGAGGCTGTGAAACCTCTCTGTCCTTGGTCAGGTCACAACGCCTCTGCAGATCCTTACCACAACATTGCTACTTGTGTGTATACATCCGTTATTTCCTCTGGGATTAGTTTTGGGAAGGGACTATTATGATTCTTGCTTTAAAGTTAAATTATAAACTAACTTCCTCCCATTGTTAGCCTGGCGTACCTGCAGAGATAAGCAAAAGCAATTAACCTAAAAGATATCACCATAGACAGGAGCAAAATGGAGTTAGTCATGCTAGGCCTCCTTTTCACTGCTACAAAAGCAACAAGGGAACATTATATCCTTTCTAACAAAAACAAGCTCAGTTGTCTAGGCATTTTTTAAAAAGTCTACCAGATGACTGAGATTGCAAGGTCCTCTAGTGAAAGGAAATTCTTCTAAGAGTGAGAGTAATGAGCCCATGAAATAGGGTGGAGACACAGGACAAATGAACTGTCTTACTTAAGGCAGTTCTGCAGGAAGAAGAGATGTTCATGGTAAAAGCAGCTTAAAAAGCAGTGGAAATGTTAACCCATTCTTAAAGATGTAGGCTAGCGTTATGTTTAGAATCCCAGGAAGATTCTAAAACAAGGGAAGTCTGAAAGTATTATACAACTCATTACCGTAGTCCTCTGACAAGCGTTCACAAGGAAGTTTTGTGGTAGAGGAAGAAGCCTGAGAGGAAAACCCCTCCTTAATGAAGACATTCAGGGATTCGCAGGGCAGAGCAGCTGAACCTAGAGAAAACTCTCTGTCCACTGTGGAGTAAGTTCATGGTCATGGCTGACTGCCACAGGGATATAATATCAAACACTGCTCCGATACAAGGTACAAGCTGCTGAAGGAGGGACAGGAAACCTGTTCGCATCAAGGAGTCTGCACTAACTTAAGGCAGAACACCTCTGCCGTGGGTGGGAGAGAGGCAGGAGACACCTAGCCCTAGGCTTTGCACTGAGTTGAGTAGGAGGAAAAGTGACTTCCCTGCAAGGAGGCTCCAAACAGCTGAGAAAGCGCCACACAAGAGGTTTGGGCACGCAAGTGCAGCCTGAAATGAAGGCTGGAGAAGGAGAATTGAACAACTCCCCTACCCAAATTATGAGCCTGCCACAGGAAACACACACACACACACACACACACACACACACGAAAAAACTACAGAACGTCATCTCTCATGTAGATAGAAATCTGTAAAATGATATTAGCAAATGTAATCCAACCATATTTAAAAGAATAATATTCCATTATTAAGTTAGCATTATCTAGGAATGCATGACTGGTTTACCATATGATAACTAATGTAATTTATCACATCAACAGATTGAGTGTAAAATAATTTGATTCTTAAAATAGGTGCAGAGACAGGCCAGATGCGGTGGCACGTGCCTGTAATCCCAGCACTTTGAAAGGCTGAGGTGGGTGGATCACTTGAGGTCAGGAATTTGAGACCAGCCTGGCTAAGTTGGTGAAACCCCATCTCTACTAAAAATATCAAAATTATCCAGGAATGGTGGCACATTCCTGTAATCCAAGCTACTTGCGAGGCTGAAGCGGGAGAATTGCTTGAACTCGGGAGGCAGAGGCTGCAGCAGAGATCGCACCACTGTACTCCAGCCTGGGCGACAGAGCAAGACTCCATCTCAAAAAATAATAATAATACGTGCACAGAAATCATTTGAGAAATACAGTGACCATCTTATTGTAAACTTTTCAAAATACGGGAAAATGGGGAGAGGTGAGAGAAAGCACAAATTCTTAACTTTTTAATGAGTATTTACAAAAAAGCTATGAAGCATCATTTGCTTTTTTCATGGATCAATGTAAGGGACAAGACAAGGATGTTCTTTCTCACTGGTTTCTCATACACCATTGTACTGGAAATGTTGGGTAGAGTAATAAGACAAGAGCAAAATATAAACCATATTGATTTTAACTGAAAAGTCGATCTTTCCTGGCAAATATCTTAATTGTACACATAGAAAATCCTAAAACAAATCTCTAAGAGAAAACAGTTTGGCACTATTTTATGAAACTTAATATGCAATTGTCATATGACCCAGTAATTACACTCTAGGATATTTATCCGTGTCAAATAAAACCTGTGTTCCCACAAAAACCTGTACAGAAGTGGTCACTTGCACGCACATGCATCTTTGTTCATAACAGTCAAAAACTGGAAACCACCCAGATGTCCTTTATTTGATAAATGGCTCAACAAACTATGGTTCATCTATGGCATTGAATATTATTCACCAATAAAAATGAGCCAACTATTGATACAGAAAACTTGGCTTTGATCTCCACGGAACTTTACCAGGTAGAAAAAACAATCCCAAAAGGTTATGTAATATATAATTCTGTATGTATAACATTCTTGAAATCACAAAATCATATAAGTGACGAACTGATTGGGGGTGACAGATTAGCGAGGAATGGGAAGGAGAATGATTTTAATGGAATTGTTCTGTATCTTGATTGCATTAGTGCCAATACTCTGACTCTGATATGGCATGAAAATTTTGCAAGATGTTACTATTAGAGAAAACTAGGTAAAGGGTAAAAGATGTCTTTTGGTATTTGTTTCTTACAACTGCGTGAATCTACAGTTATCTCAAATACACTTATGCCCCGATTATCTAAAACTAAACATTTCAAAATAATGAAAGTCACATAATTTCAAAATTTTCTAGAAATTGTTATCACTTTTTTCAGGCTTTTAAAGTGCTCATTCTCTAGATGTCATGTTTTCTTTCTAAATGATGGTTACTATTGTGGTTTATCCTATCACATTTTGTACTCCTGTAATATATAGATTCTGTTGCTCCTATCATTCAATTAAATGCAGAAAGTTTAGGTCAGATTGACATGTTTATGTGACTATCCTTGTAAGAGCAATTGCATTCTCATATCTATTTCAATAGTATTCCCAAGTTAAATGCAATATTTTGAAAGATATATTGCATCTTTATTTTTATTAATTTATTTAGCATATTCTCAATTTAAATTCTCAATTAAATGTGACAAGTTGACAAGTCATCAACTTCTGCAAATGTACATTTGTGTGTTATCTAGATCTGTGAGCATCCTGCTCCCAAATTTCAGATATTTCAATGTGTGCATTTCTTTGATTTTTGCTGACTTTTTTTTTTTTTTTTAATTCTTGAAATGGGGTCTCACTCTGTCACCCAGGTTGGAGTGCAGTGGCGCGGTCTCGGCTCACTGCAAGCTCTGCCTTCACACCATTCTCCTGGCTCAGCCTCCCGAGTAGCTAGGACTACAGGCACCCTCTACCATGCCCGGCTAATTTTTTGTATTTTTAGTAGAGACGGGGTTTCACAGTGTTAGCCAGGATGGTCTCGATCTCCTGACATCGTGCCCGCCTCGGCTTCCCAAAGTGCTGGGATTACAGGCGTATGCCACCGCACCTGGCCAACTTTTTCTTTAACATTTGCTCACATTAAGGTTCATTCAAAGTCTTTTTGGCATAAATATTGAATAGGGGCCTTGAGCTGTTGGAAATAAAGAACAACCATTAAAACTGGGCAGAATAAACACATTTTCATTAAATTTGTGTAAATAATTCAGATATATAGAACCGAGTGTGCTTCTAGTTTACATCATCAAATTAAAAAAAAAAAAATGTTCCCCTCTTGTGTCTGGGTGTTCTTGTTGTTTAACTCCCACTTATAAGTGAAAGCATGTGGTATTTGGTTTTCTGTTCCTGTGTTAGTTTGCTTAGGTTAATCACCTCCAGCTCCATCCATGTTGCTGCAAAGGACATGATCTCATTGTCTTTATGGCTGCATATTTCATGGCATATCTGTACCACATTTTCTATATCCAGTCTACCACTGATGGGCATTTAGGTTGATTCTATGTCTTTGCTATTGTGAATAGTGCTGCAATGAACATTTGCATGAATGTGTCCTTATGGTAGAATGATTTATATTCCTTTAGGTACATACCCAATAATGTGATTGCAAACACCGGGGCCTACTTAATGGTAGAGGGTGGGAAGAGGGTGAGGATTAAAAAATCACCCTTTGGGTACTATGCATATTACCTAGGTTACAAAATAACTTGCACACCAAACCCCATGACATGCAGTTGACCTTATAGCAAACCTGCACATGTACCCCTGAACCTAAAGTAAAAGTTTAAATAAAAGTTGGAGAACCTTCCTTTGGTAATGTAATGAAGAAGGTATTCCTTGTTTCAAAGATCACATATTTGAAGATGATTTTTCCATGATTTGCAAGGTTAAAACATAGTGCATCAATATATATAATAAAAATTACTCTGCTAACAGCCTACAGAATCGTTAAATTATAAAAATGGTTGAAGTGTAGTGAATGAGAATAGGTGTTAATTTCAATAACTTTAATAGCTGTCTATATTATACATACACGTATATATACATACACATATAATTTATGTACTGAAAATATTAGTCAAACTATTTTGAAAATAGGGAAGATAATACTTTAGAGAATTGTTCCCTGACCCTTTCCTAAAGCAGTTTTTTTCTACGTGCACTTGAAGCTAACTTGTAGTGGATTTGGTATGAAAAATTACATCTTAAATCTTGTCAGGATTTTCTCTAATCTCATAAACTTGGAAATATAAATTGGATAATCTTCGATATTCTGTAATACCACCCTTGTTTTGAAAAAGAAAGCATATTTATTGTATACCAGGTCTTCCTGTATTCCCGATTGAATGACAAAAAAGATGAAAAAAATCTAAGTAATATTTAATTGCTTTAGGAATATATATCCCATCATATTTTAGCACCACTGGTAGGGTCATTTGAAAAAGAGGATTGTGGATTCTCATTATGTCTCCTTTCCTTAAATGCTATGTAAATTTTGGGAAGTTACTTAAAAGCTATAAACGAATGCTAAGTCTTGTGTCACAGTAGTAACAATGATGGAAGGTCATTCTGTGATGAATTACCTATCACAGTTGGTGGGAAGAGAGGCTGGAGGTGAACAGACATGTCAGTTTCTTACTTTCCTTCATTTGTCCCATAGATATTCAGGCATTTCCGGAAATAAACTTGCCAAGTTTTCTGGTCTATATACGTGTCACAGAGCAGAAAAACATTTGAATAAACATTTTTTAGTCAGATATTCTACGGAAACTCTTTTCTGCTTGTCTATTTCCATATGAATATATTATATGTGCATTGTAGGATATGAGATAGTCTTTGAAGTTTTTCTGCTTCAGGATAATGAGATGTGAGCAGACATAAAGTGTATCACTTCTGGGAAGCAATTTTAATATTCAATATTGTGTTAATCACTTTTCATTTCTTCTAACATGGAGACTGATAGATCCCAAATCGTGGATCTCTGACTGCCTGCGTTCCTGAATGCAGCTGGCAAGAAGCAAATACACTGCCTGAACTCTGAGTAAAAATGTAGCACACGGCCGGGCGCGGTGGCTCACGCCTGTAATTCCAGCACTTTGGGAGGCCGAGACGGGTGGATCACGAGGTCAGGAGATCGAGACCATCCTGGCTAACACGGTGAAACCCCATCTCTACTAAAAAATACAAAAAACTAGCCAGGCGTGGTGGTGGTGCCTGTAGTCCCAGCTACTCGGGAGGCTGAGGCAGGAGAATGGCGTGAACCCGGGAGGCGGAGCTTGCAGTGAGCTGAGATCCGGCCACTGCACTCCAGCCTGGGCGACAGAGTGAGACTCCGTCTCAAAAAAAAAAAAAAAAAAAAAAGTAGCACACACACAAAAAAAACCGTTGTTGTTCCAGCCACTGAGATTTGGAGATTATTTGCTACTGAGTCTTATCTAGGTTATCACAGTGGCTTCTATGTAAGATTCCATGCTAGGCTACATAGAGAAGTGAAAAAATATTATGACCTTGGCCTTGTTTTCAATTAGTGCTATGCTTCTCTCTTAGAGTAAAATGCTAACAAATCTTTCATTTCATATTTATAAAATAATTTTCCTTCATACTTCTTTAAACATTTATAGGCCTTAACTACCTGTGCTGAGTAGTTAGATATGCTCTTTAGAAATAAAAAGAAAAATTAAAAATCACATGACTCGTGATCTTATGCTTTTGAGGATAAATGAAATATGCACCCATTCTATCACTCATGAATTTCAAACAGTGAGGGGAAAAAATAAACACTGATAGTTCTAGGACGTCCAACATATCCCTTATATATTTGTGAGTTTTCATGCACTTACTAGTATCTTGCCAGTAAGGTTTCTGTATGATTGATTTTAGAAAAAATTAGACACTTGACCCTTTGGGCTTCAGATTACCACAATTGCCATTACAGACTATTAACCAATATAGGAGCCATAGTAGTTAAGAGATTAAATCATGAGAGCTATTTCCAATTTCACTCTGATATATTAAGGAGCTTGAAAGTTCTTACTCTCATCCTTAAGACCAAAAAAAAAAAAAAAAAAAAAAAGTAAGGAAGCTAAAAACCAACAACTTTTCTTTCATTTGTCAGTGGCTTTAAGTTGTAGCATAAGCCACTACTCTGCAATCCGGAGAGACAGGCAACCAAGCTCTGCCTAACTGCAGGCAAAACTGCTGGGGGCATGAACTGGGAGAAGTACTTAAATATAAATTTTGATGATTTTCTGGAGCCTGAGTGTGGATTACAGGGCATATCAGAATGCAAGAAAAATCATACTATGAAGATACAAAGGAAGCACCAGAATCAGACTCGAATATGGTACAGAAGTTGGAGTTATCAG
Source organism: Mandrillus leucophaeus (assembly GCF_000951045.1). NCBI lineage: Eukaryota > Metazoa > Chordata > Mammalia > Primates > Cercopithecidae > Mandrillus > Mandrillus leucophaeus. Next base: position 1,243,338 of record NW_012103476.1, read on the forward strand.
ACCTTGAATTTAAAATCACTCTGATTGATGTTAAGGGTGAACATGCAAAGTTGGACCACTAATACGAATAGATTATTAATTGAAGCAGATACCTGAAAACATTAACAAAGAATAAAAACGAAATGTTAGAAGTTTAAAAAATACACTGCAAGTCCAAATTCCTTCAGCGGTTTCATCAATAGACCTAACAAACCAAGGAAAAAATTAGTGAGCTTGAATATAGGTCATTAGAAACTTTACAAACTGAAATATGATGATAATAAAAGATAAAACAGACCATTCGAAACTGTAAGACAATATCAAAAGACGTAAGTGTATGCATAATTTGAGTATCAGAAGAAGAAAGGATGGAGCAGAAGACATTTGAAGTAATAATGGACAAGAACTTTGCAAAATTAATGACAGACAGCAAACCACATATTCATGAATCTCAGAAAACGCCAAAACCTTGCAACTGTAGTGAATAGAAAGCCCCACCTCAATGTTGCCTTAACCTTCATGACAGCGAGTACCGCTACAATTCTAGTGATCCTTGGAGGAAGAGACGTTGCACTCCCCAAGGATGTAGTAAGGGAAGGCCCCGTGCTAAACTGGTGAGAGTTCCTAAGTTTATAATTTTTTGATTTACTCAAATATCTTCTTTCTCATGTTACAAATATGTTACCAGAAGAACTGGTTAGGGTAATTAACCAGTTTTGAATAAAATTGATGGGAGGCCATTTTTTTTGAACTAGGCCCTAACAGATGAAACCAAGCCAGAAGAAAGTCATTTGTGCTAGGGGCCACGTAATCAAACTGAGCTTTAAAACAGACCAGTTTTCCAAAACACAGGAGATTCATAGCAACTGATCTAAAGAGGCCAGTTAACGTGAGCAAGCTTGAGAAAGAAGTTCCCCCTGCCTTAACTCTATAGGAAAATAACTTTAAAATGGCCAGTTCACTTTTTCTTACTTATTTCTGTTTTCTTCAGCACTTTTCTGCCTACAAAGTCAGCTCAGCTCAATGAAACACCTCTCTATTTCATAGATGGGATGATGTCCAAATCATGAATCACTAATAAAAGCCAATTAGATCTTTAAACACAATTGGTTGCAATTTTAGTTTTAAAAGGACACCAGTTAGGGTCACTACCTCACAAACTTGGAAAATATATTATACTTTATCTACTCAGTGATCAGGGCATGTCACTTATCCATTTATTTCTTCCTTAAAGGTAATTTTATTTCAAAGACTTTTTATTCCTGCAGGAACTTTGTCAGTATCCCTCAATTCCATCTTAGCCAGTTTCCCTAAATTTGATTTTTAGTGAGCAGTGGTGTTCATCCATTCTCTCACAGAAGGTTTCTGGCTCCTGCTTAGACAGGGGGAGCCTTCACTTAGCAACTTCATCCCTCATCACCACCATCACCCATCCACACAAAACACACCAACCCCGGCACACTGGCTTATTATTATATTATTTTAAGGTTCAATAATAGGGAGACGAGCATTTTATGTAACCATTACTGAACAAGGGTGCTCCTCCGGATAAATCTCATTTAAGCTTTTGAAGATAAGCAGCTGGGGACTAACATTTATGAGAAAAATGCATTTATGAGAAAAATGAAATAAAAAGACATGCCTCATTAGGCCACCCAGAATCTTGACTAAGTCACAGTCCATTGATTTGGTCTCCTCAAAACAAACAAGCAAGCAAAACAAAAGCACTTGTCAATCAGTTTTAGCTCCTTTATGTAAAACGAAAGGAATTATGTATTTTAAGAAATCAAAAAGCCTTTAGTATTGCTGATGTTACTTATAAAATTATCTTTCAAGATTTACAAAAGCTTTCATCATAAAAAATCTTTTTCAAAATAGACTTTGGCTCCCTAACCATTATAGTAATAGTAAGGAAACGCTCAAGTTTTTAAACACGTCACAACACTACATTTATGGTAGCCTTTATATAACAGTGTTTGCGTGAGTCAAGATTTTGTGAAGCATTTCTCAGCTTATTCTCTAGGGTGTACTGTCCAAACTCTAATCTCATGGAAAGGTAAACATAACTGAAGTATTTGGAGAGTTGAGGGAAAATCTCTTCCCTGAAGGAGCATTTCGTGTGTTTTTCATCATAAATGCCAAAGGATAGGGCCGTAAGTTCTTGTCTCAGTTTCTTCAGAGTGTTCTGAATTTGAATTCCATTCTTTTTCTTTTCTATCCAGCTCTGGAAGGAGAGAGATGGCTATTGACCTGACCTTCCAGTATCTGTTCTTTGAACATAGCTGTAACTACTCTGATTAGTAACATGATATATAGTAAGCGATATATAGTTTCTCATTATAGTGACTTACAGGTATCTCCTAATTTTTTAAGTTCTTATCCTTTATTATGTTGGTGCCGTATTTGTCCATGCTTAAGGAGTTCCTAACTGAAGCATACTTCCAGGTACGGTAGCTGTCATGTGGCAGATTCTCCTCAGATGAATTGTTTTCTAGTATTTCCTGGTATGCCAGGTAGACCTTTACTTTCAGATCTTGGACAAAATTGGCAAATCATACCTTTCAACATCGTGCCCCTAGAAATGTTATCTGCTATTTGGCCAAGATACACCATTAATAGACTCCAATATCGTATTCCTAGGTTTGTTAATTCAATGTATATTTTCTAAGCATTTATAGTAGCTGTTACCACTTTAGTCTTAGGGTCACAAAAGTAATTAATATGATCCACTAGGCTCAGGAGTTACAAACAGATACATTAATTGATAAACAGAAAGTCAGGAAATTGCTACTACAGGGCACCAATATTTGGACTCCATCAAATAGTGGATACATACATTACTTTATAAAGATACCAGAAGGAATATGGAGAATACGCAAACAGTGTCTTACTTCTCAGCAAAGTGGAAGGTGAGTTCTTAATTTTCGAGGGTCTGACATGAGTTCCTAATTTCCCATTAATTCAATAGTGATTACACTTAGGTAATGTGGTTAATGGAATATGATGGTTTCTCAGAAGCGTACTAATTCATGGCTTCATAAATAAGCACTCACATAAAAACACACCCACATAATGTACTCATAAATTCTAAAACGGTGAATAACTAATTTTAAAAGTAACCAACCCCCAGATGCACAAATATTATCTTAAAAGCAGATTACCACAGATCACAGGTGACCACTCTTGCTTCCATTACAGCAAGAGTGATCTAGAATTAATTCCATCAAAATCCCTATTAATAGGTTGCTCTGCCATGCAATCTATTATATGTATTTTGAGATTGCTGTGCAATCTAATATATATATTTCTCTTAAACCAACTTATTAACTCAAGAAATGTTACATCTATTTACTTTTCCTCTCTCATATTCTCATCTTCATGACTGCTTTGTTCTTCTACTGCCATAAACCAATCTTCCCTTCCTTCTTAAAGCTATGTCCTGGATACTTTTACATTTAATTGAATGTTTGCAAATTCTTGCCTTAAGTACAATGTTACTTTCTCCTGAGGTCACAGCTCCCATTACAGCTTATTCAAATGCAAACTATAAAATAACCCAAATGCAGCACGAGAGAAGGCATCATTGTTATATTTGATTTTCCTTCTTCTAAGGATTAAAAAAATCTGTCGTATCTTCTGAGGCTCATATTTCTTGCTTTATGCATGTCTATCTACTTTTCCTAATTTCTTTTAACTGTCAAGATGCTTAAAAGCTAGATCAATCTCAATTCATTCTCATAGCCCTCTAAAACAGCTCTAAAATTTCCAACTATTTATGAACAAATTTGTCTGCAAAAACACTAGGTGAACACACAACATTTCATGAATCAAATCTGGACAAATACACAAAACACTCTTCAAACGCTACCAACTACTTGAGTTTACCACCTGTCTTATGAAACATATTTCCCAAGTTTGGCATATAACTTTCCATCAAATTGCATATAACCTTCCACCCGCCATTTCACAGTAAATCAAAAGCTGCAACCATTCCAATGTCCACTTCTACAAGCAAACTTCAGGTCTTTTCTGAGATAATGTGACATATTTCTTGTAGTGTTGTTGCCTTTCTTACCATTTGACATATGTAATGCTGTGCTACTGTCTTTATTTTTTTTTTTAATACATCTCTAAAAAAGCTTTGGAGTGTTGTGCCCTTACTTCCAACTTTTCATAAGCCTTGTGGCTTCTATTATTTGAATTTACATAATACAACTACATAGCGATTTGTAAGAATGCATGTACTATATTATAGCAGAAATGACTGTATCTCCATGGGCAAAATTTTCTAAAAAATGGAACTACTGTCCTAAGATGTTCTGGAGGGAATAAATTATACTGCCACATGTTTCCAACATTCAGTCACACATTAAAATCATCACCTTTTCCTCTGTGTCAACTATCTCTTCCATTCTCAGAGGTTAATTTTTCTATATTTATCTGTACTTTCAAATTTCATCTAGAAAAGTGAGTAAATTTGAGCTTTAGTGGTAGTCAAAACAAGAAAGCATACCAATTTTTTTTAGATTAATTACAAATATGCAAACAAAAAAACATGGAACTGGACTATGCAAGAAGATTCATGACATTAAGTAGATAAACCTTTACCATTCTGGCTTTGATGATTGGATAAATAATTCTACCATTAATCAGTATATACAACATAAAAAGGGAGGTTTCTTTTTGAAAAATTTTTTGTTTTGTTTTTTTGAGACGGAGTCTCACTCTGTCACCCATTCTGGAATGCAGTGGCGTGATCTCAGCTCACTCCAACCTCCACCTCCCGCGTTCAAGCGATTCTCCTGCCTCAGCCTCCTGAGTAGCTGGGATTACAGGCACCTGCCACCACACCTGGCTAATTTTCTTTACTTTTAGTAGAGACGAGGTTTCACCATCTTGGTCAGGATGGTCTCGAACTCCTGACCTCGTGATCCACCCACCTCAACCTCCCTAAGTGCTGGAATTACAGGTGTGAGCCACAGTGCCCGGCTGCTTTTTGAAAATTTTGATAAATATAGTTTCATTGAATTTGAGGGATATGTAGATTAGCATATAGAAAAACACGGAGATTGAAAGAAGAACTAAGAGAAAATTTGTTCACTTGATAATTGACTTTAGTACTGGAGATGTATAAACACTGAGGGAAAGACATAAACCAATGTGGAGGAAAACTAAGGAATCAAGAAAAAAAGTTGAATCTACAAAGGAACAAATTCTACTCATAACTGAGTTTAATCCAGATAAATGATTAGATGAGTAGGGTATGAGGCCCTCCCACCGACTGGAATGCGGGGCAATGAAGAAGCAGGTACAATTGCAGGTGGCAGAGAAAGTCCAAAGCAGTTCTAGGCTGATATGGTCTCTTTTTCTAAATTTATGTAATTTCTACTTGATCACCTTCCAGAAGAAAGTGTCTTCTGTTTCCTACCACAGACAAAAAAACTAACAGAACATAGAGCTCTTACTTATTCCCTAATTGCAACCTTCAGAAGTCAGTCAAGCAACACATTTGTACATTCCGGGGGACTGGGGGGCGGGATGTATGTGTGCGTGTACATTTTCATCCACTGCCGCACAATTCCTGAATCGGTGTGAGAAACAGTCATCACTTGGTTAAAGGAAAACCAGCCAACCACAAAGAGCCATTTTAAATGACTGCCAAGATGACCAATCATTTTTTTCAATATTTCATTTTTTATGATACTAAAAAAATTCACAAGCTTCTCAAAGAAGGAAGGCATGTAGTGTTACCTCATGGCCATACCTTTATTCTTTTTCTCCTATACACGTAATCCCTACCTCTGTGATGTGAATATCAAAGTATTTAGGAGGAGTATGGGATCTCTTTACACATATCCGCTTATTAAGAAACAACACTATTACCAATGTGAATCTTGGCCTTTGATATAGTTTTTTTTTTTATGATGAACACTTTCATGTTCCTAACATCATCTTGTGAAAATCATTGTTTCAGTCATGCCGGAAAATATCTACTTTTTTATCCCAGCTTGTGTAAAATTTAAAACAAGCTCTTTAATGTTATACAATCCTTTCCGGCGGTGACGACCTACCCACACAAGAACATGCCTCTTGCAAAGGATCTCCTTCATCCCTCTCCAGAAGAGAAGAGCCCCAATTCCTACTTCATGGATGTGAAATGCCCAGGATGCTATAAAATCACCACGGTCTTTAGCCATGCACAAACGGTAGTTCTGTGTGTTGGCTGCCCCACTGTCCTCTGCCAGCCTACAGGAGGAAAAGCAAGGCTTACAGAAGGATGTTCCTTTAGGAGGAAGCAGCACTAAAAGCACTGAATCAAGATGAGTGGGAAAGCATCTCAATAAACACATACTGGATTTTTTAAAAAGCTATACAATCATTATTTATTTAAGCAAAATACTTTATAGCTATATGTCATATGCTTATTTCTTTTGGAAGAAATAAAAATGAATAATTAATATAACAAATGTTGGCTAACACTTACGAATAGTATTACTATTTCCTGATGAGAAAGAATTATATAAGGGTCTCTGTGTAATATTTTAGCTAGTCCAGGCCAGAATTGCCCTTCTAAGAAAATTTACATTGCCCATCCTTGACATAATTATAAAACTTACCAAATGGCAAGCATTTTGGGGGAGCCAACAACACAACTTAATAGATAATGATGACAAAATAAAGAAATAGCAGGCTCCTAAGCAAGAGTGCCAGTGAACAAATGATTTTATTATAAAGGATTGCTCCGGTTGAAATTCCAGATTAGGGATACACAGTGCCTATGAAAGACAAAATTATATAGCTGAGGACATGCGATAAATACTACTGAGAAAAAATGTACAAAGTAATTGTGAATTAGGTTTATTTGATTCACTAATTTTTTTCCACTTTACTACCTATGTGTGCTGAAATGAAATCAGATGAGAAAAGTAAAATCTAAACTGATGAAAAAATGCCTTTCATGCTTTTATACTCTACAAAATCATAACTTTCTATCAAACTTATGCATAGGTTGTGACACTTTTTTCGTAGCAAAAATTTTCCACTTGAATACACAGTTAAGAATTACAGTGCCATGATCTCACAAGAAGAAAGTAAAAATGCCAGAAAAAGGGTGAAGAAACAGGTTGATCTGTTTGTTGTTTTGGTCAGTTAATAGATCTGAACAATATTTTACGTCATACCTGGTTGATTTTGGCATGAGTGGTTAAAGGTTATACAGTTTGTAGACTCCAATGTTAATGGAGACTTGCAGGGTATTGTCACAAATGTTTTTAAATATATATACTTAAAATAACAAAAAAGCAATAATATATACAAATACTTAAAATATGTACTTAAAATAAATGGCATATTAATTTCACTGAAGTATTATCAATTAAAAAACCTAACCAGTTACATTTTTAATTTTTACAACTGTGTTCATCATTGTATAAAAACAGATAAAGACATTCAAGTAGTATATATGTGGAACATTATGTGGCAATTTGAAAGGGTTAGATATAAATTATATATTTAAATAACATATATAATTAGTACTTTTTTGTAGTAACTTAAATAATAACTGGTATTTATTCAGCTCCTACACATGTATTACTGTTATTATGGAGTACAAAAAAGCATAAGATGTGTTTCCATCAATAATTTTGTAATTATGTAGATATAACCAAAGTACATAAAACAATTGAAAATAGCAGCATTATATACTGATTCAGGCATTTAGAGACAAGTTGAATACATGAAAACATACTAGACACATATAATTCCTTATTTTCTTTTTTAATTATAGAACAGTATTGAAACAGCCCTATGTTCTGAGGTATTACCCGGAGTTATTTAAGAATAAGGAACATTTCCACCAAGGGTAACGTTGGAGCAAAGGTTTAGTAAGCTAAAGAGAAAATTTTTCCATATTGGACAGAAGGCCTGAAAGAGGGTCACCAGCTGTGAGGCTGAGTCTAGGTTTTTATGGACTGGAAGGGGAGGAATGGGCTTACTGGTCTTTAGGCTGTCCTGGAGAAAGCACCACTTAAAGAGGTATAACAGTGTAAAGAACCAATTGGAAGTAGAAGTGAAGGCTTGGCCTGGAACCAATTGGAGGTAGAAGTGAAGGCTTGGCTGGGACCGATCAGGAGCTGAAGTGATGATTCACCCTATGTAAATGAAGACTTAGTCCATAGCCAATTATAGAAAGATAGGCATATGTAAGATAGGTGAAAAGTAAGAGACCAGTAGGTGAAAAGTAAGGGGCTAAGGCATGCCAAGGGGAGAGAAATGTGTCCAGAAATGAGTGAAATTTGTTCATCAATGTGTCCAGAAATGAGTGAGAGTTTCCGTTCAAGGACACAGGCTCTTTCTTATCTGGGACCCGAAATTTGATTATCAGGCTGTTCTTGGTTTGAAGGAGTTTTACCAAGGACCCACCCTAACTGCCTGCCTGACCAGTTTCTTCCTCCTCTTTCAGTATGATCTATACTGAGTAGTGATATCATGAGGGTACCGGAGCTAGGGTCTTGCTGAAAATGATGTGTAATAACAGTAGTGTGAAAATAAGATCAAGTAGAGGCAATTATATTTTGTTAATTGACAGACTAATTCCTATGCCATATCACCAGTTGTGATTAAACAAAAGCTGATTTTTAAAAGTGAATTAAACAAAATAGAAGCTCATATCTCTGAAAATATATACAAATGCCTACTGTATCTATAAGTGTGAAATAGTAGCATTTCATGGTTGATATGAAAGGAACTGTGGGGTGTCATAGGTCCTAGGGTCCTGGCTACTGTTCAACAATCCTCATCTCACCACTTGCACTGCAGGTCACCGCATCATCCGACAGGTCTGTGGGAACCCTAACTTTATGTATATACTCTAGGCTCAATGCATGAGATCGATGACAAAGGCTGCCCCTCATTTTAGGAAATGCTTCTTGGAATTGTAACACAATGTTTCACTTAAATTATATGAATGGAACTTAATAATATAACCTACTAGCTTCAATAGAAGTCGGGACATGTGGTGTTTTAGCTGTGCATATTTGATGATATTTTATTACTAAATATAGGAGATTCTAATTTATTTGAACAGATAAACCCTGAATTAGCAAACATGGAACCATCACTCCCAGGGAAAATACAGGGTTAGGTTCCTGCGAGCCTCTGGACAAATTTTCATCAACCTGTCAATACATGACTTAGATTTATGTGTGTTTCATTTTAAGACACCATATTTAATGTACATAGTTAATTCATTAACATTCAACTCACAGAGAAGCTTACTCTTTTTCTTCTATTACAGGAATGCTTCCAATGGACTAGTGTAAAAGCATGAAGAAATGTCCTCCACTTAACAGTTTCTGTTGACACAAACACAGCAATACTTCACAATGTTAACCAATTATGTTGAGAAAAGTAAACTCCTTCTCCACAGTAATGGCAAATAAGGATAAAGATTGAAGAAGCAGACTATAGGAATCATCTTGGGCATTAAAAATAAATCTAGAAAGCAGACAATAGTGTGTGGATTTATGCTGCTTTTCTCTGGAAAGAACAGATGGGATTATGTAAGAAACCTAGATATACCAGAGGCGATTTTTTCTACTGTAAGGAATGCCATATTCAGAGGCTATATAACAAAATCAAAATGTTGAAATTTAGTGGCTGTCCTTGCGCGCACACACACACACACATAAAATGCTTCATTCAGTGAGTTTATAGAAATCAATTTTCTGCACAAAAGGGGAAAATTAATATAAAATTCCTCAACACATTATTAAAGTATATAAATCCCTTTAAGGTGAAAAAGTCAATTACTATATGTATATTTGTTCATTTTTATTTTCTATTTTAAGAACCTTAATTTACTATGAGAAACCAGAAGTAACCAAAGAATACTAGCACCAATTAAACCCCATTGGTTTTTCAAGAGAAGATACTGTGATCCAGAGGCGTAAGACTTTTCTATTCAGATTCCAGATAAAGGCATAGAAAATTTAGAAGTTAGGTGCAAGCCCACTGCTATTATTTTTAAGACTTGACAAAGTATGAGGGAAGGTTCCCAGTTGTGAAGCAAATTCAGTGTACACGGGTTACCACTTCAGCCCACTGCATCTTAGACTGCAATTTCTACTGCTTGCACCAGTCCTGTGAGACAGAACAGTCACACAAGTTACCTGAAGCAGACTTGTTTCTTACAAATAGGGAGCAAGGGACAACAGAAAATCAGAACTCATGACAAGCTAGCCTGCCTAGGTTCAGGACAGCTAGGCAGGGTAGATAGTTTTGTCTGTGTGTGTCCTAATTGCACCACAGCTGAGGGGCCCCAGAAAGTAGGCTGTCCTGTTTTGTTTGTTTGCTTGCTTGTTTCTTATCCCAGGGGCAAACTTGAATAGCTGAGTGAAATATTGCAGGACACCCTCTTCTAGGATGGGCTGGAACAAGGCCCAGGCTTTTCTGACTAGTTTCACCCTATCTCAGAATGTTATATTCCCAGCATATTCTAAAGACGACAAGCAAGAAAAGAGGGACAATTGAATTTGTTCAAGTCCACCTAGAAAATGGCCTGCACCAGTTCACAACCCGCCCATTCCATACTTCTCACACTTGGTTCCTTTTGTTCTTTGACTGGTGTCTGGACCATGCATTTAGATAATAAAATCCACACAGTCAGACTTCATCTACAACCTTAAAGGGCCTACGCCCTCCATCATCATCCTCTTTCATAATTTCTTTGGCCTGAGGGTCTGCACAAATGAGGCTCTCAGGAAAAGAAGACAGAGGGCCAAGGAGAAGGTCTGGCCCATTGGATGGGGAATTCCAGGTCCAAGATTGTATTTTGGAAGAGGGATGCAGGCTCTGTGTGGGCATATCCCCTCAGTACAAATGACTGCCTGGCAGATGGGTCATGGCTGGGATCTCTAAAGCCCTAATTCAAGAATGAGATCCCTTGGCTTGGGTCACAAGATGGGGCTGTCTAACTGTTTTACTTCATATCCAGGGTACATTCAGATTCCTTATAATTCCCATTACTCAAAATTGTTCACTTGTTTTAAATTTGCATTCTTTCTTCATTTGGAACAAAGAGATCAAAATCCTAATGTATTATGTGGACTCACTGCTGCATACATTTTTCTAAGTAAGTATTTTATCTTTTATCAAATGTTTGTCTCATCTTAATTTTTTAAGTTGCAATAAGATACTACATTGCTCAATAAGTGTGTAATATGTCCAGCATTAAAATGGACATTCTATATTTTTAACTCTGAAAATTTTAAACTTTGCAAAATCATACATAAAAAGGTTAAAAGACAAGATGAACTGTAAAAATAAGTGCAATAAAAACATTAACTCACATATCTCAGATATAGAGGAATCATAAATGAATAATAAGACAATAAAAATTAAAAATAAATGCATACAAACTACACAGAGCACAGAAACAATGAGTAGTAAAAACACAGAATCATGTAAATAAATGTCTGAAAATGTTGTGATGATCTACTCAGGCTTACTAATCATAAAAAAAGAGAAAGATAAATAGAAGGAAGAAAGAGGAGGAGAGAGAAAAAGAAGAGGGGAGAAAAAAAGGCAGAAAATATTTTCATACCTTTCAAACTGATAAATTTCTTAAATACAATAATGCACAATGATAGATGAAATTGGCATTGATAGAATGATAGAAATGATAATTAATATAATATTTCTGGAAAACAAATTACGATTAGAAGTTAGTTAAGACATTCCACTTATTACATGTGTAGAAATCTAACCTAAGTAATTAAATGTAACAAAAATTATAATATATGGTCACAAACCCCCAAAAACACCCTAAAGATACCATATTAGAATAATGATGAATCAAATGTGACATGTATGTAATACCAGGGAATCTCTGAAACAATGCAAATTTTGAGGAACATCATTTGTTTAAAAAATCCTCCAACTGAAAAAAAAAATTATTTATGCTCGGAGTACATGTTCAGGTTTGTTACATAGGTAAATTGTATGTAACGGGGATTTGGTATAGAGATTATTTCATCAAAAATTGACAAATGGGATCTAATTAAACTAAAGAGCTTCTGCCCAGCAAAAGAAAACTATCAACAGAGTTAACAGACAACCAATAGAATGGGAGAAAATATTCACAAACTATGCATCCAAAAAAGGTCTAATAGTTAGAATCTATAAAGAACTTAAACAAATTAACAAACTAAAAACAAACAACCCCATTAAAAAGTGGGCAAAGGACATGAACAAACATTTTCAAAAGAAAACAAGAATTCTCCAGATTTATCCAGTCTTGAAAGGAGGTTGACCTTGTATCAGACATTTTGGGCGAATATTAAGCATCTAAATTTTGACTTAAATTTTCATAATATTTAGAAAAGAGGAGGCAGATTCAATGTTTCCTGTACTCCCCTTGGCCAGCTTAAAACTAGAGTCCAGTGCAGGCACCCAGAACCCCCAAACCAAGGTATAGGTATCAACTAAATGACTGTTTTTCAAAAATGTGATGCATGTATGAGTTCATGGTTGTTCTCCTGCTGAGATCATTGCTGTCAGCACCTCTGAAGATTGCCTTGTCTGGGATCTGCCAAGCTCCTTATGAATTTCTTTACACCCTTGGTGTTGCGGCTGTTCACTCACAACTATTCTCTTTGCTGATGCCATTTTATTTCTGTTGTCAATTCACCGGAAAAGAATTGTTTTAAAATACAACCCGTGGCAGGCTCTCTTGAGTAGGTACTTTTGAAATCTTTGCCCTTGCCTAGGAATAACTGAAACTAGCTTTGTGATAGCTCTTCTTATAAACATACAGAAGACAAAGACCCAGAGTGTGAAGGCCTTGAGGTCAGAAGGATTTCAATGGAGAGGTCCAAGTTATCAGTGGGTTGCAAGTCACCCACGGGTCCTGGAGGCTTGCTGCCCAGTGCTACCTCAAGACCCCACTCCCCATATTCTAGTGTAGCATTCCTTGGTCACCTCACCTGAGGCTCAAAGGGACCTAGGTGAGGTCTAATGAGCACTTTTCTAGTGGGCACAAGTGGTAAGCATTGGCAACATCTACATGGTGCTAACTCTGCAGGTATGCTGAGCACAAGAGCTGTGGGAACATAGCTTCCTCCACCTAAACTTCAAAGAAGGCCAAAGGGACCCTTGGGGTCCAAGCAGGGACCTGCTGTAGGAGCAGGGTCACCACCAAGTCCCCATGGGATAATGTCTAGTAGAGCCATGGGGGCAGGGCCACTACCGTAAGACATAACTGTAGAGCCATCAAGATGCAATGGCAGCCTGGAAGAGCTACAAGCACCTGACTCTAACCTGTGAGAGCTCCAGCATGCCAGGGGAGTAGGGTTACTTGGAACCTTGGGGATTCAGTCCCCTTCCCAGTGTGTCTAGAAGGTGGGGCATGTAACTAAAGATTGTTCTCAAGCCTTAAAATTTAATGTTTGCCCTAATCCATTTTGGACTCGGTTGGACCTGTTACCCCTTTCCTCTTACCTGTTCTCATTTGAATGGAAATGTTTATCTTCTACTTCTTCCAACATCGCATGTTAGGAGCACATAATTGGTTTGCTTTCTCAAGCTCATGGCTACAGAGAAATTTTTTTTCCAGATGAATCATACCTTCAGTTTCCCTCATATCTAATATCTATGAGACTCTAGACTTTAGACTTTTGAGTTGTGGCTGAAATGAGTTAAGACTTTTGGGGGCTATTGAGATGGAATGAATATATTTTGCATGTGAGAATGACATAAATTTGGGAGGACCAGTGGCGGAATGTTGTGACTTGAATGTGTCCGTTCCTGAATGTATATGCTGACACTTAATGGCTGATGAAATAGTATTAAGAAGTGTAACCTTTAAACAATTTTAGGTCATAAGGGCTCCTCCCTTGTGAATGGGATTAAGGCACTTAGAAAAGAGGTTCACGTAGCATTTTGTCTTCTTTCGTCCTTCTGCTTTCTGCCTTGTGAGAATGCATTAAGAAAGTCCTCACAAGGTACTGCTGCTTCCATCTTGGACTTACCGACCTCCAGAACTGTGAGAAATAAATTTCTGGGTTTTATACACTACCTGATCCATGGTATTTTGTTACAGCAGCACAAATGAACTAAGACACACCTCTTTAAGATATTGGGTTCTAGATCACAATATTTTATTTTTCTTGGCCTCCAGAGCCTCAACTGAAACCAAAACAAAAATTATTCTCATTTTAGCATGATTTTATATACTATATGTTGGTAATCATAGACACCAATATAAAATTAGACATATAGAGAGATGTATATGTAAACATAATTAGGTAGAAACTGAATAGCACAGGGGAGTGTATTTTCTGGAATTACTACTGTTGTCCGAACCAAGCAGATTGCAGACCTTCATCTTCTTTCTGGACCAGCTATCACCCAGCAGACTCAGCCGCATGTTATATCCAGAGTTGCAATATGCATCCACATTAGTGATATTTTTAAGACAAAAATCCACTAATTCTCTGCTTGTCATCTTTTATCTATCAATATACAAAATACAACTATATTGCCCCAAAAGTTTTCTAACACATTATTTTCCTTACCATGAGTTTTACCTTATTGTCCCTATCTCAGCCTGCAGCCCTTTCCCTGCTCTACATCCTCTAATACAGAGCTCCACAACTGCAGAATTCTCTGCATTCACAACTTCACTCACCTTCACTGATAACTGCACTAATTGAACTCTGGCTCTCTCTCTGGGAAACATACATTACTCCTTATTCCCAAACTCTTTTTCCTTAAACACTTTGACACCTTGTTTGCATAATTGTCTTCATACCTAGATGTCATCATCCTTAGTGAATATAAATGTCCACATAGACACAGAAAACAACTAAATTATCAGTTTTATAATTGTGTATGTCCGGTGAGCTTTTAGCCTTTCACTTGGCATTCATTTTCCTGATTTCAAATTTGACCTTGTGATTATCTATAATAAAATCTCTTTACTATGTGTCTAAATATCACCAATTCAGTGGTTCTACAATCTAATTTATTGCCCAGCTACTTGGTCAAAAACTCTTGCTCGGAAATTGAAGCCTCTATCAATTTCTCCCCATCTACCTCTTTTTTTTCACTTTGTCATTATCCAGTTTGCTCCATGGTCCATAATTTCAAGGACATTCCTGCAAATATTCTAACTCTCTTGTTCTTCTGTTATTCCTATTTATCCTACCAAGCAAAACAGCAACCTTGGATGACCTGAACTATAATCACACAGCATGCCCTTACCCCAGCAGCTCACCAATACTAGATAATTTCACACATGAGGTCATATTAGCCTCCTAAAACTGCATTATCATCACTCACAAGCCTTTGTTACCACCCATCAACCTCACTCTTCAAAAACAATTTGATCCTCTCTCCTTTCCTCGGATTTTGATTACTGTAACTTTCTCTCGCTCCAACAGATGTCTTTGTCATCTACTTGTCAAAGAAAAGAAAAGTCATAAGATTAGACCACAAATACGTATTTAGTACTAAAATATATAGACATGCATTTACACACTCATCTCTTCTAAGGTTAATTGTACACAGGAAAGATGAAAAGTATCCAGCTAAAGGCTGCTTTTCAGACCAACTACTGTGTAAGTCGATGTCTATAACAAAGGGTCAAGAGTCAAGAAAAAAATATAAGGGGACATGAAAAGAGTGGCTGCCATCTTCTGCTATCAAGTTAATCTGTTAGATGCTTTCTTATTTTTATTACTTTGTTAATCTTTGTAAAAGCCTTTAAAAGCTAAAAATGTTGCTGCATCATCTATAGCACCACTTATATCCATGTGGTACAGAAATTGACCAATACATCTTCACAAAAGCAGAGTCATTTGTGAAAATGCAGTATAATAGGACTGACAAGATATAATCAGTGAAGAATAATCAAGTCAGAACTAATTAGTCAAAATATATTATACATAGACCCATTCAAATTTGATTGAGTTGGTAATACAAGGAGGGCTTAAGCAAGTCAAAAAATTATCGGGTGTCCCTGAGGTTAGAGGAAAGCTTAAAGAACTGTTAACTCTTTATTTCCAGGGAAATTATAGAGGGAGATAATGATTATAACTTTATCCACAGAATGGAGAAGTAATTTCAAGAGTCCAAAATGAAATTACCACAGATTTAGAAGAAATCTTAATTTCTGAAAGGGTTACTGTTTCATTAGTTGTAAGTCAGGCATTAAAACATTGTTGAAACACTTTGAGGTCCTGTGAACCATCTTTGTATAATCTTAAGAATGCAAATATCAAACATTTATTTATTCATGCAGTATAATTCTATTAGAACACAGAAAAACTAATTGTGTGTGTGTGAGCAAATGTACACTTATGGCTGAGAAGTATAAGAGGATTATTTATTTCTAATTTTATATTTAAAATGTATGTACTAAATATATTACATAAAATATTAATATATGACATATAATATAATGATCATACATAAGTATATGTATTTATTATTTATTGACTTTCTATGAAGTGTTTGGTACACAGATCCATAATGACATACTCAAAAAAGACACAACAATAATAGAAAGCTAACAAATTATTATTTTTAAATGGTGATGCAAGCATGCAGCTTTATAATATACATATAAATTCTAAGATAAACTAAAAAGTAACATTCAGTGATGACATCTGGCAAGATAGCTATGGGGTGGAGAAGCAAGAACTGGCCACTGCCATAGTATCATTTCATCCTTTCAAATATACAAAATTATATAAGCTGAATTATTTTTTAAGGTAACAGTTGCTGTAAGAGATAAATCCCAAAATTATTATAGGACTGACAAGATATAATCAGTGAAGAATAATCAAGTCAGAACTAATTAGTTAAAATATACATAGAGCCATTCAAATTTGATTAGTTTATTTTTTATGGAATTGTACATAATGACTAAACAAGAAACATGTAAATAAAATATACCATGACTATATTTTCTTCATTCACATATTATCACTCTAGACTCATGATAAAGCTATCTATGAACATAGCTTGTATATGTCATGCAAAATAGAGCAATAACAGGAAAGTATTGCCAGTTGTGAAAATTTTAGCATTATAATATTTTGAATATCCTTAACGTCTTATTACACGCATGACTTCTAAATCAGCATGTTAAAATATTTGAAGTAAGGATAGTATATATGTGTATATGTATGTATACATGTATATTTTTTCTACTGATATGGCACTGAAATAGTATACTATATTCTCTCTTGATAGTCAGTCCAACTTATAAGCAGCACAAAATGTTATTTTCTAAATGCATGCTTATTGAGTATTTCATTATGGGCCAAACATTTCATAGAAAGTCGATAAATAAAAACTACAAGTATATTTAACATATATTTACATATATGTTTGATATAATCATTAGGTTATCTTAATATATTAAATTGTATGTAATATATCTAAGATTATTATAAAAAACAAGTTTGAGTCATTCAAGTATGCATTTTGATTATTTTCAACAGTCATAAAAATTTAAATCACTTCAATGGTATTAAGAATCTTTATTCACATAAAAATATGAAATGAAAACCAATTATAATAAAACAGAAAATAACAACTCTTTAACAAATACCTTATAATTTAGAGTAAATGACAGACTAAAAAATGTCTCAAACATTTTGATAAAGACATCAGGAGTCTGATCCAAAAAATTTTTTTGAGACCTTAATAATTACAATAATTTAGAAAAAGTAATTATGTATTAAGTATTACAATAAACTTCCTTATGTAAAGAACTCTAACTGTGGAATATAAAAGCTTTCAAATGTGGAAAAATAAAAGTGTTTAATCGACAACTTATTATTCAAGTTTTGCAAAATGTGATTTTTTTATATTAACTTTGACTTCTTCAATCTAGTTCCCATCCACATTTCTCATTCATATCTATTAACACCATTACTGTGTGAGGTGTGAGGTGAAAAAAAAATTATTGAAACAATTATAGAAAATTATTATTCAATGTAATATAGTCTGGTTTAGAAATATTTTAGTTTTTACAGTAAAAAATGTCTAATAGTGCAGAAAACAAGAGAGCCTTTATAATTTGGTTTTCACATGACTTACATTGTATTATAAATTTTATGGCTACATAATGTTATATAAATGCCTTTATTATGAAGAAGACCCGAAATATATATGGTAAAAAGTTTTAATAGGCCAATTATAAATCAATAGATAAATTGGTATTTCTAAGTAATCTTTTGTGTACAGAGAATATTAATGGAATTTTCACTAAATCATCTAACCTAGTCTAAATTGTGATGCTCTTGAGTTCTTAAATATAGTATAACCAAAGGGTATTCATTAATAGCTTTTTTAAAACCCTATATCCTGCCGGGCACGGTGGTTCACGCCTGTAATCCCAGCACTTTGGGAGGCCAAGGCGGGTGGATCCCATGAGGCCAGGAGTTGAGACCATGCTGGCCAAAATGGCGAAACCCCGTCTCTACTAAAAGTACAAAAATTACCCTGGCGTGGTGGCGGGCACCTGTCATCCCAGCTACTCAGGAGGCGGAGGCACGAGAATTGCTTGAACCCAGGAGGCGGAGGTTGCAGTGAGCGGAGATGGCGCCACTGCACTCCAGCCTGAGTCACAAGAGCTCGACTCCATCTAAAAAAGAAAACCCTATACTAGTGAATTACATCAGATATGTGTTGTTTATGCCTCCTTTGCCTTCATACTCATCCATATATACCCCATTTTCCTACCATTTCTGTGCCCTAGGAAACTGAACCTTTGGAAAGGATCAGATGGACTTATTTTCTCACCTGTGCCTGGTTGGGCTCAGCAAATGCAAAACACCAGTAAATGTCCCTGGAGAAGTTAAATAAATAAAAGCTGTAAGCATCATTTAGTTTTTGAAGAGTAAAGAGGATTTTCTCTTTTTAAATTACATTTTCATGAAATGTCTTGAGGAGACTTTTCATCTAAAGTATACTTTTTCCTCCAAACAATATACAAATATGGATAGCTTGAATATCTAACCTCAAGTAATACACATACTTTTAAAAGTAGTTTATTCAATCTTTAAACAGAATTTTGAGTCTTAAATAATGGGGAGCTATTACTCAGAAAGAGTAAAATATCTATTGCAATAATTGCTTATATTGATAAAATTTGAGCATTAGTATGATAGGGAGAATATCTGTTTATTTCTTTCTCTTCGGCCCAAGTATTGTGCCCAGCAGGTGCATACTAAATGTACTAAATGGCTATTGATTAAATTGATAAATATAGGAAAGTTGGAATCCTATAGCATTTCACAATAAAGTGCTTTCACACGTACACATGCATAAGTTATTTGACTTTTTATAACTCTATAGGTATTGCTGGGCACGTTTTATCATCAGCTTCTCAAATAGTGCAATTTAAAAGTTTTTTTCAGGATCACATGGCTAGCTAAGTTCTAGAATCATGAATCCATTCACTTTCTTCTATAACCTCTTCCAGTGATATGGTACTACAATACATATCCCTTACTGTATTTTCTGATGTGATTAAGCATGTATTACTGTATACTCATATAAGCCACTACTGAAAGCTTATTATCTGTGATATGCTCACTTATTTATTTGTATCATTGCTATTAATGCTTACAATGATTCTAAAAAAGAAATAGTCTACATTTTTTCATCATTATTATTTTACATAAGAGGAAACTGAAGCAGAGAAGGCTAAACTCCAATACCATTCTCTGCAAAAGACACCTAGATGTACAGCATACCAGCCCATTTAAAAAATACATTTTATTTGCTATAGTAACAATAAAAAAAAAAACTAGTTTAAAAAAAGAAAGTAGAATTAGGGGGTAATGAAAAAATATCCAATTGGTTCATCTCCAGAAGGATAAATAATCATTGTAACAAATTTTTTAAGTGAATTGGTATTATTTTTATATAAAGGAAATCAAGCAAACATTAAGTTTTCAAAGTTTTGCCCAGATTATGACATCATAGTGATCAACTCAATAATTATTTAAATACCAGTGTTCAGAATAGTGAATAATTCTTGTGCAGGGTTTGGTTATGTCTTCCATTTTGCTATCAATATCTGCATATTGTTTTCTCATATTATAAATTGCTTACCATAATATTTGAAATATTTCTAAACCAGACTATATTATATTGAATAATTTTTATTATTGTTCTAATAAATGCAGTAAAATTAATGGATATAGAAGGGAAATTTGGATGGGGACTAGATTGTAGAAGCCATAGTTAATTTAAGAAAATCACGTTTTGTAAAACTTGAATAATAAGCTGTCCATTAAATGCTGTTTTATTTTTCTACATTTGGAAAGTTCTATATTCCACAGTTAGATCTATTTAAAGGACGTTTCTATTGTAACAATTGACACATTATTGTTTTTTCTAAATTATTGTAATCATTAAGGTCTCATAAAAATCTCTTTGATCAGACTCATGACACTCTTTATCAAAATGAAAATACAGAGAGCCCCTTATTTAAAAGACAGGGGAGAGGTGCTGCCAGAGGCACTAAAATACATCATTTTGGTTTCATGGCATTTTTACTTTGCCCTAAATAACACAAATTTCTCCCACTTGAATGCTGATATATGGTTCCTCTACCCTCAAAACTTTGGTATACACAAAATGTTAAAGTATCTTGACCTGAATCTTTCTCAAGGGAAATTTGGTTATGATCCATACCCACTGTCAACAGCTGTCTTTTCATCATATGAAATGCAAGTATCCCCAAAAAAAGAAATTTGATTTTTTTTCATCTCATGTTTTTAGAGCAGGACAACAATCACTGGCCTCAGTATATTGACTTCATGTGATTCAGCTGCCCAATATTGTTCCAGCCAGCTGTGTCTATGGATGAGAGAGGGTCACATGGTATCACACTCAGGGAAGCATTAATGGCTGTGCTGAGGCATTTCCCGTCAAAGCAAAGGGTGGGCAAGTCAGTGTCTGTGATTAACACATGTAAAATATGAAAGAAGTCATATTATTCAAATAGTTTAATTTGGCAAAACATCTGTTAAAAATAAAAATAGTATAAAATGTATGCATTTAATTTTAACTATAAAGATATAAGTGTGAATATATTCTAAAACCTTGACATTCAAGACAAGAGCTCTGCTTAAAAGTTAGCTGATGGACAGACCTATCTACTTTCTTTTCTTTTTCTTTTTTTTTTTACATAAACCACACTCATAATGCATCCTCTGCAATTTTCTGTTTCCATCTCTTTAAAGCACATCAAGCAATTACAAACACTTGTGAAGCAATTTATGTGGAGAATCATTTTAGAAGTCTATGATTTTTCCCCAGTTTTTTTATAGTTGTCCAGCCCACACTTACTTTTTGAAAGCATCTTTCAAGTAATTCACCTTTATAGAGTTGTTTTCAATGCATACAACTTAGTTTTCATAGAAACAACCTCTTTATTTTCATACACTAATTTTCATAAGCTTAAGTAATATTTAAACACATTTTGTAAGTGAAAAAACAAAGAAACAACTGGTATAAACAGATTTAGGGATAAACACATCTGACACTTGGTATATATACTACCGAAACATAGAGAACAGAAGTGTGGGGACAGATAGTCTGCCAGCCAAAGGCATTCAACAAGCATAGACTTCAGTAAATATGCTTAACAGAAGGAATGGAAAGCATTGTTTCATCTGGTAAACTGGTAAAATGCAAGTCATTAAAAAAAAACTTTTATTATATTCTTATCCCTTAGTTCTTTAAATTTAGCTTATTTTATTTCAGCATTCTCAAACTGGTCTCTGTATGGAAAAGCAACGTGAAAAGTCATATTATTTCACACCTACTAAATATGTAATTAAACATTTAGACCTTACTTAATCTATATAAAGAGGTAATATGGCCATATTTAGATGATGACCTTGAAATCAATATATTGTTTAAATACATGACAGTGCAGATTTTTTTTTTTTTTTTTTTTTTTGAGATGGAGTCTTGCACTGTCACCCAGGCTGGAGTGCAGTGGTGTGATCTCTGCTCACTGCAAGCTCCACCTCCGGGGTTCACACCATTCTCCTGCCTCAGCCTCCCGAGTACCTGGGACTACAGGCGCCCGCCACCACGCCCGGCTAATTTTTTGTATTTTTAGTAGAGATGGAGTTTCACTGTGTCAGCCAGGATGGTCTCGATCTCTTGACCTCGTGATCCATCCACCTGGGCCTCCCAAAGTGCTGGGATTACAGACCTGAGTCACCGCGCCCGGGCCAACAGTGCAGATTTTTAAGATGAAGTTCAGAAATGACACATTTATTACATGATGAGTATTTGAAGTTTGAAAAATATGACAGCAAGAAAAGAATGGTAGAACTATTCCAGAAACTTTTCAGAAAAGACACAGTTAATCAAGAGGGTTTACACACACACACACACACTCTCACACACAGACATGAAACAGAAAAATTGCAAAGACTGAAATTTTTCCTCATGGCAAAAAGCAGTTTAGTGATTTTTAAATGGAGATTATACAAAGGGCGCTACATTCAAACCAACCAGCTAAGAAATATTAACAATCACTAGGACCGGAATAGGTATAATTTTGGAGGAAGATGTGTTCTGTTAGATAATTAGATTAATATTTGTATTTTAATATCTGGAAGAGAAAACATTCTGAGACTATTTCAAGCCTTTGTTTTTAATTAGCAATAATTCAGCTTATTCTCCTCACTTCTCTACCCATTTCTCTAAAACAGTTGCTAATTTATGTTTCAAGATTTGTAGTCTGAAATATAAATTTAATTTTTATATTACTTAAAGCAAAAAATACAGATTTACAACATTCTTCAGTTTAAGAATACGATTCATATAATTTCTTGCTTTCAAGAAACTTTTCTTAGCAATATACGTCACTAAAATATATACTGTAAAAGGGTTAGACTTTTCCTCTGTTAGATTTTGTATCTATCTCTAAAACCTAGAAAAGTGTCTGGCATAAATTTAATGATCTATCAGTTCTCACTGCATGATGAATGAGTGCTGTGGACAGTCAGTTTTCCCTGATCAGTAGTGAAATCAGCAATGGCTATGTAGCAAGCACTGGTAAAATACACATTAGTGTCCACCTGTGAACTTTTGTGTATGTATTTTTTGAGACATGGTCTTGCTCTCTCGCCCAGGCTGGAGATCATGGGTGTGTTGATAGACTAAGTTCACCTCTTGAACTCCCAGGCTCAAGCTATCTTCCTGCCTTCGAGTTGGGATTACAGGTGTGAACCACTATGCCCAACTAATTTTTAATTTTGTTGTTGCTGTTGTTGACATGGGGTCTGCTATGTTACCCAGGCTAGTCTCAAACTCCTGGCCTCAAGTGATCCTCTCTGATCTTTAATGAGTTTCTACAAAGGAGATCCTGGCTGGGAGTGTGAGCAATTTCGAGGACTTTGCTACAACGTTAAATTTTCTTTTGGAAACAACATTACTGTCCACATTGTAAAAGAGTGCTTTAACTATAGTAGTGAGTCTCATTTTAAAAATTATATTATTTTTGCTTTTTTAATGTTAATTTTAGTTGGTACACAAAAATTGTATATGTTTATAGGATACAAGTGATATTTTGATATATGTATGAAATATGTAATAATCATATCAGAGTAATTAGCATTTCCATCACATCAAATATTTAGCATTTGTTTGTGATGGGCACATTCATAATTCTCTCGTGTAGCTTTTGGAAAATATGCAATAAATTATCGTTAACTGTCCTCCCCCTAGTCTAGTGCTATAGAACAGTAGAACTTAGTTCTCTTATCTAGCTACAATTTTGCAGCTATTAACCTGCCTCTCCCTATTCTCTCCCTCTACCCTTTCCAGCCTCTAATAACCACTATCCTACTCTACTTCTATGAGCTCATTTTTTTAGCTCCCACATATGAGTGAGAACATGTGGTATTTATCTCTCTGTGCCTGAGTTACTTTGTTTAACATAATGTCCTCTAGGCCCATCCATGTCACTGCAAATGATGGTATTTCATTACCTTTTATAGTTGAATAGTATTCCATTGTGTATGTGTACCATTTTTCTTCATTAATTCATCTGTTGATTGACATTGAGGTTAATTCCCTACCATGTAATAGTAAATTAGCTAATTCCCTACCAATTTACTATTACAATAAATTGGTGGTTGCTGAAATCTCTTCAATATACTGATTTTCTTTCTTTTAGGTATGTATCCACTAGTGAAATAACTGGATCATATGTAGTTCTATTTTTACTCTTTTGAGAAGTCTCCATGCTGTTATCTAAAATGGCTGTAATAATTGACATTCCCACCAACAATATATAAGAGTTTCATTTTCTCTGCATCCTCTCAAGCATTTGCTATCTTTTCACTTTTCGATAATAGCCATTCTAACTGGGGTGAGATGATATCCATTGTGGTTTCAATCTGCATGTCCCTAATTGTTAGTGATGTTGAGCATTTCTTCATGTACCTATTAGCCATTTGCATGTCTTCTTTCAAGAAATGTTTCTTCAGATCCTGTGCCTATTTTTAATTTGATTGTTTTATGACTGTTGAGTTGTTCTAGTTCCTCATACATATATCTGGATATTATTCCTTTGTTGGATGATTAGTGTGTAAATATTTGCTCTAATTCTAAAGGTTGTCTCTTCACTGTTGATTTTTTTCTTTTACTGTGTAAAAGCTTTTTGCTTTGACATAATCCCATTTTTCTATTTTTTTGCTCACTGTGCTGTTAAAGTCTTACCGATAAAACTTGTACCTAGATCACTGTCATGAAGTATTTCCCCCTATGTTTCCTTTTAGTAGTTCTATAGTTTTAGGACTTACATGTAAGTGTTCAATCCATTTTCAGGTGATTTTTGTACATGGTGAGAGATAGGAGTCTAGTTTCATTCCTCTGTCTATTAATATCCAGTTTTCCAAGCACCAAATATTGAAGAACTGTCCTTTCGTCAATGTATGTTCTGGTCACTTTTGTCAAAAACTAGTTGGCTACAAATATGGAATTTATTTTAGGTTCTCCATTCTGTTCCATTGGTCTATGTGTTGGCTTTTATACCAAGACCATTTGGTTTGGGATACTATAGCTCTATAGTATACTTTAATCAGGTAGTGTGATGCATTCAGCTTTGTTCTTTTTGCTGAGTACTGCTTTGGCTTTTCAAGGTATTTTGTGGTTCCACATCATTTTTTGGATTTTTTTTCTGTGTTTTTCTATTTCCATGAAGAATGTTATTGATATTTTGATAGAGATTTCATTTAATCTATAGTTCGCTCTGGGTAGTGTGATCATTTAAACAATATTAATTCTTCTAACCCATGAGCATGAGATGCCTTTCAAATTTGTGTGTCCTCTTTCATTTCTTTCATCAGTATGTGGTAGATTTTATTGCAGAGATATTTTACCTCCTTAGTTAAATCATTTAAACGTATTCTATTTTTGTAATTATTGTAAATGAAATTCCTTTCTTGATTTTTTTTGCAGCTAGTTCATTACTGGTGTATAGAATGTTTACTTATTTTGTATGTTAATTTTTTGTCCTGCAGCTTTACTGAATTTGCTTTTCCATTCTGAGAAATTTTTGGTAGAGTCTTTAGACTTTTCTACGTATAAGATAATGTTACATATGGGTTTGTCATATATGGCCTTTATTGTTTTAAGGCATGTTCCTTCTCTACTTGATCTGATGAGTATTTTAATCATGAAGAAATGCTGAATTTTATCAAATGCTTTTTCCATATTCACTGAGATATATATTTTTTTCTTCATTTTGCTGATGTAGTGTATCACATTTCTTGATTTGTGTATTGAACCATCTGTACAACCCTGAGATAAATCACACTTAATTATAGCGTATTATCTTTTTGATGTGCTATTAGATTCTGTTTGCTAGTATTTTTTTTTTTTCTTTTGGAAATTTTTTTCATCTAAGTTCACCAGTGACATTGGCCTGGTAGTTTTCTTTAATTTTTGTGCCTTTGTCTGGTTTTGGTATAAGGGTAATGCTAGTGTCGTAGAATGAATTACAAAGAATTACGTCCTCTTAAATTTTCTGGAAGAATTCAAAACTAATTCTTGTTCTTTTAAAGTGTTGTAGAATTCAGCAGCTAAACCACCTGGCCCTGGAATTTCCTTTCCGGGAGACATTTAATTATGATTTAATCTTGTTACTTGTTACGCACCTGTTCAGGTTTCTTTTTTTTTTTTTTTCTGCTTCAATCTTGGTAGGTTATATGTGTCCAGGAATTTATCGATTTCCTCTTGGTTTTCTAATTTGTTGGCATATAGTTGTTTGAAATAGTCTTTAATTACCCTTTTTATTTCTATGCTATCAGTTGTAAAGTTTCCATTTCTGGATTTTTTTTATTACTTGAGACTTTTATAATTTTTTTTAGCTTAGTTAATGGTTTGTTTTATTTATCTTTTCAAAAAAAACTTGTTATTCTTTTAAATTGTTATTTTTGTTTCTGTTTTATTTACTTTTGTTCTGATCTTTATTTATTTATTTTTACTAATTTTAGATTTGATTTCTATGTGCTTTTCCAGTTGCTTATGGTGCATCATTAAGTTCTTTATTTGAAATATTTCTACTTTTTTTTGATGTAGACATTTGCTGCTGTAAACTTTCCTCTTAGAATTGCTTTTGCCATATCCAATAGGTTTTATTTGCTTATTTATTTATTTTTGTTTTTCT
Source organism: Mandrillus leucophaeus (assembly GCF_000951045.1). NCBI lineage: Eukaryota > Metazoa > Chordata > Mammalia > Primates > Cercopithecidae > Mandrillus > Mandrillus leucophaeus. The sequence continues at coordinate 1,270,036 of NW_012103476.1, forward strand.
TTCTTTTAAAAAAATGGGATACATGTGCAGAACATGAAGGTTTGTTACATAGGTATACATGTGCCATGGTGGTTTGCTGCACCTATTGACCTATCCTCTAAGTTCCGTCCCCTTGCCCCCCACCCCCAACAGGCCCTGATGTGTGTTGTCCCCTCTCTGTTTCCATGTGTTCTCATTGTTCAGATTCCACTTATGAGTGAGAACATGCAGTGTTTGGTTTTCTGTTCCTATGTTAGTTTGCTGAGGATGATGGCTTCCAGTCTCATCCTGCAAAAGACATGATCTCATTCATTTTTATGACTGCATAGTATCCCATGGTGTATATGTACCACATTTTCTTTATCCAGTCTATCATTGATGGGAATTTATGTTGGTTCCATGTCTGTGCTATTGTAAGTAGCACTACAATAAACATACATGTACATGTCTCTTTGTAGCAGAATTATTTATATTCCTTTAGGTATATACCCAGTAATGGGATTGCTGGGTCAAATGGTATTTCTGGTTCTAGATCCTTGAGGAATTGCCATACTGTCTTCCTCACTGGTTGAATTAATTTATATTCCCAACAACAGCGAAGTGTTCCTCTTTCTTCACAGCCTTGCCAGCATCTATTGTTTCTTGACTTTTTAATAATTGCCATTCTGACTAGCATGAGATGGTATCTCATTGTGGTTTTGGTTTGTATTTCTCTAATGATCAGTGATGATGAAGCTTTTTTTCATATGTTTGTTGGTCATGTAAATGTCTTCTTTTGAGAAGTGTCTGTTCATATCATTTGCCTGCTTTTGGAGGCAGTTGTTTTTTTCTTATAAATTTGTTTAAGTTCCTTATAAATTCTGGATATTAGACCTTTGTCAGATAGGCAGGTTGCAAAAATTTTCTCCTGTTCTATAAGTTTCTTGTTCACTCTGATGATAGTTTCTTTTGCTGTGCAGAAACTCTTTAGTTTAATTAGATCCCATTTGTCAGTTTTTGCTTCTGTTGCAGTTGCTTTTGGCATTATCATCATGAAGTCTTTGCCCATGCCTATGTCCTGAACGGTTTTTGCCTAGGCTTTTTTCGAGGGTTTTTATGGTTTGGGGTTTCACATTTAAGTCTGTACTCCATCTTGAGTTAATTTTTGTATAAAATATAAGGAAGAGGTCCAGTTTCAGTTTGCTGTGTATGGCTGGCCAGTTTTCCCAACACCATTTATTAAACAGGGAATCATTTCTCCATTGCTTGTTTTGTCAGATTTGTTGAAAATCAGATGGTTGCAGATGTGTGGTGTTATTTCTGAGCTCTCTGTCCAGTTCCATTGGTCTATAAGTCTGTTTTAGTACCTGTACCATTCTGTTTTGGTTACTGTAGCCTTGTAGTATAGTTTGAAGTCAGGTAGCATGATGCCTCCAGTTTTGTTCTTTTTTGCTGAAGATTGTTGTAGATATATGGGTTCTTTTTTACTTTCATATGAAATCTAACACAGTTTTCTCTAATTCTGTGAAGAATGTCAATGGAAATAGCATTGAATCTATAAATGACTTTGGGCTATATGGCCATTTTCATAACATTAATTATTCTTACGCATGAGGATGGAATATTTTTCCATTTGTTTGTGTCCTCTCTTATTTCCTTTAACAGTGGATTGTACTTTTCCTTGAAGAGGTCCTTCACATCCCTTGTTAGCTGTATTTCTAGGTATTTTATTCTCTTTGTAGCAATTGTGAATGGGAGTTCATTCATGATTTGACTCTCTGCTTTTCTATTGTTGGTGTAAAGGAATGTTTTTTATTTTTGCACATTGGTTTTGTAACCTGAGACTTTGCTGAAGTTGCTTATCAGCTTAAGGAGTTTTGGGGCTGAGACAATGGGGTTTTCTAAATATAGAATCATGTTGTCTGCAGAGACAATTTGACTTCCTCTGTTCCTAACTGAATACAGTTTGTTTCTTTTTCTTGTCCGATTGCCCTGTCCAGAACTTCCAATATTATGTAGAGTAGGAGTGGTGGCAGAGGGCATCTTTGTCTTGTGCCAGTTTTCAAAGGGAATGCTTCCAGCTTTTGCCCATCCAGTATGATATTGGCTGTGGGTTTGTCATAAATAGCTCTTATTATATTGAGATATGTTCCATCAATACCTAGTGATTTGAGAGTTTTTAACATGAAGGGATGTTGAATTTTATCAAAGGCCTTTTCTGCATCTATTGAGAAAATCATGTGGGTTTTGTCTTTAGTTCTGTTTATGTGATAGATTATGTTTATTTATTTGTATGTGTTGAACCAGCTGTGCATCCCAGGGATAAAGCCAACTTGATCATGGTGGATAAGATTTTGATGTGCTGCTGGATTTGGTTTGCCAGCATTTTATTGAGGATTTTTTCATCAATGTTCATCAGGGATATTGGCCTGAATTTTTCTTGTTTTTGTTGTGTCTCATCTCAGTTTTATTATCAGGATGATGCTGGCTTCATCAAATGAGTTAGGGAGGAGTCCCTCTTTTTCCATTGTTTCAAATACTTTCAGAAGGAATGGTACCAGCTCCATTTTGTACCGGTAAAATTCGGCTGTGAATCCATCTGGTCCTGGGCTTTTTTTTTTGGTTGGCAAACTATTAATTACTGCCTCAATTTCAGAACTTATTACTGGTCTATTCAGGGATTCAACTCCCTCCTCTTTTAGTCTTAGTAGGGTGTATGTGTCCAGGAATTTATCCATTTCTTCTATATTTTCTAGTTTATTTGTGTAGAGGTGTTTATAGTATTATCTGATGGTAGTTTGTATTTCTGTGGGGTCAATGGTGATATCTCCTTTATCATTTTATTTTATATATATATTTTTTGAGATGGAGTCTCGCTCTGTCGCCCAGGCTGGAGTGCAGTGGCGCGGTCTGGGCTTACTGCAAGCTCCGCCTCCCGGGTTCCCGCCATTCCCCTGCCTCAGCCTCCCGAGTGGCTGGGACTACAGGCACCCGCCACCACGCCTGGCTAATTTTTTGTATTTTTAAGTATAGACGGCACTTCACCGTGTTAACCAGGATGGTCTGGATCTCCTGACCTTGTGATCCACCCACCTCAGGCTCCCAAAGTGAGCCACCGCACCTGGCCATCTTTATCTCTCTTTCCCCTTATTTGAGTAGTTTAACTGTTGTCTTTTCTGTTTGTATTTTTCCCCTAAAATAATAGTTCTTGAGTTTAATCATTAGTGCTGTATTTCTCTTCATTATTATTTTTTCTTTTATCTTTGTTTCCCATGTTTCTTGAGGCTCACTTTAATAATACTTCTGCTAATTGATTGATTTTACTTAATTAAATATAGTAAAATTTTATTTGGGTTCCAATTTTTTGGCCCAATTCTTTATCATATCTAGCTTTTTTACTTTAATTAACTTATAAATTATTTTGACTCTAACATTTAGCTTTATTTTGCCATGAAGCAACTAAAGCAGAGTACGAGTTTGTTGCAGATTTTCTTTTATTTCTGTAATTTTGCAACATCATTAAAAAAGGAAACCTGTAAAATTTCTCCTTTGATGACTTTTGAAAATAATTTTTATCTGTGTGTGTGTATTTGAATGCATGTGTGTATGTGTGTGTTATTTAACTCCTAACCAATGATTATTGTTTCAGACTATTTCATAGGCCCTTAAAAATGACATATGTCTTCTGTATTGTTTATGGTTATAATTATTTAATAAGTCTACAGCAATTATCATATTCCATTTTCTCGTATCATTCACTGTTGCCCACTCGATTGCTCAAGGGTTAAATGAATTCTAAAACAGCTGTTCCAGTGCATTTTTGATGCATTGTAAGATATTTTTTAAAATATATTTATACCATTTTTATGTTGCATTAAGGTCCATGAATGTTAGCTTATCTTTTTGGATAACTTCATTTATTTAATAATGTTTTTTCTGATTTCTACATTTTAATGTAATCTTTGTGATATGTGGTTATACTGATGTTATTGTTGATTAGACTGAATCGTTTCACTCTCAAGATATTTTGTACAATTTGTTTTAGTTTTGCTCTTTATACTCTTTAGAAAATACACAGTAAAGAGAATGCTTTCTGGGTTTTCTTTGTGATTGATTTGTTTTTGTTGTTTCTTTGTAACTGCACATGATAATTTTATTTTTAGCAAAGAGGTTTTAAACTGGTTTATTTTTATATTCCAAATTAATCCTTTGTTAACTTTCATAAGTTTTCCTGTTATATTGTTGTGGTGATGGTTGCTGTTTTCTTGATTTACTATGCATGCTCTATAAACTGCTTATCCTCTTTTTCCTCCAGCATTGATTTTAGCAAAAGTATATATCACATTAATTATTAGCTTTCTACACTTGGGATAGGTAATATTATCCATACTTCAAAATACTTTTAGTAAGAAGCAAATGTTTAAAAGCATTGTTTGTCACTAGCCAGTTAAAAGTGGTAAAAACTAGGACTTTAACATAAGTCTGATTTTAAGGCCCATATTATACACACCTCACAGAAATGAAAAAAAAAATCCACTTGTACGTTTTCCCAAGGCTACTAGTTCATGTACTGAGCCATAAAACAATATTCGATACTGCAAGAGAACACGGGCTGAGATGAAATGGGATGAGCTCATTTCAATAAAGTATATCTGCATATTTCAGGGTCTGTGTCTGTTAATTGGCATAGTATTTTAGAAGACATGGTCAGTAATTTTCATTTGATATAAGTGGCCATTTGGCAACATGGTAGTGCTGTAAGAAGCTGAGTAATGGGATCAAAAGGACACGTGCCTTAGCTGACTATTACTTCTTATTTAATATACATTAAATAGACTATTAGTCAGGAGACCTTGTAAAGAAGCTATGGCAGCATTTATAGTTATTGAAAATAATTTAACTAAATTCTGATAGAATGACTAGAAGAAAGTGTTACACAGAAGAAAATGTACAAACAAAGGTTTAGAAGAATGTGGTGATGTCCTCAATGAGATTAGAAGTCACCTGAAAATGACAGAGAACCTAGTCTCTGTGACTGCTAAGGTCAACTTAATACACGACCAGAGTTTGGTTAAAAGCAAAATAGTATTATTTTTGCATATGTTTAGTTTGCATACAGATGAAAACAATTAGGGCCAAAGTATAAGAATTATGACTATAAACATATCTTCATCTGAAAGTCACACACAGATAAATATCCTATTATAGGTTGCAGAAATACCTTCCTATACTACCTTAGTTACCTCAACCACAGTCATTGGAAGCAACACATATGGAAGGTGGGATGCCCATCAGAGGAATATTTTGGTGGCATTTATAAATCATTATAAATTTTTATAAATTATTTCTATAACGATGAACACATTAATAAATCTAGTACTTAAATGTGTAGGAATATTTTGAATATTTTGGAGCTTGGCTATCCTTTGAATTTCCGAGAATATGAATTAACTGGGCCATCAGATTTTTTCAAATATGATGTAATATTGTATTAAAATAACTTATTTCTGAAGAGAAAAACAGATCAATTTGTAACTCGAAATAAATCAAACTAGAAGTTGACTCATGTAAAGAACATAATCATGATGGATAATCTAAGAGAGAAAAATGTTTGTGTTGTGTTTCAGGTGTGTTGATAGATTTCATCCTATGAGAATAGATTTTTTTTACTGTTATGTCATTTACATTATAATCAGATAAACAGGCCATTGACAGGTAGACAAATAAGTGAACAAAATGATTTCAGGAAGAAATAACTTATCTGAAAATACAAAATACAGGGATATGATATAAGATTACCAGAATGTCAAAGAGATTATCTGACTCATTAATGTGATGGTACATTTAATTAATATTAAGTACAAAAAAATCAAATTTTAGATCCAAAAAGGAAGGTAACTTCTAGTGAATTCTATTGTATGTTTATCATATTCCAACTCATAATGTGAAAAATAGGAGAGAATGATGCCAACATTTAGAGTAAAGCACAGAGAAATGATGAATTGATTAAGATCACCAATTTCATCACTAAATATTAGCCCTTATAATCCTTGTAATTCATTGGTTCCACTCCTTGAGCTCTCTGAGAATATATACAGACTGTCAAATGCAGGCAGGCCAATAATTAGTGCATGATATTAAGGATTTCAAATGATAAAGTCTATACATGAAACTGCTTAAATAAGACGGTATGTGACTAATGAGATTCCTCCATTTTGTGCTTGAACAAGTTTCTTAGTTTCAACAAACACACACACAAACGCTCATCTAAATTTAAATTTCTGATAAACAGTTAATTTCGTAATATAATTACATTCTAAATATTGCATGAAATAAATGTATACTAAAAATAATTTGTTGTTTTTCTGAAATTTAAATTTGACTAGTCATCTTGTACTTTACCTAGCAAACCTAGGCTGATAAGACATACTTATATATGATAGTAAAAAACTTGGATAAAATATTGAATTTTTTAGCTTAGAATTCACTACCAAGGCTCTGGGAGAATATGAGCCATTGTAGAAAAATAAGATTCTCTAAAAAATATCAAGCTACTGGTGTGTGTCAATGACTTATGTTCACTCTTCAGTAAGGTGTTAAAGGAGACAGTCATCAATGTTACTAAAGAGAGGAGCTTCGCTATATATAGTGTGAGAAAAGAAAGCTTTTCTGCTTCTTGCTAAAAATCCAACAGTGCTAAGGATCTATAATTTGAAACTGCCAAAAGTGACTTGTCTGCCCCAAGGTAAAGTTGTGGCAAGCCAAAAAATGAAGGTCAGAAATGTCACAATTTAGCTTGGCATCTAAGGGGAAATTAAAACAAAACAAAAATCAGCAAGGGATCTTTTTATGTATCGCTTGCTAAAATACATCAATGGATGCTGTGTTTGACAGAGATAATAGTGTCCTTACACATAGACACAATGTAAAAGATGGCAGATAGGGGATGGGGTGATTTGTTTTGTCCATTATTTCTCATTAATTAGAGTCAAATATCAAGTAATGAAGTCACAAATTGAGACCTACAAATCTATGGATAAAATACAGAAAAGTCAAGTGTGGGGTCCACATTCAACTTTCATGATTTAATAGATTTCTGCTGCTGGATGTTAATAAAAGCCTATCCTCCCCATTAAAGCTTTGGGCAGCAGTCTAAAGTTTTAAGGAAGAACTCTGGCACCAAGCTGCATGGAGAATGTATGAGTCTTCCTTCTAGGAGACTCACATCAACAGTGAATGGGCAGACTACAGATCAGCAGCCTTGAAAACATGTCAGTGATCAAGTTACTTTAGTATTCCTGCTTTATCAGAGGTGATGTAAGCCCTGTACAAGTGATCACTGTATATTCTTTCAATTTACAGCCTTTTCTAAATGAAAATTGTGGCCAGGAACTGTGGCTTATGACCACAATTCCAGCACTTTGGGAGGCCAAGGTAGGAGGATGGCTTAAATCCAGAAGTTTGAAACCAACCTGGGCAGCAAAACAAGACCCCATTTCTACAAAAACAAACAAACAAATAAATAATTGAAATTAAAAATTTTTTTAAATGGAAACTTAAAAAAATAGAATTTTACTGTGGTTGCCTTGTCTTTCCATTCGCTGTTACATTTTCTGTGTGGAGTCATGTTTAAATTATCAGATAGTTCAAAGGTTGCAAGTTTTAAAAAGAAACATCTAGATATTTTAGGTTTATATGTACCTCATGTTCATATTCTGCAATATGATAGGACCTCTCAATAAAGGCATAATGGCTACCTCTTCATTCATATAATTGGTGTATGAGAGTGTTGCATTATATTAAAATTATTGAATGTGTATATTTCAGTGAAGATAGCGATCTATATACTTTGAGCATGTGAGGCATTGGATCTTGAGTTAAAGACTAGAGGATTTATTGTTTATCTGAGTTCATTATGATTTCTTCATGTGATTATAGTAACCAAGGAAGAGCACCCTTCTTACCAGGGATTGGGTTATAAACAGCCAATTGACTACTTGATTCACATCAGAATCACCAAACTTCAAAAAATTATCACTTTTTTTATTTTTCTATTTTTCAGACAGGATCTCACTCTGTCACCCAGGCTGGAGTGCAGTGGTAAGATGATGACTCACTACAGCCTCGGCCTCCTAGGCTCAGGTGATCTTCCTATCTCAGCCCCCTGACTGGCTAGGACAACAGGCGTGCACCACAACGCCAGGATAATTTTTGCTTTTGTTGAGATAGGCTTCCCTCATGTTGCCTAGGCTGGTCTCAAGCTCCTGGGCTCAAATGATCCTCCTGTCTCGGCCTCTCAAAATGTTGAGAGTACAGACGTGAGCCATGGTGTCTGGCCAAGATAAAAGCTTATGACTCCAGAGTGTATAGGTTTCATATTCACTGGCAGAAGGAGATATAAGAAAGAAAAAAGGATTCAGGAAGAAGAGGGGAAAGAAAAAAAAATAAAGTACCCTGAAGGAAGATAACCCTATATACTATTGTTTTCAATGTGGATGTTGTAAAACATTTGTGAGTTGTAAAACTAATCTACTGGTTGATGGTGAATAACTTATTTTTTTAAATAAACAGAATAAAATAGAATTAAATAGGATGGAAAATAGAAGTATTAAAATCATCAATGTGCATCATATAGAGTAAAAAGTATTGTTTTATTACACTTTTATTTATTTGAACAGTATATGTGTACATGTGTGATTTTCTAGGATTGTGATGTAAAATATATTTCTAACTTTAAGTAGTTGTTCAAAGATGTTTGAAATGCGGTGATGAACATATTCTAGTTCCAGGAGGTTATCATTTTGTTGTATAAGCTCCCCCAAGATTCTCTCTACTATCTGCATTTCTTATTTTTATTTTGCTTAGATTAATGTTATAAGTACTTTATATACAATAAGTCATTTAATCCTCTCAACATTCCCATGAAGGTGTTACTATTATTATCCCAATTGATGCAGTAATATAATTGAAATGTACAGAATTTATGTAATTTGCCAAAGCTCACTCAGTCGGCAAATGACAGGGTTAAGATTTACACTGGCACCCTGGAAAACTATCTATTGAATGTAAGCAATGAAATATGAAACAAAATCTGTATTTTGTAAAAATATATTATAAAATGTTCCCTGGAAAAAAGACAATGCTCCTGAAACTGGAACAGATACTGTCATATTACCAGTGGTGCGTTAGAATGGAGGTCACACCTTTCTGTTGCTGAGAACTTTAGGCCCATCCTGGATCAGTTCCAGGTCTTATGAGAATGTGGTACACTATGATAACTGCTTAGAAATTGCTGAGAAATCCTTGAATCTTGAAATGCCCACATAAATCTTTAAAACACTCATTATTTACAATAACATTAGTAACCCTTTTTCTTGAAAACTAATAGTATAATATAATTCATTGTTAAAACTTTTTGTTTCAAAAATAGGATTTAGAATATCTATCCAGAGACCAAAACAATATCTTTGGTAATTAAGAAAAATGCAATTTATATTTTAAAATAAAATATTGAATTTAAAGTGGTATTATCTTTACGTGATAATATTTAATTAACTCATAAATACTTAAGATTATTTATTTATTTATTGGGATGGAGTTTTGCTCTTGTTTCCCAGGCTGGAGTGCAATGGTGTGATTTTGGCTCACTGCAACCTCTGCCTCCTGGGTTCAAGCGATTCTCCTGCTTCAGCCTCCCAAGTGGCTGGGATTACAGGTGCCCGCCACCATGCCCGGCTAATTTTTTTTTTTTTTTTTTGTATTTTTAGTAGAGACGAGGTTTCACCAGGTTGGCCAGGCTGGTCTCCAACTCCTGAACTCAGGTGATCCACCTGCCTCGGCCTCCCAAAGTGCTGGGATTACAGGCGTGAGCCACTGTGCCCGGTCAATACTTAAGATTTTTAATAATAAAGTCTGGGAATGAACCAGGGTCCCAAATGAAGATGCAGAAAACATAACTAAATATTATCTAATTTCATATATATATATAGCACGCTATTATCTAATGTTTATATACATAAAGCTAAGTATTATCTATATATATATATTTACAGCAATTTATAAATAATGTAGCCACTGTACATAGCTTTAGAAAAATAGAGAATAAAGATGCTCATAGTCATCCTTATACCTGTCTGTACAAGATACCTTCTTTATGCTAGGCATTTTATGTACTTCATTTCAAAACAATAATGAGACCTGCTAAACTGAGGGTCAGTGAGATTAACAAAATGGCCCAAGAACTTGCAGTGCATTGGCTGGAGAATAAACATGAAATTCCAAATTTGTCTGAGGCCAAAATACGTACTTTTTCAACTACAATGATCTTGCATTTTTAATACAAGCTGGACACCTGTACAAAAAGGAGGAAGGTAGAAAACATTATTTATTTTCAGAAAAAAGTAAAAACAGACCTAAGTTCAGTAGAAAAATGTGTTTCTGTGCCTAAATGTAGCATGTGACAGAGACTAGTCATTAAACGAACTCATTTTCACCCAGGACATCTTGTTGTATGCGTTGAGAGAGTAGAACTAAGTTGGATGGAGTCAGGGTGGTGTAGGGTATGTAACCATGGTAATTGTTTCAGATTGTGGGCCTTTTTAACTTAAAACTGATTTCCTTTCTGTACTAATATGGAAAGACGTAATAAAGCAACTACAAAGAATTTAGTACTAACGTTTCTGAAGTCATTCACATGTCTAAGTTATCTTATTCAGATATTACAGCCAAAAGTGCTGTAAAATCTTTGTGAAGAGATGAATTTTACCATATTTAAAACACTTTTTACTAGCTTGGCATTTTATGAGCATAGTTGAAGACGCAAACTTTGCAGAGAAGAAGTTAAAATTTTTCCTCAGATGTACATATATATTACCAAGATCATTATATTAAAGTCAAGAGATAAATGTCCCTACATTAATAAATAGATAAATAATTTAACGACTAAAAAAAAAGGCAGCCCCACCAAGATGTCTTCATCCCTTCTTTGCACCACTTTTATCTCTGTTACTGTGTTCTTGATTTTTATTCCCATTAGGTATACTACCCTTAATTCTCCTCTTTAAATGTCCTAGATGCTCTCAGCAACATCAAATTCTTATGATTCCCATAGTGCCTTCACAGTTTTAAGTATATTTTACTGCTCTGTGACTTGCAGGGCATAATATAAAGCTAAAATGTAACTTTTTAATCTTTTTTAGTTCAGTAAATTTATGTCTATGAGAAGTGAAAGAACTGCAGGAGGGATAATTCTCCAATGAATTAATATTTTTGAACCACCTTACCACACTGCCACATTTTCTCAGCTGTAGGGCTCAGCTGAGCAGGAAAGGCCAAGAGAAATGTAAGGGGGCAATGGTGGTTCCAGTGATAGTGAAAACACTGGCATAGCTGTTTGTAACCATGCTCATTGTCACTGTAATGGTATTGCAAGGTCTACTCAATAATATTTAAACATAGTCATGCAAATATATTTCTAAAATTATGATTTTGAATTAACATACCATATTCTGAAAACCATGGTACAATTCGACATTCCTATATTCTGAAAACCATAGTACAATTCTACATCCCTATATTCTGAAAACCATAGTACAATTCTACATTCCTGTCCAAAATTTCAAACATAGCTCAAGGCCAATGATATGTGCCAATCAGAAATCCTTCTCCCCCACATTGGCTAATGAGTCATTTTAAAATCAATGTAAACACATCAATTCTCTGCTAGAAAATAAAGTGGGTTACACCACACATGTGAAGATACTAAATGTAAGGCTTTAGATAGGATACTCTGACAATATTTGTATTTACTGTACAAGCCTATACGAGTAGTTACATATCTTTTCACACACTACTGAAAAGCTAGATGAATTCTAATTATGTGAATTTAAACTGACTGTTGTGAATAAGACTCTGTCTTCTAGCATTAAATCTGAGAAGGAAAAACTAGCGGAAAGCAAGTGGCTAATGGGAAAGTAATTGACTTTGTATGGCTACCCATTTCTTATTACACAAATACTAGATTATAAACAAAAGGGGTATTGTTTAAGAAAAATTCATACTGTGTTTTTCTTTGGTCTCACACCACAGCAATCATCAACACACAAAAGGACTTCTGTGGCCAAACTGGTGTGTGGTGGGGGTTGATTTCTGCATCAGACACCAATAGGGTATCCTCCAATTCAATTCTGACTCTATCCACGTAGAGCTAAGTGTCAGATTCCACAGGTGGGGAGCTCAGTTTTCAGAACTGCCCTCCCTCCAGACACTAGTCATGAGGGAAGAGAGAGACCCTCTCATATTTGTTTATATTGTTTTATACTCAGAAAAGGAAAGAGAAGGGAAACTAAAGGCAGGTAGCCCGGTGCCCAGGAACCAGACCCGAAACCAAGGAACCAGACCTGAAACCAGACCTGGGCCTGCCTGACCTAAGCCTAGTAGTTAAAATTCGACCCCTGACCTAGCAACTGTTGTTATCTATAGATTCCAGACATTGTACGGAAGGACATTGTGAAACCTCCCGTTCTGTTCTGTTTCACTCTGACCACCGGTGCTTCGCAGCCCCTGTCAGGTACCCCGGCTTGCTCAGTCGATCTCGACCCTCTCACGTGGACCCCCTTAGAGTTGTGAGCCCTTAAAAGGGACAGAAGTTAAGCACCTGCGAGCTCGGATTTTAAGACACTAGCCTGCCGATGCTCCCAGCTGATTAACCATTCCCTTCACTATCTCCGTGTCTGAGGAATTTTGTCCGCGGCTGCTCTTGCTACATTTCTTGGTTCCTGACTGAAAATTCTGAACAAGCAGCTTCAAGATGGGTTTTCCACAACCGCCTCTTTTGGTTCAAGTAATTTTCTACAACAGTTCACAGTACTCAGGGAAACACTTAAATGTGCCAGTTGATTAGAAAGGATATTACAAAGGATACGGATGAAGGAATGCCTAGGATCAGGTATGTGAGAAGGGGCACAGAGCTTCCGTGCCCTCTCTGAATGTGTTGCCTTCTGGGAATCGCCACTTGTTCAGGTGTCTGTAAACTCTGAATCTTCATGGTCCTTATGGGCCTTTTACGGAAACTTCATTGGATAGGCATGATTGACAACTGTGTGGAAATGTGACTGGACAAAAGGAGTATAATCCTAACCCGGCAACGTTTGTCTTTTCAGATTCTTATTCCTATATTCTGAAAACCATAGTACAATTCTACATCCCTATATTCTGAAAACCATAGTACAATTCTACATTCCTGTCCAAAATTTCAAACATAGCTCAAGGCCAATGATATGTGCCAATCAGAAATCCTTCTCCCCCACATTGGCTAATGAGTCATTTTAAAATCAATGAAGATGCTCATAGTCATCCTTATACCTGTCTGTACAAGATACCTTCTTTATGCTAGGCATTTTATGTACTTCATTTCAAAACAATAATGAGACCTGCTAAACTGAGGGTCAGTGAGATTAACAAAATGGCCCAAGAACTTGCAGTGCATTGGCTGGAGAATAAACATGAAATTCCAAATTTGTCTGAGGCCAAAATACGTACTTTTTCAACTACAATGATCTTGCATTTTTAATACAAGCTGGACACCTGTACAAAAAGGAGGAAGGTAGAAAACATTATTTATTTTCAGAAAAAAGTAAAAACAGACCTAAGTTCAGTAGAAAAATGTGTTTCTGTGCCTAAATGTAGCATGTGACAGAGACTAGTCATTAAACGAACTCATTTTCACCCAGGACATCTTGTTGTATGCGTTGAGAGAGTAGAACTAAGTTGGATGGAGTCAGGGTGGTGTAGGGTATGTAACCATGGTAATTGTTTCAGATTGTGGGCCTTTTTAACTTAAAACTGATTTCCTTTCTGTACTAATATGGAAAGACGTAATAAAGCAACTACAAAGAATTTAGTACTAACGTTTCTGAAGTCATTCACATGTCTAAGTTATCTTATTCAGATATTACAGCCAAAAGTGCTGTAAAATCTTTGTGAAGAGATGAATTTTACCATATTTAAAACACTTTTTACTAGCTTGGCATTTTATGAGCATAGTTGAAGACGCAAACTTTGCAGAGAAGAAGTTAAAATTTTTCCTCAGATGTACATATATATTACCAAGATCATTATATTAAAGTCAAGAGATAAATGTCCCTACATTAATAAATAGATAAATAATTTAACGACTAAAAAAAAAGGCAGCCCCACCAAGATGTCTTCATCCCTTCTTTGCACCACTTTTATCTCTGTTACTGTGTTCTTGATTTTTATTCCCATTAGGTATACTACCCTTAATTCTCCTCTTTAAATGTCCTAGATGCTCTCAGCAACATCAAATTCTTATGATTCCCATAGTGCCTTCACAGTTTTAAGTATATTTTACTGCTCTGTGACTTGCAGGGCATAATATAAAGCTAAAATGTAACTTTTTAATCTTTTTTAGTTCAGTAAATTTATGTCTATGAGAAGTGAAAGAACTGCAGGAGGGATAATTCTCCAATGAATTAATATTTTTGAACCACCTTACCACACTGCCACATTTTCTCAGCTGTAGGGCTCAGCTGAGCAGGAAAGGCCAAGAGAAATGTAAGGGGGCAATGGTGGTTCCAGTGATAGTGAAAACACTGGCATAGCTGTTTGTAACCATGCTCATTGTCACTGTAATGGTATTGCAAGGTCTACTCAATAATATTTAAACATAGTCATGCAAATATATTTCTAAAATTATGATTTTGAATTAACATACCATATTCTGAAAACCATGGTACAATTCGACATTCCTATATTCTGAAAACCATAGTACAATTCTACATCCCTATATTCTGAAAACCATAGTACAATTCTACATTCCTGTCCAAAATTTCAAACATAGCTCAAGGCCAATGATATGTGCCAATCAGAAATCCTTCTCCCCCACATTGGCTAATGAGTCATTTTAAAATCAATGTAAACACATCAATTCTCTGCTAGAAAATAAAGTGGGTTACACCACACATGTGAAGATACTAAATGTAAGGCTTTAGATAGGATACTCTGACAATATTTGTATTTACTGTACAAGCCTATACGAGTAGTTACATATCTTTTCACACACTACTGAAAAGCTAGATGAATTCTAATTATGTGAATTTAAACTGACTGTTGTGAATAAGACTCTGTCTTCTAGCATTAAATCTGAGAAGGAAAAACTAGCGGAAAGCAAGTGGCTAATGGGAAAGTAATTGACTTTGTATGGCTACCCATTTCTTATTACACAAATACTAGATTATAAACAAAAGGGGTATTGTTTAAGAAAAATTCATACTGTGTTTTTCTTTGGTCTCACACCACAGCAATCATCAACACACAAAAGGACTTCTGTGGCCAAACTGGTGTGTGGTGGGGGTTGATTTCTGCATCAGACACCAATAGGGTATCCTCCAATTCAATTCTGACTCTATCCACGTAGAGCTAAGTGTCAGATTCCACAGGTGGGGAGCTCAGTTTTCAGAACTGCCCTCCCTCCAGACACTAGTCATGAGGGAAGAGAGAGACCCTCTCATATTTGTTTATATTGTTTTATACTCAGAAAAGGAAAGAGAAGGGAAACTAAAGGCAGGTAGCCCGGTGCCCAGGAACCAGACCCGAAACCAAGGAACCAGACCTGAAACCAGACCTGGGCCTGCCTGACCTAAGCCTAGTAGTTAAAATTCGACCCCTGACCTAGCAACTGTTGTTATCTATAGATTCCAGACATTGTACGGAAGGACATTGTGAAACCTCCCGTTCTGTTCTGTTTCACTCTGACCACCGGTGCTTCGCAGCCCCTGTCAGGTACCCCGGCTTGCTCAGTCGATCTCGACCCTCTCACGTGGACCCCCTTAGAGTTGTGAGCCCTTAAAAGGGACAGAAGTTAAGCACCTGCGAGCTCGGATTTTAAGACACTAGCCTGCCAATGCTCCCAGCTGATTAACCATTCCCTTCACTATCTCCGTGTCTGAGGAATTTTGTCCGCGGCTGCTCTTGCTACATTTCTTGGTTCCTGACTGAAAATTCTGAACAAGCAGCTTCAAGATGGGTTTTCCACAACCGCCTCTTTTGGTTCAAGTAATTTTCTACAACAGTTCACAGTACTCAGGGAAACACTTAAATGTGCCAGTTGATTAGAAAGGATATTACAAAGGATACGGATGAAGGAATGCCTAGGATCAGGTATGTGAGAAGGGGCACAGAGCTTCCGTGCCCTCTCTGAATGTGTTGCCTTCTGGGAATCGCCACTTGTTCAGGTGTCTGTAAACTCTGAATCTTCATGGTCCTTATGGGCCTTTTACGGAAACTTCATTGGATAGGCATGATTGACAACTGTGTGGAAATGTGACTGGACAAAAGGAGTATAATCCTAACCCGGCAACGTTTGTCTGTTCAGATTCTTCTTGGCCTTGCATGCAGTATTGCTTCCTTCAGTGTGTGAGGCAGGACCTCTTCTGGAATGAAGGGCTTAGGACCCACAGTCAGATTAGAGTCCTGCCTTAGGCAAGGGAAAGGAAGGCAGGAGAAGGTTGAAGAGAGAGATTCTGTTTTCTGAGACCCAAAGTCCCCCAACATTATGAAAAGGGATATGGGAGTTATGAGGCAAAAACTGGATGTGTGTATATATATGCAAATATATATACAAATATACATATATGTATACATGTACACATATGTACATATATACATGTGTACATATGTATATATACATATATGTATACATATACACATATGTGTACATACATACATGTATGCATATATACATATATGTATACATATACACATATGTGTACATATATACATGTATATATACATACGTACATGTATACATATATGTATGTGTGTATGTATATATGTGTACATATATACATATATGTATACGTGTACATAATACATATATGTATACATGTACATACATACACATATATATTGACAAACACCAGTATATTGCAGAATAAGAGCAAGAAAATTTAACCTAATAATTTACTGATTAAATGCATACATCTGGAAAGTTATTCAGCACAGGATAGAGAATATTTTCTCAGAAAATGTGTGCCTTGTGATTAAATATAAGATAATAGCACAGACATATGGATATATATATACACACACACATTCCAGAGATGGCAAGAAAGTGAGAAAAAATTTCTGAAAAATAAGAGAATAAATACAATAATAGGGAAAACAGCACTACCAAACCCAGCAGGTAGGGTATATGCAATCCTTTATGACTTAGAACTTTGGACACAGGAGACAAACATGTGGCCCTTTTTGCTAGAAATAACACTATCCATTTGACAGGGATAGATACTGAGAAGAAAATCTGCCTCACCAAATTTCTAGTTTCATGACTGTCCTCAAACAGGTTTGGGATTAGAATTTATATCATACCTGCTTCCAGAAAAACCCAAGTAAATAATTTAGTTTAAATACACCTAAGTTACGTTGTTGCCTTATTTCCCTGGGAAAAACAAAAGCAAAACTTAATTAAAGCAAATCTCAAAAAAATTCCCTCAAAAGTGTTCCCAAATGGTGGACTCCATAATCAGGATAAGAAAGATAATAGAAATATTAAACAAAAACCCTGAGACAGTAAATATTAAACTTATCAGAAATGGAATGTGAAGTAAATCTTTTTCACATATTCAAAGAAAAGTTGTTAACTTTAAAAAATCTCTGGGATTATTAACTTAAAAACAAACTCCAGACATACTTATAAATACTAAGCCAAATAAGACAGGTATAAATTAATTAGTATGAGACATACTAAACAAATTCGACATTAATTTTTAATAAATCACTGCATAATAGTAAAATATTTGATTCAGCAAGAAGATATAACCGTCTCATGGTAAATTGCCTGGTAACATAGTTTGAAAGTAGATGGAACAAAAATTGACAAAATTCCAAGAAGAAATTAAACAAAATTCAGAATTATATTGAGCAATTTTAGCACACACCTCCTAGAAGATAAATCAGACAAAATAATCTAATAAATCAGAAAAAATAGATAATTGAGGATCTGAACAATACAAGGAAGTTAACCTAATTAGTAGATATGAACAATTCACTCAATACCTAGAGAATGCATATTACTTTCTAGAATTCATGGTAAATTATAAAAATGACCTTAAAATAATTAGCAAAGTAAACTTCAGAAATTAAAAAATGATATTATATATATCTTTCTCTGACCATAATGTAATTTGGAAATCAACCAAAAACATAACTAAAAGAAACAATTTAGGAAATATAAGCTGCACTGAAGGCAAACACAGGTAAAAGAATCAGTCACAATGGAAATTAGGATTTATTTACATTGAATTGTTTGCCATCACAACATAGGTTAAAACTTTTGAAAACATACCCAACAGGATAATTTTACCTTTAAATGTTTATTTGGGAAGAAAGGAAATCCACGCCCAGGTTCTAACTTATGAGTTTATAAAAGGAATAAGAGAATAACAGCGGTACATAACACATTTTAAAAAAAACCACACACACACAATCAACAAATGCAAATTCTTGCAATTTCAAACATAATAAAATTGATCAACTAGTGGCAAAATTGATGAATAGATACAATTAGGAATTGGAAAGAAGACAAAATTCAATATGTAGTAAAAATATTAAAAGAAGAAAATAGGATAGAAAATTATACTATCAAATAAAAAATGTTCTTTTAAATAGAAATTTAAATGGAAAAATAAAAATTTCCATGCCTAACTAAAAATAAGTAATATGATTAGTCTCACATTACTAAATAATAAAATTAATACTTAAATAATAACCAAACAGTTATCATCATTCCCAAAGCATTTTAATGTTGAATTCTTTCCAATATTTGTGGAATAAATCATTCTCACCTTAAAACAAGATTAAACAACAAATCTCTTCAAATTTATGAATCTTATATAAATTTGATACAAAAATTGTAGGAGAATGAGAAACTACAAGTTAATACACTCATAGCTATAAATAAAAATTTAACATTAATATTAAAATACTAAATCCAACAGTAGTTTAAAAATATAATCCTCCCCCAAAATTCAAAACTGAATGAACATTTGAAAATCCACTGATGTAAGTCCCGGGATGAGAAGATTAAAGAAAATCAACATGCTTATTTCAATGGATTTAAAAGAATATTATTAGATTATGTTCAATAACAGTGCATGATCAAATTGAAAATAATCTTAAATAGAATGACACAAGCAATTTCCTTAGTTTATAAAAACTTATAAGAAGAATTATATTTAATAGTAAATTTTAAGAGCTTTTCCTTTGAAATGAGAAGCAAGTAAAGTATTTTCGCCATATCTCTTCAATTCAACATTCAGTGCATAAATAAACAAGCCAAAATTAAGTTGACATGATTGAAAAAAAAAAAAAAAAGAAACAAAATAGTTAGCTTTTGCAAATTGAGGACAAGTTTATGTACATAGACAACCTGGAAGGATCTACAGTCAGATAATTAGAATTGTAAGGTTGCTGGCTGGATTAGTCAGGATAGCAAGAATACAATATAGTAATTAAGAAATAAACACAACCTCTGGTTTGACTCATGCACACATTTATTCTTGCATATACCGTGTCTGATCTTGGCACGAGAAACTCTCCATAGTGTGTCCTACATGCTGTGATTCAGTGATCCAGACTGATGCAAGCTCATGACGCTGCTAAACTCCACACTAGGCCTCTGCATTTCCCAAGCAGGGTAGGCAATTGCCTTAGTCCCTTTGTGCTGCTATAACAGAATACCACAGCCTGAGTAAATTACAAAAAAGAGAAATTTATTTTCCCACCGTTCTGGAGGCTGAAAAATTCAGTATAAAGGTGCAAGCATTAGTGTCTGGTGAGGGCTGGTTCCATCGATGGCATCCTCTCACAGTGACATCCTCCCATGGCGGAAGATACAAGTGCAAAAAGGGGTGAACTCTTGCTGAAACCTCTTTTTTATCAATCCATTCATGAGCACTGAGCACCGTGACTTCATCACTTCCCAAAAGACCCCCACCTCTTAATCTCATCACAATGGAGATTAAGTTTCAACATGAATTTTGTAGAGGTACATTCAACCCATAACAGCAATTATGTTCACACATTAATATAAAAACAAAGATCTGTCTTTATAAAATGTTATACATTTATTTTGCGTTCCATATTCCCAGATCCTAGAGTTAAAATCATTGTGAAGAAGTTTTTGAGCTTCTATTAGTGGCTGCAATATTTACAAACCTCCAGATATTTCAAAGCCACTGTTTTGGTATTGATTAAATGAGAATACAATGTGTTACGAGCACACCTCAATTGCCCTGTCATATAGTATTTTATCCCATTTTTATCTCTCTCTTCCTCATAAAGCTTTTAGAGCAATAAAACAGTAAAATATATGCAGGAATAATTTTTGTGTTATAAAGATATACACAGATGTAATAGAAGGATGTGCAAGATACATTCCTAAGAATGTCAGAAATACAGACATCTATGATTGAGTTCATGATTCCCCAGTATTAACAAAATTGTAATGGAGAAGAAAATATAGACGATGTATAGGTTTAAATAGATAATAATAAATTCTCCTGTTTTGAGAGCCCCTCCAACTAATTAGGGGTTCCAGTACCAAAGTAGCTGGTAACCCTACCTTAAGAAAATATAAAGAGAGTTGGATGTGAGTGTTTACAGTGTGCCTCTCACAGGACATTATTTTACCTGGTGGGCGACCTAATGCCTAGTTGTTTGACCCATGACCGGGGGCTTCTCACACGGGAAACTTGCTTATACTGGCAGATGCCCTTGTGGCTCTTGTCTGATCCATGCCCAGTTTATACCTACCTTACCATCACTCTGGTTCCAGGACATACAGATGTCCCTAATTTTTCAGATGGAAGGTACAAATTCAGTATACTACCACTATAAAAGTGCAATGACTTTTACTTACATATCCTGAGCAGGGAGGGCACGAGGAGTCCAGAGGACAATTCTCCATTCCCAGGTCCCAAGAAGCAGGAATGGAGGATCAGGCGGACAGAGACAGAACATTTTGGCAATCAGCAGTATGCATGAGGAAATAGGGTGTGGGACACTTTAAGTTCACAGAGAAGTGCCTGAATGTCTGTTTAAAGGAAGGGGAACCAGTCAGCTAGGTGAGAAAAATGCTGCTAAGTTCTTATCTCTAGCCACCGGCTTGAGCCATTTGGATGTGGTGTAGAACTGGAAACTATGTCAAGGATGACTGAGCCCTGCTTCTGGTGTTAGAAAGTTAAACCTGTGCTCAAAATGGAGGTGAAGCCAACATAAAATTATAAAAACACACCACATCCCTCACTGCCACTGCAGGAAAAAAAAAAAAAATCCCAGAATGGTATAGATGGACAAATAAGCCAATACTTATTTCAAAAGTTTAAGAGAAGAAAGATTTGATACACATAGGTCATTGGAGCTAAGCCTCGCAGGATGTGCAGCTTTAAACAAAGATAGATAAAAATGAGAGCCAATGAATTCCAGCCATAAGGAAAGAATGGAAATCAACATGGAAATTTACGAAGGCTACATGGATCATACTGACCAGTTCAGTGTGAATGAGAAATGAGATTCATAAGAGGAAATAGTGGGATAAAGAACTTGGAATGGTGGTGAGAAGACAGGCCAGGGGTGAGGTCATGGAGGTCTTTAGTTATATTCAGTAGAAAATGTGTAATCATACAAATTCTCTGCCAGCATTTTGAGGCAAAAGAAAACAAGGCAGGGGTTAGAATGTTGTCCAAGAAAAGAACAAAAGAAGAATGATTTGTGAGAGATGCAATTTGCAATTTAATTGTCCGAACTTGGTCAGGGATAATATGTGTCTGGGCAAACAGTGCCTGAGAGAATGGGAACACTATTTATCTAAATGGTGTTGTAATACCAATGAGCGGAATCATATTGCTGATACTTTTTTATATCACACGCTTTACGCAAACTATATTGAAACATTTAAAAAGAGCTTATTTTTAGTTTGAGGAGCAAGTAGACTAGCAACCTATCAACTAAACATGTGCAACTTGAACTCAATAGGTCAAAGTGAGGAAGGAATACAGATTAGTGACCAAACTTATGGACGTGATATCTGAAATCATGGGAGTGTCTGACCATTCCAAAACAAATATGCTGTAGAAAGTTGAAAAATAGAGCTCCCGATTTTATTTAGCTCCACTAAAATTAAAGGAAAATAATTATATACTTTAAGTAGCATTTATTAATGACAACGGTATGTAAGGTGCTAAGAATGTATTAAAGACATAGGGCTTAAACGAAAATTTACTCTCATGTAACATAATTAAATAAAACATAGATTAGTAAAAGAAATGTAATCTATTATTTTTCAGCCTTGAATTGTGTTGGGTATTTGGGCTGATTTCTCATAAATCATATATCGCTAAATAGCCTTTCAAATGACTTTATCTAAATGTGGTGTATAAAAAGGAAAAACACTTATTGAAACTGACATAGGCAATGCCAAAATATGGATTCATGTATCATTTAAGAACCTATGCTGGGTTTTTTTTTTGTTTTTTTGTTTTTTTAACTTCATGAAACAAGAGAGGTTAAGAAGTAGGATGGTAAAGGAAATGTCTTTATGATTAAGAAGTCATTAGAAACCTTAGAGGACCCGGTTGTATAGACTGTTACAAGAGGCAGACATAACTCTCAGTGATTAATGAATTAGCCTGAGGAAGAGAAAGCCAAAAATGACATAATATTCTGAGAAATATAGCCGAGGAAATACAGCCAAGAATATGATCTTCAGAGAAGCAGCAGAATCATTGGAAGATGCTTTAAGAATAAGTGCAACTAACATGTTTGCAGGCAAAATGAAAATAGGAAGGACATAAATGATTTGGAGAGAATTTCATAATTGATTTAATAAGATTCCTAAGAATGAATAAGGGCATCAAGTCAAGGGTCTAATGCAAGAGACACATCAAATGATGAAAATAATGAGAGAAAAAGTACAAACACTGATTGTATGGATACAACACAGTGATTAGCAAGGAGAAACGCTGGTAAAATTATAACAACAGAAAATGGTGACGCCCTTTAAAAATGTCCTTGAAGTGAGGATTCTCGACTTGCATTACTTCGCTTTTAAAAGTCAAAGACTTTTAAAAACATAGGCTGTTTAGGCCGGGTGCGGTGGTTCACGCCTGTAACCCCAGCACTCTGGGAGGCTAAGGCGGGGGGGATCACGAGGTCAGGAGATCGAGACCATCCTGGCTAACACGGCGAAACCCCGTCTCTACTAAAAATACAAAAAATTAGCCGAACGTGGTGGCGGCGTCCGTAGTCCCAGCTACTTGGGAGGCTGAGGCAAGAGAATGGCGGGAACCCAGGAGGCGGAGCTTGCAGTGAGCCGAGATCCCGCCACTGCACTCCAGCCTGGGCGGCAGAGCAAGACTCTTGTCTCAAATAAATAAATAAATAAATACGAATAAATAAATAAATAAATAAATAAAATAAATAAAAACATGGGCTGTTTGGATATTTATTTTCTCTTAAAGCTGGAATTTAATTGTTATTGTGCTAACACTACGTTATGGTCCTTACATCAATTGCACATACACCCAGACACACATCTACAGTGCCTATGTAAAATAAAATTATAAAAATATTAATAATGTAGAGAAATGTATAATTGTATGTGTATGTAACTTTGTTAGGTATATGTTTCTTTTGGAAAGAGCGAAAGTTAAGTATTAAAATACAGTGAGAGTTTAATAAACATATGGGGTTTAATTTGTACTCTTTAGCAATACAGCAATAAATCTCTTCAGTCATAGTAATAACATATGTTTACTGTTTATGTTTGCTGTTTCAATAACATAACGTCTAAGTTCAGATATGTGCATGTATGATCTTTAACTTATTCTATACTCAATTTCTAGGATTCTCTAGAAATGTGACCTACCTCTCTAGAATACCTGCTTTATCTTGAAAGCTCTCCGCTTCATTAAAATTTTTCAAATAGACATTCATATATATATTACTATAAGTATGTGTAGACACATATAATTATGTTATATATGTACTTTATGCATACATATATGTACTTTATTCTGATAAAAACACATATCTATCTTAAATCAACTTTAATTTTACTCAACTTTTTTAATGGTTGAATATTTTTGATTTTGAATAATTTCCTGATCTTAGCTTCCTTGGGGAAGTGTGTATGCCCTGAATACGGAAGAGATTCAAAGGAAATAGTAGTTTCCATGGGAAAGAATAGACTTCGCACCCTGATATAATAAATTAGACCTGGTTTGAGCGCGGCAGATCATTTTGGCTTTCTGAGTTCAGCTTCTCATATGTAAAATAAGGGTGTGAACTTTTATCTTGTAACCTAATGCAGCTGACCCTTGAGTAATATGGAGGTTGAGGCGCCAACTCCCATGCAGTAAAACATCTGCGTATAACTTTTGACTCCAAAAACTTAACTACTAGTAGCTTACTGTACACTGGAAGCCTTACTGATAGCATAAAATCAATTAACACATATTTTGTAGGTGATATGTATTATATACTATATTCTTACAATGAAGTAAGTGAGAGAAATGAAAATGTTGTTAAGAGAATTATAAGGAAGCAAAAATATACTTACACTTACTATTCATTAAGTGGAAGTAGACCATCATAAAAGCCTTCATCTTCATGTCTTCACCTTGAGGAGGCTGAGGAGGAGGAGGAAGAAGAAAGGTTTCTCTTGCTGTCTCACAGGTGGTAGATGCTGGAAAGGCAGACAAGGTAGAAGGGTAGACATGTGTATAAGTAGACTTGTGCAGTTCAAACTCGTATTGTTCAAGGACCAACTGTATGTAAAAAATTATCACAGAAATGCAACATTATTAATAAAATATATTGTAATTACATCATTGCATATTGTAATTACATCATTGCATATTGCTATTTTTATTTCTTCATAATTAGGGAGCAAGGTCTTTCTAGATCTTTCAGTATTTTTTTTGCCCATGTTAATACTGATCATACATTAGTAAAATCATATTGATTTTTTCCAAGTCAATAACATTATAATATTAACATACCAAAACTGTAAATGATGTAGCATTTGGATGTATACACTAATCACTTTTATATAAAGATAAAAATAATTTTATTGGTGCGGCGTTGTGACTCACGCCTTTAATCCCAGCGCTTTAGGAGGCCGAGGCAGGTGGGTCACCTGAGGTCAAGAGTTCGAGACCAGTCTGACCAGCATGCTGAAAGCCCGTCTCTACTAAAAATATGAACAAAATTAGTCAGGCGTGATGGCAGACGCCTGTAATCCCAGCTAGTCAGGAGACTGAGGCAGGAGAATTGCTTGCACCCAGGAGGCAGAGGTTGCTGTGAGCCGAGATC
>NW_012103476.1:1296380-1297711 GCF_000951045.1 Mandrillus leucophaeus
ATATCTAATGTTTAAGCAAAGAATCTTTAATATCTTTTTAAAATAAAATTATTTCCTAAATCATATTCTAACAATGTCCATTAAAAGTAGAAAAGGAGCTCTTTTTACTAAATTGTTAGATTAACCCATAAGAAGTTATTTCTGAAGCTCAGAATGGTTGAATATCACACTTCATACAGCTCAACCTAATTAGTGCTCATTCTCTAAATCCCAATAACGAGTAAATGTGTCAGATAAGTCAAAATGTGAGTTACTGTTTTAACTACGCTGCTTGTACATAAAAAATAAAGCCATGCTTCTTGAAAATGTTTAGTCCCAAATAAAATCTTGTTATATGATAAACAGAAGCCTTACTTTAACTTATTTACAAGGTTAAATTATGTGCAAGGTTTCTTTAATCAGAAATTTTTTAACATTTTAGTTATGATGTATTGACTGTATTTAGCTATGAATTGGAATGTATTCATGTTTACATTTTTGTAGATTTACTTTTACACTTGTAAATATGTGTTTTACTAGGTATAAACATGTATAATTTTCTTGCTATGCAAAGTAATTAATGTTGCCTTTAAAAGAAATACTTTTTTTTGGTACTGTTTGATTTCTACCTCATATTCCTCATATACCACTCATCCACTAATCAAACTATAGTAGCAATATTATTACAGCTATTAAGTAACATATTGGAGATTTAGAATGTGTCAGGAAACCTCACTTATGTTACCCACTCACATTCATATAATGCTCAAAATTACCCTTTGCATCTGTACTGACATGTCCTGTTTTTCCACTATTAATCACAGATGAACTGTATGTTTCTAACCAAGGCGTGTGCCTCTGTTGTGTAGTAGATCCCATCATTTATCATCTAACCAAGGACACTACAAAAGTAATTCTTCCTCTCCCCAGCATTTCCCCAGAATATAAACAAGCAGATACTTCTCTCTCATAAGTTACTGGACTATTTATTTTCTCCTCTTCGTAAAGGTGCCATGTTTCTTGGAAGAGTCATCTTGAAAATAATGTCCGTAAATTTCTTTCCTAGATTCTTCCTTTTATGTCGTTTTTATTTATAAAAGTATAACTGTTATTCAGAACAGGATACAAATTGTAGGTGTATTGCTTGGTAAATTATCACAAAGTGAGATCGACAACAGGTAACATTAGAAGCACTCAAGATGTTTTCATAGTGCCTCCTCCCAGTTGGTCTCCTCTTGCATTATTCCTCATTTTTGCTTATTAAGAATAATATTACTGGCCAGGCACTGTGGCTCATGCCTGTAATCCCAGCACTGGGAGGCCGAGGTGGGCGGATCACCTGAGGTCGGGAG
>NW_012103476.1:1298525-1303669 GCF_000951045.1 Mandrillus leucophaeus
CAGGCATGTGCCACCACGTCTTGCTAATTTTGTATTTTTAGTAGAGACGAGGTTTCTCCATGTTGGTTAGGCTGGTCTCGAACTTCCGACCTCAGGTGATCCACCCATCTCGGCCTCCCAAAGTGCTGGGATGACAGGTGCGTGCCACTGCGACAGGCAGTCTTTCTTTTTCCTAATCCAGCGCTTAAGCAGGACAGGAGTAGGATGCTGGATACCAAATGCCTCTAAGACACTGAACAATTTCAAAGGCTATTCTCTGGAAGACAAGGAACAAGAGCCTCTACTGTGGGCTTTACCAGAAGTTTCCTGGATATTTCTGAAAACACCCCATCATCTAAAAGCAGAGTTTTGATAGAAATCTCTGTGTGCTCGTGTGTGTGTTTGCAGGAGGGAATGATACGGAGCAGTCAATACATTCATCCCCCAACTTTATTCCTTTGTCCTCTTCTGATATACCCATTACCAAAAGTCCTTTTAATGCCTATTTCTGTCTAGTGGGAATCTATTCTTTTCTCCTCATTTTAGTTTCATGACTTTATGAAATTGGCAAATGGTGGCAGGGGTAAAAGTCTGTTATTTAGGAAGAAAACTATAGGCAAACCTTTTTTGTTTTTCTTAAATCCCCTGTACATCCTTAATAAGGATTAGTAAATGCTTACATGAGAGAATTAAAAATGATATAAGAATGTCTAAGATGGTTACCTGAACACACTACTGGAAAAATAGTTTAGTTTCCTATGTAAAAAGTGCAAGAGTGATCTTTTCTTCTTATCCAATGAGTTCAGCTGCCTCTGAGTCAATTTCATTAATAAAATTTTTTAGAAATTTGGAATTATACATGACCAAGTAAATTAGAAGTATACATTTCATGTTTGTTGAACTTTGCACAAAATAGAATTTATACAATTCCACTTGAACATGTTCATAATTATCTATTATTTAGTTTTTTATAGAAAAACCAAATCAGATGTCTATTGATTTTTAAATTCTCATTTTCTTCTCGAAGAGTAAGCATTTGAATTTAAATGTCCAATGATAGCAAATTTGATACTGTATCATTATGACAACAGCAAAAATAATCTCATTGAGAGATGTTAATGAAATTTCATGTATATTTAATTTCATTACAATTATTTCATTGGTCAGCATATTTTAATGGAGTTTTGTTACCTTTTTCATATTCATGTGTGAGAGCAAAAAATAGGCTAACATGCTTTAATAGAGTCTGCATATCTTTCAAAAATTAATTTTTGAACGTTGTTATTGGTTAAATTGAAAGAGGTAGATGAAAATTAGGATAAATATTTCACTTGACATCTTACTCTATCTCTGTGTAACAGAGTTATTTTTTACTTTACAGCGTGACTGAGCAGTTCTCTGATTATTCTTCTCTTGGTAAGCGTAGACAATTGCTCTTGAAGCTTGTCTATGATAAAAAGAAGTCATAACGATTTATAGTATACTGTTTAAAGTTCAAAATTGCCCTGCTTGTAAACCTGGGAAAAACATACTTGCAGGTACCTTACATCTAACTTGTTGGTGATATAACTAATTGGAGATATGGTTTGACTACATGACTAGGGATATAAAAGTCCTAACTGGACACTTGGGTTGATCTCTCCTAATCAGGTTTCTTTACATATGTGTTGGTGGTTGTTTTCCAGAGACAAAGAGAATTCTGAATAACCAAAGAAAGGATCGTGGTGAGCTGTTTCTAGGAGATTTGCTGATGCCCAGGGCTTATCTGTGCCTTCTTTCTCTGGCGGTACTGTATACTTTGCTTCAACAATGTCCTTCGTAAGCATGCTCTGTGAAGTCTAATGAGTCATTTCATTATCCATCTATCCAATGCCACTACCAGATATATGCACATTGTACAGCTTCTTCTTAATTCTATTGGTAGTGACCTGTGCAGTCTTGACAATATGCTCATACCTCAGTTTATCAAACAAACAATATCCAGGGTAATTGCTTTATTGAATTTGCCTTACTTAATATACCGCTTCTTTACCAAATATTTTATATATTTTTGTCAGTTTCATGTTTCTTAATCCATTAATTTTACATAATGTCTCAATGCCACTATGTAAGAAAAGAAAATATGTGCTTCAACCCTCTCTCATCTATTTCTAAGTAGTTTCATCTTTCAACTTCCAGCAACTATAATTTGATTTTCCAATTCTATAACACATTTAGAAACTATAAGTTTCTATAAGTTTCTGTCAGTTTCAAAACTTGTGTTAGGTTTTCAAAGTCTACAACACGTTTAGAAACTATAAGTTTTGATGAGTTGTATAAGGATAATTTTTTTTTTATTTTCATTTTTTGTCTACTAACAGGGAGGCAGCTACTCTGTACCTCTTTAGGGTGTTTGATATAATAGAGTCTATCTTTTGATTTTAAACTATAAAATCTCAGCTCTTCTAACCCTGGGAATTGTGAATCTATACCTCTAAAATTAACTTGAAAATCTCTCACGAAGTGTACAAGAAACTGTAGCTTGAAGTAGAAGTAATTGTTCTCAGGGAGATAAGAAAAGTTTTACATTATTGTGTAATTTCGTGTGAAATTTTATCCAGACTGTTTTCTCTTTCTCAGTACTCGCATTCATATAATCTGATCCATACTCAATTATAAATTAGCTCTTTCCTTTCTTAACAGTATGGAGGTCACTTTGTGTGGTAGGATTTTTTTATTCTCTCATTGTTGCCTGTTTGTTGGTTCTAATATTTAAACTCCAATGTAGAGTGCTTGCAAATTTATGATTGTATAATTTTGTCCACCAAGAAGATTGATAGGAAAGAATGGATGATCTATATTAAAGTCATGAAGCTTGTCCTATTTGAATAAGTATGTTAGACACCAATGTAAAATGGCATCCTTTTATATAGCACGGAAATAATTTTCAAAATGTGTGTCACAAATTATATCATAATTAAAACATGATGTCTTTTGATAGATTGTTTTACCTAGAGTAGGCAATACTTTTTGCACTTTTATGAAAGATACATATTACTTCATTTTATTAATAAATACACCAAGCACTTTCTGCCATATTACATGTTAAAGTGAATCTTACTTATATTTGGATGCATCCATCTCAGTGCCCTGAATTTCCTTTCCAATGCAGATTGGTCACTTTTTAGGCCTGCTACATGTTGCAGAATGTTGGATTCCCCAAATATCAACAACACAACCTGTTTCTAAGAGAAAGCTGACCAAGGTAAAGGACAGCACTGTTTCTATGAAGCTTGGGCAATGTCTTGAAGTAGGGAGGAGACGTTAGAATTTATTGGGAATTGGAGATTTAGTTTAAGGCAAGAATTTCAATGTTGATGGGCTTGATTAAGATTGGGTTAAGAATAATGCACGATACAATAGTCTTGGATTAGTGAAAAACAAGGTGAAGATTTTGAAGCAGAGAATTCAATGAATCTTAGATCATACACTGTTAATTTTTATTGAATTGAAGAGCTGAGAGGTCTTCAGGAAGTTTCATAATGAACAATTAAACAATTTGCTTGGACTACAAACACTTGGGAGAGTACAGTAATGTTATTGAAGACAGTGGAATAGCAAAATCATTCTATTTTAGTGTTATGGGCTCAAATATGTCCCTCCAAAATGGATGTATTGAAATTCTAACCACTAATATTTTAGAACGTGATCATATTTGAACATAGGGTCTTGAAAGAGGTAATTAGGATAAAATAAAGTCATAGGCATGGGCCTTAAAACAATCTCACTGGTGTTCTCATAAGAGGGAGAAATTTGGACATGGATATGCGTATTCACAAAGGAGCAACCATACTAATGCCAAGGGAGAAGACAGTCATCTATGAATCAAGGAGAGAAGCCACAAAATGAAACTAATCATGACAGCACCTTGATTTCAGTCTCCCAGCTTCAAGAATTTCTGAGTAAATATTGACCTTGTCTACCCACTTTGAGTTTCTGTTGTTTAAGTCATTCAATCCATGGTATTTTTTACAGAAGCCCTAGCAAATTAACATATGCAGGTAAATGGTGGATTGGTAGTTTTGGTCCCCCTGTATTCAGGTTAAATGTGGGGGTGGGCATTTTGATTCAAAACATATATTTTCTTTTTAGCATACTCCTGATTTTAGTTCACTGTTTATGCATACCTATGTATTAGTTTTAATTTGTATGTTGGTAATATATATTTTTCAAATGTTTTCATATATTTGCTTAATGTTTAGTGTTTTTCTGACCTTACATTTGATTGGCATTTTACTGAGTATCAAATTTATGTTCTATTTTACTTCCTCTTAAATATTATTCAGTTGTTTTCTAGCACTTTGTTATTGAAAAAAAATAATGTTACTTTAATACAAACTATAAATGTAACATATACACATTTTTTCTGTCTTACATTCTAAAAATCTTTAAAGAATGATTATTAATACCTAGTGATTATTAGTTATCTACATAATTATAGACATTGTCTTTATGTTAGTCAACTAAGGCTGCTATTGTGTTTTTTTAATATTTATTTATTTATCTTAATTTATTTTTTTGAGATGGAGTCTCGCTCTTTCGCACAGACTGGAGTGCAGTGGCCCAATCTTGGCTCATTGCAACCTCTGCCTCCCGTGTTCAAGCAATTCTCTGCCTCAGCCTCCCAAGTAGCTGGAATTACAGGCACCTGCCAGCACAACTAGTCAATTTTTGTATTTTTAGTAAAGACGGGGTTTCACCGTCTTGGGCAGGCTGATCTTGAACTTCTGACCTTGTAATCCACCCTTCTCAGCTTCCCAAACTTCTGGGATTGCAAGCATGAGTCACTGCACCCGGCCTCAGGCTGCTGTTTTAAAAACTAGCATAGACTAGGTGGCTTGTGAAGAAAAGGTATTTATTTCTTACCGTCCCGGAGGCTGGCAAGACCAAGATCTAGGTATCCACAGATTCAGTGTGGGACCTGCTTCTTGATTCATAGATGGCTTTTTTTTTTTTTTCCCCCCCGCTATGTCCTTACATGAAAGGAGGGGGCAAAGGAGTTCTCTGGGGTTCCTTTTATAAGGGCTTTTATCCCATTTGTAAGAGTTGTCCTCATGACCTAATCACTTCTTAAAGGCCTTACCTCCTAGAGTCCTCTCACTGGGGGTTAAGATTTCAGTAAGTGA
>NW_012103476.1:1308319-1310040 GCF_000951045.1 Mandrillus leucophaeus
TCAGTGAAAATGCTGGAAAAGATCGAAGAAGCAGAACCCTCACAGAAATATTCAAACTTCATGCAAAACCTGTTAGAAACAACTTTGTCAGAATTCTGGGAAACAATGAAAGGTTCATAGCAGCAAAATAAATGCTGAATTAAGAAAAAGACAACTTATAAATGATAGAAATACTTTTTGACATTTTCACTTGTCCTTGCCACACTCCCCTACTCAGCTCAGGGGTGTCTTGAGGATGGCAGCCTTTGTTTCTAGTGGAATCCCTGGTTCCAGAGGAGGCAAAGAATTGCATTTCCCTGCTCTAAATTGCCTGGGGGCTTCCCGAAGTGTTGAGGCAAGGAACTTGTCTTTGTTTAGCATAACTGAGAACTGGGTCTGAAAATCTGTGGAGTTGACTAATAAACATTGGAAGGCAAGTGCAAAACTCACCGCCGCCTGGGGCAAAATATTACACTTGAAGCAAACAATAGAGTCTTACAAGCCTAGGAGGGAAAACAGGGGAGAGAGTTTCATTGGGAAATTAGGACATTCAAAAGTTTCTGAGTCTACTTGGGATTTAGAAAATCACATGCATGCCCAGGGAAACACTCATGCTAAGAAAAGGCCTGTGAATACCCAAAATGTTCCCCTTTGGTTAAACTCCATGCACAGTGCAAACAGGATGTGCAGGCAAAGGCAGAGTTTTAAGTGGCCTGGCTGAGTATTGAAGGATTGCCTCATCATAAAGCCAGTCGGTAAAGATTGGGGAAGGTTTTAGATTTTTGCTTCCTATCTTCTCTCTGCCTGTCTAGGGTCTCTCTCTCTCCCTCTGCCCCTGACAGTCAAGGAAATAACTTCCAAAACACTAGCTAGACAAAAATGAAAGGAAAAGGTATGTCAGCGACCAAACATTACAAAAATTACAGGTCAACAGTTAAACAACGAAAAGACGACCAAATTAATTGGGCAAAGGGTATATACAGACATCTCTCCAAAGAACTTATGCAAAGAACCAAGAAGCAGAAAGCCCTTGAAATGATGCTCAACATCATTAGTCATTAAGGAAATGCAAATCAAAACCACAATTGAGATAGCACTTGTCACCAACTAGGATGGCTTTTTTACAAATTTAACTTATGGCCGGGTGCGGTGGCTCACACCTGCAATCCCAGCACTTTGGGAGACCGAGGTGGGTAGATTATGAGGTCAGGAAATCAAGACCATCTTGGCTAACATGGTGAAACCCAGTCTCTACTAAAAATACAAAAAATAAGCCAGGCGTGGTGGCAGGTGCCTGTAGTTCCAGCCGCTTGGGAGGCCGAGGCAGGAGAATGGCATGAACCCGTGAGGTGGAGCTTGCAGTGAGCCAAGATCACACCACTGCACTGCAGTGACAGAGCGAGACTCTGTCTCAAAAAAATAAAAATTTATATTTTAAGTTCTGGGGTACAATAGCAGGTTTGTTGTATAGCTAAACTTGTGTCATGGTAACTTGTTATATAGGTAAACTTGTGTTTGCTGTACAGATTAGTTTATCACCCAGTTATCACACCTAGTGCTCATTATTTTTCCTGATCTTCTTCCTCCTCCTACCCCTCTGTCAGGCCTCTGAGCCCAAACTAAGCCATCACAATCCCTGTGACCTGCACATACACCTCCAGATGACCTGGAGCAATTGAAGAACCACAAAAGATGACATTCCACCATTGTGATTTGTTCCTGCCCCACCCCAACTAATCAAT
>NW_012103476.1:1311585-1313580 GCF_000951045.1 Mandrillus leucophaeus
TATTTTAATTTTTTTTTTGAGATGGAGTCTCGCTCTGTCGCACAGACTGGAGTGCAGTGGCCCAATCTTGGCTCATTGCAACCTCTGCCTCCAGTGTTCAGGCAATTCTCTGCCTCAGCCTCCCAAGTAGCTGGAATTACAGGCACCTGCCAGCACAACTAGTCAATTTTTGTATTTTTAGTAAAGACAGGGTTTCACCATCTTGGGCAGGCTGATCTTGAACTTCTGACCTTGTAATCCACCCTTCTCAGCTTCCCAAACTTCTGGGATTGCAGGCATGAGTCACTGCACCCGGCCTCAGGCTGCTGTTTTAAAAACTAGCATAGACTAGGTGGCTTGTGAAGAAAAGGTATTTATTTCTTACAGTCCCGGAGGCTGGCAAGACCAAGATCTAGGTATCCACAGATTCAGTTTGGGACCTGCTTCTTGATTCATAGATGGCTTTTTTTTTTTTTTCCCCCCGCTATGTCCTTACATGAAAGGAGGGGGCAAAGGAGTTCTCTGGGGTTCCTTTTATAAGGGTTTTTCTCCCATTTGTAAGAGTTGTCCTCATGACCTAATCACTTCTTAAAGGCCTTACCTCCTAGAGTCCTCTCACTGGGGGTTAAGATTTCAGTAAGTGAATTCTGGGGGACATGAACATTCAGTGTATAATATTGTTCCTAACTGTGGCTGCACACTAAAGTAAGGCATCAGAGAAACTTTTAATAGATACCAAGACTGGATGCCAGACCAACTAGATAAGATTCTATGAGGGAGGGCCCTCTCAAACTCATTCTAAGTATTCTCTAAATGATTACAGCATTATTGGGAATATACATACATTCCTCTTTATATAGGAATGCCATGTTTACCATCTTGACTACTAGAATCAACTTAAAATTAGCGAAGTGCAGATGATAGATTTACTTTTGCTCGATTGAAACTATGCTAGGAATTCTTGTGTTTTCTAGGCAGATAATTCCACTTTTTTAGATCCCTATTCTAGAAGTCAGTGTTGAAGTGACAATAATTCTATGCAACAAGTGGGAGAAGTTATTAATAAAAGCTAATGTAGCAGGACGAGCCACAGACAAAACCCCTTAGACACCATGTTAAAGAAGGAAGAGGCTTTATTCGGCCGGGAGCCTTGGCAGACTTGTGTCTCAAGAACCAAGCTCTCCAGAGAAAGAGTTTCTGGCCCTTTTAAAGGCTTACACCCATAAGGGGTCCACGTGAAAGGGTCATAATAGATTGAGCAAGCATGGGGTATGTGACTATGTCCACATATGTTAGCGGTGGGGGTAAGCAATGCAAGTATTTCTGCATACCATTGTCTGTGATCTATAGATAGCACAAGCAATTAGGGTGGGGGTTAATCTTTAACCTACATGCCCTGCCAGTGGCACTGACCAGTCTGTTGTTTTTCAGCTTTCACTTGCTTCTTCTCTTTGGAGACAGGGGACAGTAAGAGAAATGGCCTCTCTCCTCAATAACAAAGAATAATTAACAAAAATTGCAACTGTTGGCATAACTTTCTGTTAATACTCTGCTAATGCCTTCCTCTGCTATTCAACTCCACATGTCCTTCCTCTGTATTCCCAGCTTTGAGCTTCTTGAGGCTGCTACTGGGTAGAAGAGTGCTTCTGCAACCATTTCCTGTGTGTATATTGGACCATGACTCCCTTCACTATCTTTGATGGAGGCTTAACTTTCCATCTGCCTCTGATTTCCCAAACATGTGTTAAAATCTCTGAGCCACCAGTTATTTTCTTTCTTGCTACCTCTGTATATTATGTTACTTTTTTTTTTCCTTAAGTAGTCATCAGAGGGAAAAAAGAGAAATATATTTGATATATAACAGACATTAATGCCTTTCACATTATGCCCCTTTTCAATTGTCTCAGAGCACAAGGCTGTAGATAAAAGCTGTTAGGATAGAATAAAATAAAACCATACTTACATTGTGTTTACGGAAAATATCTGTTTATATGCTTGTTTTTGAAATTTAGTATG
>NW_012103476.1:1315010-1317513 GCF_000951045.1 Mandrillus leucophaeus
GTAAAGATTGGGGAAGGTTTTAGATTTTTGCTTCCTATCTTCTCTCTGCCTGTCTAGGGTCTCTCTCTCTCCCTCTGCCCCTGACAGTCAAGGAAATAACTTCCAAAACACTAGCTAGACAAAAATGAAAGGAAAAGGTATGTCAGCGACCAAACATTACAAAAATTACAGGTCAACAGTTAAACAACGAAAAGACGACCAAATTAATTGGGCAAAGGGTATATACAGACATCTCTCCAAAGAACTTATGCAAAGAACCAAGAAGCAGAAAGCCCTTGAAATGGTGCTCAACATCATTAGTCATTAAGGAAATGCAAATCAAAACCACAAATGAGATAGCACTTGTCACCAACTAGGATGGCTTTTTTACAAATTTAACTTATGGCCGGGTGCGGTGGCTCACACCTGCAATCCCAGCACTTTGGGAGACCGAGGTGGGTAGATTATGAGGTCAGGAAATCAAGACCATCTTGGCTAACATGGTGAAACCCAGTCTCTACTAAAAATACAAAAAATAAGCCAGGCGTGGTGGCAGGTGCCTGTAGTTCCAGCCGCTTGGGAGGCCGAGGCAGGAGAATGGCATGAACCCGTGAGGTGGAGCTTGCAGTGAGCCAAGATCACACCACTGCACTGCAGTGACAGAGCGAGACTCTGTCTCAAAAAAATAAAAATTTATATTTTAAGTTCTGGGGTACAATAGCAGGTTTGTTGTATAGCTAAACTTGTGTCATGGTAACTTGTTATATAGGTAAACTTGTGTTTGCTGTACAGATTAGTTTATCACCCAGTTATCACACCTAGTGCTCATTATTTTTCCTGATCTTCTTCCTCCTCCTACCCCTCTGTCAGGCCTCTGAGCCCAAACTAAGCCATCACAATCCCTGTGACCTGCACATACACCTCCAGATGACCTGGAGCAATTGAAGAACCACAAAAGATGACATTCCACCATTGTGATTTGTTCCTGCCCCACCCCAACTAATCAATTGATCCTGTGACGTTGCTCCCCTGGACAACGAGTCCCATGATCTCCCCACCCTGCACCTTGAGACCCCCACCCTTGCCCGCAAGAGAACAACTCCCTTTAATTGTAATTTTCCACGACCTACCTAAATCCTATAAAACTGCCCCACGCCATCTCCCTTTGCTGACTCCTTTCTCCAACTCAGCTTGCTTGCACCCAAGTGAATAAACAGCCTTGTTGCTCACACTAAGCCTGTTGGTAGACTCTCTTCACACAGATGCGCGTGACACCCTCTACCCTCCAATAGGCCCTAATGCGTGCTTTTTCCCTCTATGTGTCCATGTGTTCTCATTATTTAGTTCCCACTTACAAGTGAGAGCATGCAGTACTTGGTTTCTTCATTAGTTTGCTAAGGATAATGGCCTCTGGCTCCAACCATGTTCCAGAAAAGGACATGATCTTGTTCTTTTTTTATGCCTGTATAGTATTCCACAGTGTATATATATCACATTTTATTTATCCAGTCTACCTCTGATGGACATTTAGGTTGATTCCATGTCTATGTTTTTGTGAATAGTGCTACAATGAACATACACATGCCATGTGTCTGAGAAGGAAGGAAGGAAGGAAGGAAGGAAGGAAGGAAGGAAGGAAGGAAGGAAGGAAGGAAGGAAAGAAGGAGGGAAGGAAGGAAACACAAGTGTTGGCAGTAAATATGTAGAGAAATGAGAACACTTACACATTGTTTGCAGGAATATAAAATGATTCAGCTGCTATGGAAAAGAGTTTGGGAGCACCTCAAAACATAAGCACAGAATTATCATATTATTTTCCAATTCTCTTTCTAGAGGTATATCCTCCAAATTGAAAAACTAGTACTCAAACGTTTAAGTCGGTGTACATAAACATTAATAGCAGGATTATTCACAATAGCCACGGTGGAAATAACCAAATGTTCACAAACAGATAAATAGATATCAAATTATGCTATGTATTTATATATATACAATGGAATATTACTGAGCCATATAAAAAATGGAGTAATGCTATAGTGTGAATATTGGTGTCTGAGGCCATTTTATGTTGCTTATAATACGTGAATCTGGGTAATTTATAAAGAGAAGGAATTTATTTCCTACAGTTATGGAGGCTGAGAAGTTCATCGTCAAGGAGGTGCACTTGGTGAGAGCCTTGTTGCTGATGGGGACTCTTTGAAGAGTCCCAAAGCCTCACAGGGTAAGACAGGACAAGGAGGATGAGCATACTACTCAGATACCTCTTTCTCTTACCATAAAGCCACCAGTCCCTCCTCCATGATAGCCCATTAATTCTTTAACTCATTAATCCATTAATCCATGAATGAAATCTGCCCTCATGATCCATTCACCCATTGAAGGTCCCTCCTTTCAATACTGCCACATTGGGGGTTAGATTTCAACATGAATTTTGGAGGGGGCAGATATTCAAACCATAGCAGTTGGTGCCGCCACCCCTATCTAATTTACGTGTTAGAACCTAACACCCAATGTGGTAAACCCA
>NW_012103476.1:1317563-1317888 GCF_000951045.1 Mandrillus leucophaeus
TAGGTCATTCTGTTTAGGGTCATTAGGAAAATCTGCAAAATTGCTGTATCTGGGATTTTATTAAATTAAGACATCTCTTTTAATCTTAGTTTTTTAGGAGTATATAAATTTTGTTGGAACAAAACTTGGGAGACAAACTTTCCATGGGAAAAATATGACTAGGAAAACCATGGGGCTTCAAAAGAAAAATAGATTGTTACATTTTGAGGACAAATAGATTGTTACATTTTGAGGACAAAATAATACAGAACTATGTTTAATTATATATGGCTTAAATATGCTTTCAAAATGTTAACTTCTGATGTATCACAGAAAAGTTGAAATA
>NW_012103476.1:1322268-1326628 GCF_000951045.1 Mandrillus leucophaeus
ATTTCAACATGAATTTTGGAGGGGGCAGATATTCAAACCATAGCAGTTGGTGCCGCCACCCCTATCTAATTTACGTGTTAGAACCTAACACCCAATGTGGTAAACCCAGTGTGATAGCAACGAGATGGGGCCTCTGAGAATAAGTAAGTCATAAGGACTCTGCTTAGTGTCCTTATGAAAGAAGCTTAAGGGAGCGGCCTGGCACGTTCCATCATGCAAGGATACGGCAAGAAGCCTTCCTCTTTGAAGCACAGCACAAGCCTCACCAGATATTGAATTTGTTGGTGCCTTCATCTTGGGCTCCCCAAACTTGACAACTACAAGCAATAAATTTTTGTTGTTTATAAATTCTCGAGTCCAAGGTATTTTGTCGGAGTAGCTAGAACAAACCGAGACAAGAACTGACATAATAATGAGGATGAATCTAAAAAAAGAAAAAAATTATACCTAGTCAAAGAAGCCAGACACAAAATGTCACAGATTGTATGATTCCATGGATGAAATATCCATAATAGGTAAATCCAGAGAGACAGACAGAAAGGAGATTGGTAGTTGACAGAGGCTGGAGGATGGGAGAATGAAGAGTAACTGCTTGATAGGTACAAAATTTCCTTAGGGGATAATAACTATATTTTGGAGTTTAATAGAGGTGGGTGTATATAAGACTGTGAATGTACTGAATACCATTGATTTGCTCACTTTAAAAATGGAGCTTAAAATGGTTAATTTTATGTTATATGAATTTCACCTGAACTAAATTAAACTAAAACAAATTAAACTAAAATTAAACCTAAATTAAACTAAATTAAACCTAAATTAAATTAAACCTAAAGTAAACTAAAACAAAAAAGTAAAAGCTACAAATTTCTTGCTGTCCTCAAAAAAAAATATGATATCCAATTTATATATGAAAATCTCTCAAAGATCAGAGGTGGTTTATGTTATTTTGGGATTGACATAAACTGAAAGAAGGTAAATATTATTTGTAAATTTCAGTGGCCCTGAAAACTTTCTGTCATAAGTTAAGAAATAACAATATGTATTAGTAAATTAATTAATATTTCCTTAAAATCCTAAGTTTCTTTGACTAAATCATATGACTCTCTTATGTGGAAAAGTTTAGAGACATTGTTGTGAATGGTACCAGAATATGCCACCCCAACACAGACCCTTTGCCCTATGAATTATTTTGAGCTAGGACTACTGAGAACCAGCAGACTCAGGAAAAGCTCTGAAAACAGGGCATTAATTTTCCCTTTGTAGAGGAAATTTCTATTTGTAAAGGTCTCTCCTTATCCCGGAAGAGGTGGAAAGTTCTCAGAACATTTTAAGAGTGTGCCTTGGGCCTTGATCACTCCCATATGACTCAGAATAAAGTTCTTTAAATATTTTACAGAATTTGACTCTTTGTCAACAATATCAGAATAGATTAAACATTCAAAATTTCTACAAATTGAAATGCCAATTTCAAATTTTTTTTCACAAGAACACAAGTTGTCGTTAAATTTGGTGGCTGTTCATACTCACGGGAATAATCTGAACATAACGCATTTTCCTGCATTGGCCATTTACCCAGAAGGTCTACATTTTTTTCCGTCTTTCTCTTCAACTTATTTTTCTTAGCAGAAACTTTGATGTCTTAGAATCTACCAGGATTTTTACAGTTACATAGTAAATAATTTCATTCAAATTAATTAGAGATTTAAAATGAAGTTGGTGAGTAAATATTTGAGAATATTGAATCAATAATATACTATTTTTACACCATTCTTCTTGGTTTTTTCTCTCTCCCTCTCTCCTCTCTTTGAAAGTCATTTAACTATTACCTGTTGAAAGCCCTGCAGGTGGCTCAGTGTTACCCTCATTATTCAACAGGAGAAAGAAAACTAAAGAAGCTTTTGTTCCTAGGCAGTCAAAACAAGATAGGCCAACAATAGTTACAAAGCTATGAATTCGGTGCTAATTAGAGATTTAGAGGGTTTTTGTGAAGCTGCTATTCTTTAGAAATGCTTCCGTTTCTCCTTTCTCATATATTCTGTCTTTTCTGTCGAGTGAAATGTAGCATCTGTGTATATAGAAAGTTTCTGAGCTAACTATATTCCTTTCCAAGATTCAACACCTATGCGTTGCAATCAAATCTCTTTTATACCACATTGTATAAGCACATAAAGGCAACAGTTTAATAAATTAATTTTTATTGAGCCTCTGTTAGTAAAAACTTATGCAATTAAATGGTATAGTGCATTAAAAATATATGAAGTGGTTTTATACTCTTTTCTGTGCAAAGGTGTTGAAAAAGTAACCATCCAAGGTTAATTACCGGTAGTTGTAGAAGTAGTATTTTTAGTAGGACAATATTTTGTTAAGTAAAACTAAATTATGCTTATACCTTGCTGTGATCTTATTTTATAATATTAAAGTTAAAGGTTACCTTACAGAACACAATTACCAACTTGCAAAAGTAGTTTAAAGGTCTGTTATTACTTTGCATCATTGAATAAAGTGTTTAAAAAATTGTGTGATAGTGAACAAAATGTATTTAGATTATATTAGTAGATCAATAATAATAATAATTACACTGTTTTTGCCAGGCCTAGCATTTCAGAGAAAACTAGGAATAAGCAAAGGTATAGATGGTAGAAGGGAATATAGGACAGAAAAAACACATTTAAAATGCTTCTAATAATTTTCCAATTTTAAAAAGTGTCTAAAATCTCTATTTCTTTATATTTTTGAAAAATTTTGATGACTAGGAAGTTGCTGTTTTATCTAAAATATGATAAATCTTCTGAAAACTAAGACCAGCCAATGTGAAATTTGGCAGGGCCTATTATCTCTGAGCTACTTCTTGGATTAACCTCTGTAGTGTAATGGAGACTGTTAAGACTCCTGGGAGTGACGGCAACCACAGTGACAGGAGAACACCTGGTTATTGGCATTTCATCCTCCATAATAGATGCCCAAACAGGTCCCCAGACACCTGCAGAAATTACTAGGGTGTGTTAGACCATGACAGTTGATAAATTATTACC
This sequence comes from Mandrillus leucophaeus, assembly GCF_000951045.1. Lineage (NCBI taxonomy): Eukaryota > Metazoa > Chordata > Mammalia > Primates > Cercopithecidae > Mandrillus > Mandrillus leucophaeus. The sequence goes on from NW_012103476.1 coordinate 1,325,301, forward strand.
AGACACAATCTGGAAATGGGCTTCTAAGCTTTACTATCATCTCTGAAGGAAAAAATACTATTTGCCTACCGGGAGGAAAACTCAGATAAATATTCTAAATAAAAAATCAAAATATATGCATAAGATAAGCAAGCATTCATTATAGTAAATTCAATAGCTCTTAGCAAAATTTGACAACAAAATAATGTTTAGAAAATGATCAAAAATAACAAAGGCATAATATAATTACTGTATATCAAAAAATGACAATTTTATGGAGACTGACAGTTTTTATGCACAAGGACACAGTACCGTTAACAGTAACTATATAAAATTTTAAACAGAAAATAAAAACAATGGTAGAATATTAGCATTAGTGTCAATTCTACATTTTAATTATGTATAGTGCAAAATATGTTAGACTTCCGTATATTCATGCTAACCTAGTTGATGTTAATCTAAATCTAACTTAGTTCATGCTAACCTAGATGATCTTCCCGATGTCATAGAGGAAAATTTAGTGACAATAAAGCTTATTGAGTGTCCACTCCGTATACTTACTCAAATATTTCCTAATAGGGGTATGTAATCCACATATATGAAAACTCTTCTTTCCTCCCTACTCTTGCACTCACACTTAACACAGAACTCTTCCATAACCAAACGTGTGTTGCTTGTTTTTTCCCTCACAACAATTTAATTCTCTAATTCTCTGCAGACCCCATTTGGGTGCCCTGCAATTGAATGAATTCTGACATTCACTGTAATTAGCACAAAACCTACAGTTTAAGGGCTTAGTCTCACAAACCGTCCACACATGTGAAGCCAATCATAAGTCCCAGGTTTTTACTTGTACTTCTGACTTCCTGGCTATAAATTGGGGTTTCCATGACTCCCTTCCTCCAGTTCAGTCATATTCCAAAAGGGTTCATATGACTCAGGGAAGCATTTTACCTATATTACCAGTTTATTATATAGTTAAGGATATGATAGAGGTTACAGGTGAACAGCCAGATGAAGAGGGGGACATTGGGTGAAGTCCCGAAGTTTCCTGAGTGCAGGAGCTTTTCTCACCACAAACTTGAGGGGTGCCACACTCCCCATATGTGGATATGTTCACGAAACTAGATATTCAAACCCGATAGTTCAGGGATTTTTTAATGGAGGCTTCTTCCTATAGATTCAGTCTCTAGTCCCTCTTCCCTTCCCAGAGGATCAGAAATAGGGCTGAACATTCCAAACTTCTAATAATGACTTGGCCCTTCTGATGACCAGCCCCAGTGCAGGAACCCACCATGAGTTCACCCTGGGATTTTTATTTTTATTTATTTTTATTTTTTTTGAGACGG
>NW_012103476.1:1326815-1351259 GCF_000951045.1 Mandrillus leucophaeus
TGACCTGGTGACCTGCCGGCCTCGGCCTCCCAAAGTGCTGGGATTACAGGCGTGAGCCACCGCACCCAGCCACCCAGGGAATTTAAAACTCTTGGAGCTCTGTGTAAGGAACTGGGCTTAAAGATCAAATATTAGTAAAAATGACACATCTAGTGCCCCCATTTATCAGGACATTACAAAGTTTTTAGAAGCTTTGTGACAGAAATTAGGGGCAGAGACCAAATATTTTTAAATTATGTCTCATATCTATATCTATATGTCTCTTACACCCAAATTGACATTGGTGTCACAAACTATCCTATCTCCAATCTATTTATCTTTTTAAAAATTATTTATTCTCCCACAAGCGGCTTTTCTCCCTGTCTTTTACTCTATTAAAATGGTGCATAAACTCTCAAATCTCACCACTCTGTTGGATATTCACCTCCTCTTGTCATGCTCCCATGCCTGCAAAATTAAAAATTACACATTTATATGCCTTTTCTCCTGTCAATCTGTCTCTTGTCACTTAATTTTTCAGATCCAGCAGGAGAACATGAGAGGTATAGAGGGCAAGTTTTACTCTCCTACAGGGCCAATACAATATGCTATTGTTAAAATTGTAAACTGAGGCATAATATTTTTAAGTGTTTATTTGAACAAACAACAATTTTTGAATCCAGGAGCTCCACCAGAAGTGGTTCAGGGATTCCCTGGAGGAAGCATAAGGTACAGGCTTTTCTAGAGTGAATATGAAAGTAATATAAAGAAAGGGATATGATTTGTCTGTGTCCCTACCCAAATCTCATATTAAATTGTGATTTCCATAATCTTCACATGTCATGTGAGGGACTCAGCAGGGTGTGACTGAGTCCTGGGGGTGGATTTTTCATGTGCTGTTCTTGTGATAGTGAATGAATTTCATGAGATCTGATGGTTTTATAAAGAGCAGTTCCCTTGCACATGCTCTCTTGCCTGCCACCATGTAAAACGTGCCTTTGCTCCTTCTTTGACTTCTGCCATGATTTTGAGGCCTTCCCAGCCATATGGAACTATAAGTCCATTAAACCTTTGTTTCTTTATAAATTACACAGTCTCAGGTATTTCTTCATAACAGTATGAAAATGGATTAACACAGAAAGTATATTTGATTAATTACAGTTATAAAGTTGCCTCATTTGGTCTATCCTGCTGGAAATATCTAATCATATATTTAGAAGTTTGCTGGCTGCCTCTGATTTACTGAACTTAGGTATATATATATATATATATAGAGAGAGAGAGAGAGAGAGACAGAGAGAGAGAGAGAGAGAGAGATTTACAAGAAATAACTCAAGCTAAATTTTGCTTATGTTTTCAAATCCAGCAAGGTTAAGGTCACTTGTCAGGCCTAATTGGTTTTGTTTGCTCTCAGGGATTACTCAGGCCTGGTCTCCATTTTAATTTACTTTAATACCATCTCAAGCTAGACATAGACCAGTGGTTCTGAAAGCATAGTCCAAAGGCTCCCACCAAAAAGTCATACGATGTTTAGAATCCCAAATATTTTTGACCCCAATTTATAGCAATAGAGGATGAAGACTTTGAATTGACATCCTTAGGAAAACATACACACAATCAAGTTTTGGTAATGTTCCGGTAAAGATACATTAAGGATACTGCTTTTCTGCTCAAATCCATTGTTACAGATGTTCCTCAAGGGACATCTATTACACTGAAAGAGAGGGACCTGGCTAGTAGACAGAGGCCATGTATGTTTAGACTTAAAAATTATGTTAAGTATAGAATAACTGTTGCTCCTTAAACTTGGAATTTATAATAAGCCAGCTGATAATTATCTGATTAGGTTGATGAAAGAGTTGGATTGCCAAAAAAGCCACAAGTCTGCACTTTAAAAGTCTGTGACTGATAAATCTGCAAATTAAGCCTTGAACCCTTAAAATATCAATTTTATTTTATGGTTTATAATCTTTTGCCAGTAATTTGGAAAGTATAATGAAATCTTCAACTTCCTAAGAAGTATAATTTATCAAAACTTAGTAACAGAAAATCTAAACTCATCTAAATTAATTAAATAAAACTAATCAACATTAAATATTTACCTCCCCTCCTCAAATTCCACATGCAAACAAAACTATCTGGGCCTAGATGGGTTAGCACAGTATCTAAAACAAATACTTAGATATTTTCAAACTAACATGTATTCTGCCAGTGAGAAAATATTACTTCAATTTATTTGAGTTATAATCATAACAAGAAAAATAGAAGGGGGGTGAAAAAGGAACACAGAAAATAATTCAATTTTTTTTTTTTTTGAGATGGAGTCTCACTCTATTGCCCAGCCCAGAGTGCAGTGGCACAATCTCGGCTCACTGCAAGCTTCACCTCCCAGGTTCACGCCACTCTCCTGCCTCAGCCTCCCAAGTAGCTGGGACTACAGGCGCCAGCCACCACACCTGGCTAATTTTTTTTTGTATTTTTAGTGGAGACGGGTTTTCACCATGTTAGCCAGGATGGTCTCGATCTCCTGACCTCATGATCCACTCACCTGGGCCTCCCAAAGTGTTGGGATTACAGGTGTGAGCCACCGTGCCCTGCCAATAATGCAAATACTTTAAGTAAATTTTATCACGTCAAACTTAGTGTTGTATATAAAAAAATACACAAATAAGTTTACTTCAGCATAGAAAAGCAAAGATACCATTTGAAATTTCTTAATATATTATACATAATTAGATTTAAGGTTAAGGCTTTGAGAAATATATTTGATAATATTCAATATTCTCCCATGATAAAATTTCTTGTCACTCTAGCACTAGGAAGAAATGTTATTAGCCTGCTAAATGTTGTGCACCAGAGAAAATACAGCTAGAATCATAAAGGTAAAAAGCTAGAAACATATCATTAAAAAATCAGAAAAAAAACTAGCAATTCCACTGTTGTGTTTATAAACTGCAGTTTCTATTGCACACGTACACAGAGTATGTTAAAATATTTATAGTAGAGTCTCTTGTAAGAGTAAACCTTTGGATAAGACATAAATGTCTGCCAAAACATTAACTGAGCATAGACTGCCCTTCCCTCAAAAGTATATACATTCATTCCTTATATTATCTTACAAGATTCTTATAAACATAACGTTGAGTAAAACAATAGAAGCTTCAGACAGATACCTACAATTTAAACTCATAAAAAAACAGCATTTATGGGGTTAATGATGAATATATATGTAGTAAAACTACCCCAAAACTGCATAGGAATAATCAAAACTAAATACAGTAGTTACTTACCTCTGGCGAAGGCAGGGTAAAGTAAATACACCCAGGGATGTGCAGGGTGGTACCTATACCCTACTCAGCAAATTTTATTTTTTAAGCTGTATTGTTGGTTCATAATTAATTACTATGCCATTCTTTACTCTTTCTTGTATTTTATAAATAAACATTTAATAATTCACTCTTAAAGAGTGAACACAGTTTTGATAGTTTTCAGTTCTGTGATGTTATTTCATAAAACTACATATTCATACATGTAGATTTATGATAATAAAATGCACAAATCTACATGTATGTGTGCATGTGTATGTATATGCATGTATATAGATATAGATATTCCACAGAGGTAGTACACAGAAACTGAAAGTGGTCCACAAATGACAGAAATTATTAAAAAGGTATAGAAGAAATGCATTATATGGAGAAATGAATGTTTTTGAGATTACGTATGGACATAAAGTGAAAGAGCATATGCATAAATATATACAAAAGTTTAACATGTAACTTGCATGCTAAGAATTCATTTGGTTATTTCCAGATCATTTACAAAACTTTGAAGAACAGAACTGTTACTAGGGAGATTTTGCTTAATAGTCCTCAAACTAAAGGCTAAAAAAGCTAAAAATGCATTCATAAGAACATAATGCTCATGTTTATATTTTGAAGATCTATAGCTTGAAGCACATGTTCAGGTATCGCCAAATTTTGAAGCAAAGTTTCTAATCCTACTTAATTTAAAATTATTCTGCTATTATTTTAGATTAATTTATATTTGATTCCTATTGATCAGTATTCATATTGACAAGAGATCAATTATATATCATTATGGGTAGCAGCTGGGAAAAAATCCCCATGAATTATCTGAAAGTCTTAGGAAGAACACATTCTGAATCTTGCAGTTTTGTTCAGAACTATCTCAGAGGTCCCTGCGCATAAAAAAGGAATTTTCAGAGCAACAATTTTGGTTTTTTTCTTCCTAACAATTTGGCTTGGGTTCATAACTTGCTTATAGGGATTCACAGATTTCTAAGCATCCCAATCTGCAAAATTACCACATTTCATACATATTGCCCACCTAAGAAAGTCTGTTCCTTTTCAATCTGGCTTGCTCATCTGTGATCTGACAGATGGATTCTACCCACAGGCAAGAGAAAACCTTATTTTAAAAATAAAAATTAATTAAATCAAACTGAAAATCTCACATCAAGTTACAAAGAATTTTTATTAAATAAAATTGTAGTGGAGTACTGGCAGCATTGTTTTATATCCATTTTCATCTGTATAAAATGTATTTTTTTTTTAATTGATGAGGTGTAGCTAGTGCAGGCATTATTTATCTAAATTTGGTAGCACAGTCAGATTGCAGCAGAACCATGTGGCGACCTTGTGATTTCTTATAAATATCTATCCTTTCCCTCTTCCCGGATAATAAGATACAATGCTCTTGTTTGAAGCAAAGAAAATCCCAGTCACAAACAAGAGATAGTTATTGAACTAAACCAAAAGTTAGAATCCTCTTCCAATTTTCTTCTTGCAGCTAATGGTAACTGTTGTAACACTACTCTAGCCAATGGGGAAAATCTATCGGGTTGTGGGACTACAGAAAAAACTTTTGAGTTTCCAATGGAAGGGACAGATGAACCAGTTAACTCCCCTTCTGACTTTTTTCCTACTGTGATTGGAAGTATCATGACTAGAACTGGGACCATCATTTTGCTACTGTAATTTATATGCATAGAAGTTATAATTTAACATTCTTAGGATGGTAGATGAGAAATATAGAAGAATCTTGTACCCTCAATGGCATGACTGAGTGGCTGAGCAAATGCTAGCAACAGCCTAGTGTTGATTTACCTTGTCCCTTTGATTGATAGGGAACCACATGTGTTATCTGTTTCTTCTTAAGGTAGCATGTGGGGTTGTTTTTAAAGTGTTATGCCCATTTTATCCAAGTTATGAGGTTTATGAGCATAAAGATTCTGTGACATTTTCTTATTATTATTTTAGTGTTTGTAGGTTCAAAATGATGCCCCTCTTTTATGTCCGATCTTGGTAATGTGTGTCTGTTGTTCATGTTTATTATAGCTGGATGGTCATCAATTTTACTGATATTTCAAAGCAGTTTTGATATTATTGACCTTCTCTACTGTTTTTCTCTTTTTGATCTCATTGATTTCTGCTTTCATTTCTATATTTTCTCCTAATGCTGTGTTGTCTGCTTTTAGTTTAATTTGCTCTTTTTTCTGCTTTTTTTTTTAAAGGTAGATATTCAGATCATTGACATGAGACATCTATTTTCTATATTTATTTTCTATATTTCTATGTTCTGTTTTCTAATTTTTCTTTACTGTTTTGACTGAATCCCACAAAATGTAAATGTAAATGTCAATTTTGTCAGATTAGTTGAGAATGTTCTCCAAGTTTTCCATATATTTACTCATTTTCTGTCTATTTGCTATATCAATTGCAGAAGAGTGTTAAATTTTCCACAAATTCTCGTTGTGGAACATTAATATTTTTCCTAAAATTTTCTAAAATGCTTTTTTCTTTTTTAAAAAAACTTATTCTTTTTTCTCTTGTTTCAGTTTGGGTAATTTATGTTTGTGTGGCTTCAAGGCTTTGATTCTGTCTTTATCTCCAACAAGTCTGCCAAGGTCACCTGCTATGGGTTTCTTCGTGTGCTACCAGAAAAAGATATGTCGAAGTTCTTAAACCTAGTACTTCGAAACGTTGCCTTATTTGAAAACATATCTTTACAAAGGTAACTGACTTAAAACAAGGTTATTGGGGTGGACCCTAGTCCAATATGACTTGTTTCCTCATATAAAATGGAAATTTGAATGCAAAGGCAGACATGCACAGAGAGAGGATGATGTGAAGGCATACAGAGAAGGCCATGTGAAGATAGACAATTGGAGTGATACATCTATGAGCCAAGGAATGCCTGAAGCTACCAGAAGTTAGGATGCATGAGGCAGATCCTTCCCTAACGCCTTCACAGGGAAAGTAACCCTGATGACATCTTGATTTCATACTGCTAGCCTGCAGAATTTTTTTTTTTTTTTTTTTTTTTTGAGATGGAGTCTCGCTCTGTCACCCAGGCTGGAGCGTAGTAACACGATCTCGGCTCACTGCAACCTCTGCCTCCTGGGTTCAAGTGATTCTCCTGTCTCAGCCTCTTGAGTAGCTGAAATTACATGCATGCACCACCACATCCAGTTCATTCTTGCATTTTTAGTAGAGATGGGGTTTTACCATGTTGGCCAGGCTGGTCTCAAACTCCTGACCTCAAGTGATCCACCTGCCACAGTCCCACAAAGTTCTGGGATTACAGGCGTGAGCCACTGCACCCAGCCTAGCACAGAATTCTGAAACAATAATGGTTCTGTTATTTTAAGCTACACAGTTTGTGGTACTTTGTTATGGAAGCCCTAGGAACTAGTACAACTCTAAAGTTTTTCATTTCTGTTAGTGTTTTTTATTTATATCATTTGCGTTTTATTCTTGATATATTTCTCATTTCTCTGCTGATTTTTTCTATCTGGTCATGCATGTTGGTTTTTTTTACTAGATTACGTAACACATTAACCATAGTTATTTAAACTTCATGTTTAATGTTTCCAAAAATTGTGTAATCTTGCAATCTGGTTCTGTTAGTTATTTTGCCTCTTGGCATTAGGCTCTATTCTCTTGCTTTTTTGTCTGTCTTCTATTTTACATTGAATACCAACTCTCATATAAAGAACACTAGAAATTGAAGTAGACAGTATTTATGATTAAAAATGAAACTGCCTTTTTTCTACAACGCTAATACGTGCGACATTACACCAATCTAGGAAGCAATTGACTGGGTTTGGGTTTATTGTTATGAAAGCTGCCTTTAGGTTTACTAAGGTTACTATACCACTGGCCTTGAGTTCCTTTAGTGCCACATCTTAACTACCTTAGATGAGCTGTCCTTGGATTTCAGGCTACTTGTTTGACCTGTGACCTCAGCATTCTGATGGACTTAAGGAACTCTATTAGTTTCTAATTAATTGAGCTTTTCTTTGTCATTGAAGAAATCATCGTTTTGTTAGATTTCTCCCTCAGGTCTTCTCAGGTCTCCAAATGGTAGAGATTTTTTTAGAGAAAGTGGAACTCTTCTTGTTGTTTGAGAAAAATAATCATCTACATGATTAAGCACTTTTAGCCCTATAGCCCTATTTTTTGTAACTTGAAATCAAACATATTAGTAACTAAAGTATCTGTTTTTGTCTCAGGTTTTGTAACACACAAAGTCACATAAACTCACACACATACTGTGAAAAATGCATGTGTGTCTTTGTGCGTGTGTATATAGGTATATATATGTATATATAATATATATATATGTTATATGTATAAATAGTGAGAGAGAGAGAGAGGAATACCTAGATATGCAGTACTTCAGAGTTGCTTATAACTATAGGTTCTCTAGTATTTATATGAAGTCATATATTGGAAAGTATAAAATATTCCAACATTTCAATTCAAAACTTTCAAAAAATGTATTTATTATCTGCTGCAGGAAAGATACCATTTAAATATTTTGTGGGGTACAACTTTCTAATACATATCCTCTATCTTGAAAAAGTTTATAAAATAGGAGGAGGGGGAAAAGAAACACCATGTAGAGACAGTTTAAATTGTTCAAAATTATTTTATTACTTTTCTATCATATACTGATTAAATATAGGAAATAATATATTATATACTATATCCAAATAAGATAATGTGATTTGTTTATTGCAGCACTATCCACAGTAGTCAAGATTTAGAAGCAGCCTAAGTGTCCATCAGCAGACAAATCGATAAAGAAAATGTGATACTGATACAATGGAATATCATTCAGCTATAAAAAAGAGTGGGATCCTGTCATTTGCAACAACGGGGGTGGAACTGGAGGTCACTATGTTAAATGAAATAAAGTAGGCACAGAAAAACAAACTTCATATGTTTTCATTTATTTATGATTGCTAAAAACTGAAAAAAAGGAAACCATAAATTTCTGTAGATTCTCTATCTAAAGATAGAGACTAGAATGAACCTTCCCAGGAAAGGTAATTGGGCATTGACAGGGGGGTGGGGACTGGGAATGGTTAAACAGGTACAAAAATATAGTTAGATAGAATAAATACAATCTAGTATTTGATAGCGCTACAGGGTAACTACAATCAACAGTAATTTGTTATACATTTAAAAATAACTAAAAGAGTCTAATTGAATTGTTTGTGACACAAAGTAAGGATAAATGCTTGAAGTGATGGATACCCCATTTACCTTGATGTGATCACTGTGCGTGGTATGGCTGTATCAAACTATCTCATGTACTCCATAAATAAATATACCTACTATGTACTCACAAAAATAAACATTCAAAATTTTAAAAAATGGACATTTTATTTGAGCATTTCTACATAAATGTTTAAAGTATTAAAAGCATGAATAAATATTTACACAGATAAATTAAATTATATCAAGTTCCTTTCAGCTATAAACCTTACATTCCAATACCAGAGTAGCAATTTTCAAATTTATTTAATTTAAAGATGCTATTTAGTGACATAGCAAGTGGATATATCTCTTTTTTCTGAGTTCCTGCCTGTCGTAGTGTGCTCAAGCTGGCCATAACAAAACATCACAGACTGGGGTGACTTAACAATAGAAATGTGTTTCCTCTCAGTTCTGGAGTCTGGAAGTTCAAGAGCAGGATGCCAGCATGGTTGATTTCTGGTGGGGGCTCTCTTCTTGCTGTGTCCTCACAAAATAGAGAGAAAGAGGAATCTCTCTGGTATCTCTTCTTATAGGCACATCAATCCCATTATGACACCTCCACCCTTATGACCTGATCTAACTCTTATAACTTCCCAAGAGCCCTATCTTCAGATACCATCACACAACATGTTACAACTTCAACAGATAACATTTGAGGGATCACAAACATCCAGTCTCTTCCTCTGCGTAGTAGTTTAAATAAAACTAGTTAGGATTAATGGAAATAAGAGTGTTACCTTTGAAGTGACATCTGATTCTATTTTAGTATTACTACTTAGTCATTAATGGATGCAAAACACACACATACCACACACACAAACGCACATGCACATACACACACACACACATATGTCTGTATATTAGTTTATAAACATTATTCATAGAGTAGACCTGTCTATAGGTCATCAAGAAGATTGGAACTGTCCATATTTTAAACCTATCCTGGGAAATTTATTTGATCACAGTGATGTCCTGCCCAGTGTTTCCACAAAAGAATTACCAACTACACTGAGAGAAGCATCTCAAAACAAAGGTGTCTCTCTTTTTTTTTTCTTTATTGTTATGGTTGCTATGCTTTTTTGTTTACTTTCTTCCATCTTTTGCTATGTTTTATAGAGCCTGCTATTATTTCCACAAAGGACAACCATATTAAGAAGTAATATTAGCGAATTGTCTTAGGGTGTTAAAAATTGAATTTTATTGATTAAATAATACTGAGAAGTATCCTTTTAGGTTTGGTGATAACTATAAAAGAACATAAAATATAAAACCAACAATATTGTAGCAACCAGTTGGTTATTCCTGCTCTTAGTAAATCCATTTTACTTTTTAAGTTTTTGATAATATCAAAGATAATTGACTAAAAAATTTAAATGAGAGTGAAGAAAAGTTTTAGGAAGACAATTAAAAGAAAATTGAAAATGGAAAGAAAAGACTCAGACTCAACTAATTCCTAAAATAATTCTCATCTAAACTTCTGTTTATTTCTTTTCAAGTCACATGTGAAAGATAGGAAAGGGGTAATTAATGTCTTCTGACGGAAGACTTTGCAAAGTTCAAGTATACAAAACAAATCAATTACTGTAGATTGAACTTTGTAGAATACACACAATCCCAGCACTTTGGGAGGCCAAAGTGGGTGGATCATCTGAGCTCAGGAGTTCGAGACCAGCCTGGCCAACATGGTGAAACCGTGTCTCTATTAAAGATACAAAAATTAGCTGGACGTGGTGATACGTGCCTGCAATCCCAGCTACTCAGGAGGCTGAGGCAGGAGAATTGCTTAAACCCAGGAGGTGGAGGTTGCAGTGAGCCAAGATCGCACCATTGCACACCAGCCTGGGCAACAGAGTGAGACTTTGTCTCAAAGGAAAAAAAAAAAAAAAAAAAAACACACACACACACAAAGGGACAAATTGAACTAATTACTGAACTGTACTTAAAAAGGAGGGATTCTATACAAGGAAGAATGTAAGTTTCATATATAGGAAATTAAAAATATATATATCAGGTTGAGCTGTTGATTTTTGAACTACATTTTCTTAAATGAATAATTTCTGAAATTAATGACATGTAATTTAAAGAAACATGTGCTCTGTCATTTTGGCTTGAAGAATTGAGCATTGGGTAGCATTATTAGTTTTATGTAGGTACTAGTATTGTATGTCTGGAGGCTTTTATGTAAAATTTTAATTTCTGAAGAATCATTCCAAGTATTCTCAAAAGAAAATACGAAGTTTTACGTAATTCATGGAACACTTGTATTTGCATACGTCAGTTTGTTAAAGCATGGGTAGTTTTTTTTTAAATCGTTTTTTCTCCTTTTTGCTAAATAATAAGACATAGACTTTTTCCCCCTAGATGAGACTGAAAGGTTTCAGTAGGATTCTATTGGACAAATCTGTCGATTTCTGAATCTCAATTGTGGACCAAGGTCAATCTTACAATGATACATTTCAGTCAGATGCAAATTAAGGAATATAGCCAACTATTTGTTTTAAACACTTTGAAAAAAGTTAAAACATGTTTGTCATATTTTAGGATATTTACAAAGGCAAACTTCATAGAAAAAAGAGAGGCCTTAGAGGCCAAATACCAAGAATAAAACTTACTGCTGACTCAGTAAATAAAGAATATTTTGTGTTAGTAGTAAATTCATTATAAACATACAAGTTATGCCCATGCCAATACTGCCAACATCAATATATGGTAAACACTTTTTATGTGCAGGCATTGTGCCAGACAACTTGTACAGTACATTAATTTTTAATTCTTTTTACACACTCAAGAAATAGAACCAAAAGAAGAAGGGAATTAGGAGAGGAAATTTAATAAATATACGAAAGTTATTAAAAGCCAATTCTCTCTCTCTTACTACACACATGCTGAGACCAGCTCAGTCGGGGAGACCCTAACCCAGCAGCGCTGGAGGAATTAAAGACACACACACAGAAATATAGAGGTGTGAAGTGGGATATCAGGGATCTCACAGCCTTCAGAGCTGAGAGCTTGAACAGAGATTTACCCATGTATTTATTAACAGCAAGCCAGTCATTAACATTGTTTCTATAGATATTAAATTAACCAAAAGTATCCCTTATGGGAAACGAAGGGATGGGCCAAATTAAAGGAATAGGTGGGGCTAGTTAACTGCAGCAAGAGCATGTCCTTAAGGCACAGATCGCTCATGCTATTGTTTGTGGTTTAAGAATGCCTTTAAGTGGTTTTCTGCCCTGGGTGGGCCAGTAATGTGGGTTTACCCTCATTCCAGTAAACCCACAACCTTCCAGCGTGGGCATTATGGCCATCATGAACATGTCACAGTGCTGCAGAGATTTTGTTTATGGCCAGTTTTGGGGTCAGTTTATGGCCAGATTTTGGGGGGCTTGTTCCCAACACACACACATACCTTTATCACTCTTTCCCCATAGTGTATATGTGTGTATGTACTTTACAGATCAAATTTCCTCTCCTTTTTCATGCATATGGTCAGTTTTCAATTCATTTGTGTAAAATCTCTCAGAGTGAGACCATGATCTGCCATTCTAAATTCCAAATGCCATAAGAGATGAAAAAGCTCTGATTGTTTTTGATTCATGTGGCCAGCACTAACACTGCTCTATGTAGAAAGTGAGAACAGCCTCATAATTTGGAAATATAGCTACTAAGAACTCAATAATATGATTCTGAGATTGATTATATTTTTTAAAAAGTGGAGTTGGTCATGATGACTTACAAATACATTCTCAATATTCTTGTCACATATAGAAATTCTTGTCACATATAGAAAGGATTGCAGATAAGCCGTAAGCCTAGTCCTATGGCCCTTTTTCCCTTCTGAATAATATTATCTTGGTAATGTAGACTTAGTGATGGTTGAAGTATTTCAGATGGATCTGTATTTATATTAGGAGACAGCAGAGCATGGTGTGTGTAACAAGGGATTTGAAGCCAGGTATATCTGCATTTAAGTGCATGCTGTGTTTTGCAATTCCTCTATGGCCATGGCCAAATTATTTGCTGTTAATTTTCAGTTTCCTCAGTAACAAAAATAGGGGTCATAACATTAGTTATATAGTAGATTTCTTGAGTGGATAACAAAAAGATAAAGATTACAACTTGTTTGGCACAATGCCTGCACATAGAAAATGCTTATTATATATTGATGTTGGTGGAATTGGCAGAGGTAGAAATGATGGTAGAGTAGTAGTTGGTAGAAGCATTAATCTGTCGGGTAAGTGAAAGGGACAAGGCAACTTTCAATAGGATTTGGTACCTGATTTGGATATTTAACCCATAGCAGAATATGTGTCAACTATGCTGAGCAAGACGTATAACAAACAGAGTGGAAAGAAGCATTAGGACAATAAGGAATACCAGAAAATAGGTGATACACTAGCTCTTTAATTAATGCTATAATGCATTACCATTAGGGTAGTGGCTTATAAAACACAGATTTATTATCTTACTGTTACAGAAGTCAGAATTCTGAAACAGTCTCACTGGGCTGCATTTGTTCTTGAAGCTCTGGGGAGAATCTGTTTCCTGCCATTCACAGCTGCTATACGCTGCACACATTCCTTGGCTCATGGCCCCTGGTCAGACTCTCCTGCCTTTAAAGGCCTTTATCTTTTAAGACCTCCTGTAATTATCTAGTGCCCACTCGATAATCCAGAATTATCTTCACATAACAAAGTCAACTGATTAACAACCGTAATTCCATCTAGAATCTTAATTCTCCCTTTTATGTAACATAAAATGTTCAGAAATTAGGAGAATAAAGATGTGGACATCTTTGGAGGTAGTAAGAGGGCATTATTCTGCCTACCACAAGTAAGTACACTAGTTTGAAAATATTTTAGAAGTAAGATTTTATAAACTTTGTACTTAGGTCAAGAAAGGGGATAGAAATACACATGAATGAGTTACTTTGACTATTAAGGCAAAATAACTGATTGGTTTTTCTTCTCAAGATATAGATTGATGGCTGGTTCATTCCTACCCATTAATAAGAAATTAACCATCTGCAACAGAGTCCTTTCAAACAATTGTGTCATTTATAATCATGTGGAATAATTGAAATATTGGAACACACTAAAAGACAGATTGAATGAATAATTAGAGACGATAAAGAAAAGCAAGGTTAAACATTATTTTAAATTTTTTGTGACGACAAATATATATCTGAACAGGAGTCCAAATAAATGATTTTATCTGGAAAAGTGGCCATCCTGTTAAGTTGTTTCACTACGAATTTTCAATAACAACTTGCTTTTTTGATTCTGAATATGTAAAAGCTATTTAATTTTGCCATCTGTTCTCAGCATGATTACATATAAATTAATTGTGGGTAATAATTTTTAGAATGCATTGAATGCCAAGATATTCAAAATGTTCCAAAGGGAGAATTTATTTAATTTCATTTTCCAAAATAATAAAGCAAACTACTTTAAAAAGTGAAAGAATGATGCGATCTTTGCTACTTTAATGTAATTTTCCTTTTTTCTTTTTTCAAGACTTTGGAGGAAATTGTATCCAAAATTTTGCCCAAATTCCTCACGCTGTTAGTAGGTTTTTGCTTAAGTAGGAATTCATTTATGACCCTTGTCTACTTTCATGTTTGCCACCTTTTAGAACTAAAAATTAACATTGAAATAATAAATTCTAACTCTTCTAAAGTGGTCAGCAAAGATAAAAATAATGTTGCAATAGTAAGATAGAAAACAAGTCATTTGTTTACAGGTAGGTATTTTTTAGAAGATATAAATGGCTGATAGAGAAGCCTGAAGTACCTCAAAAGAAGAAACAAAACAAAATTACATAATAATAAAAAATTTAGGAATTATTAAGCAGCTATCACATGCTTGGAACTCTCATAAGTGGTTTAACAGAACAAATGAGGTTCTAGTTCTCATAGAACGTAGACTCTTGTGCATGAAAGCAGGTAATACAAAATAAATACAAAATACAGTACTGTCAGGCGCGTTGGTTCACGCCTGTAATTCCAGCACTTTGGGAGGCCGAGGCAGGTGGATCACCTGAGGTCAGGAGTTTGAGACCAGCCTGGCCAACATAGTGAAACTCTGTCTCTACTAAAAATACAAAAAATTAGCCGGGCGTGGTTGTCGGCTCCTATAATCCCAGCTACTCAGGAGGCTGAGGCAGGATAATCGCTTGAACTTGGTTGCATTCCAGCCCGGGAAAAAAGAGCAAAATTCTGATTCAAAAAAAAAAAATTTATAAAATTGATGAATTAATATATCATTTCTTCAACATTTCTCTTAATGCTTGTTTTATTTCTACATCATTGGACATCTAATTTTCTTATTTTTTAATTTGTGATAAATGTTTATTTAATTACAAACTATAATTTGCCTATCTTTCTGGGACTTTTCTCATAGAATACATATATTTAGCTTTCAATTTTTTCTGGATTTAAAAAGTTATTGGTATACTTATTTAAAAGAATACCAAATTCTTTTTTTTTAAAAAAAACCACACTCTTGTATATTTATTTGTTTTGTTGATGTTACCTGGTCCTTTTCTCAATTTTGTATGATCTTGTCTTAAATTTCAGAAGATACAAAATGTCTCTGAAGTATTATTTTGCTCATTGCTATAATTCATATGCATCCCTTATGTATGTGTGTATGTGCCTGTATACACAAGTCTGTGCTTTTCACATCTACATTTTGAATTGTAGGTTTTCCTCAAATGTATTATAACCCATGTATGCATACTAATGAGTCACCAAAAGCTGATTTAAAGCTTTCTGTTCAAAGGAAACATTTCTTGTCTGATGGGCATCATTGCAGAGTAAGTGATTGTTTTCTGTTTGTTTGTTTCATCTTGTTTTTGCATGGTTCCCCTACTGGTCTTTACTGTGAATTAATTCAAGTTTTTTAAGATCCTCTTATGCCTTGTTTGGATAATCAAAGTTTAACTTTAGATATTCTGGAACTCAGCCAGTGAAGAAAGCTATGGATTTCAGTATTCACTAGTCACACTTTGAAATGATACTCCTATTTTTTATATAACCATGTGAACCACCCAACTACTTTGACTATTATTTCTGAGACCAGAACCCCTATTATTCAGTTTCTAAAGGTAATGAAATGTTGATCTTATGTGAAGCGTATGAAACCAAGTTACCACATTGCAGGGTTTTGAATACTGTCTTAGAGAACTTGGGAACCACATTTTTTATGCTAATTATTGAACTCTCCTGGCTGTGTTGAGTGTCCCACGTTGCATATGTGTCCTGCAACATCAGGTTATATGCCTTCGGTTATTTCACACTTCTACAGTATCCCCAATATCTGCCCCTCCTAATATCCATATCATTTTTAGCAGATCTCCACAGTATCTGGCTCTCCTAATATCTACATTGCTTGCACAGTAATGAATTATAGGTTATAGGACAAGAACTGTTTAAATTTGCTATCATCAAATCTCCAAGTTTGGTCACATTTGCATTAATTCATGACTTTTCCTCTATTGCAATTAAGACATTGTCCCTCTTCCTACCTCAGGCCAACTTCGTGCTTCTGCTGTAAATGGCAGTCTCTTCCACTTTTTTAGAACCTTAATGTTACTCGATGCTGTTTCTATTCTTTATCTGGAGAGTTTTTCAGCCTACTCTCTTCATTTCACATCACAATATCTCAATGTCACCATATATTAAAATAAAAAATTCCTTGCTTCCACAAATTATTTTACAGCTCTTTTTATCTGTCTTTCATTACTTTTTTTTCCAAAGTACAATCAACATTCAATGCTTTTTTTTTTTTTTTTTTTGCCTCCCAGACAAACATTGACCATAGGATTTCTTAATGTGAGTTTAATCTTCACTCTTGGCAGAGTGTTCTCCTAGTAACGCCATTGTTGCTTTGAATTATATTTTTTATTTTACTGTAACCTTAGATCATCTTTCTTATTTTCCAAGAACTTGATGCAGTTGTCAGGAGCTCAGCTAAGTTGGAGAGAACTGAACTGCCAGGTGTCAGAATAGTCAATTTAAGATAACAAGCCAAAATCAAAGTAACAGCCACGGCTTTGGTGACTTACTGCAATTGTATAAGCCAGACACTAAACGGTTCTGTCTCCGTTCTGGTTCATGATGAACCCCAAGGAACAACACGTTGAGGGTCAAATGGATCAGCAAATATACGGGTGTCATCTCACCATCAAGGGAGAATGGAACAAAAAACTCCTGCAATTCTATGAACCCAGAGGATGGGGAGAAATTAATGAGAAGGGCTGGGAGTGAAATACTGAGTCAGAGTGAAGAAAAAGCATCAAGGCCGCCCTCCCTCTGAAAAGGGGGTTTTAGCCTCTGTTGAAGGCTCCCTATAAAAACGGCCTCTGAATAAAAGTGTCCGGGCTAGGAGGCACCTGTAAGGACACATTTGGGCACAAGCGTCCAAGTCCTTGATTGCAACTCCCTACAGCCCGCAGTGCCTTAGCTGGGTAACAACGCTGGTGTGGGAAGAACAGCTTCCCCAGTAAGACCTGCTGGGTAAAAGTCTTTCCCATTTTCTATGGTCGGGCTTAAAAAATCACATGCAGGTTTCTAACAAGAGCCACGCTCCTCAGTGCTTACTCATGAAACATTTGGTTTCTGAAGTTTCCATTATAATATAATTCTCTTGAGAGATTATGCTGTGTAGTCTAATGGTAAAAAGTAAGAACTCTGAAATTTGACTCCTTGGGTTCAAAGACGAGCTCTATCTTTTGTTAGCTTGTAACTCTGGGGAAATTGTATATTTCTCTGTGCCTTGGTTTCCTCATCTGTAACCTGGGGAAAATAGCAATGTAAGAATTTAATTAATTAATTTAGTGTAGATGTTTTACAATATGTTAGTGAACCTGTTATTATATTCACCTGAACACATTCCTCAGATTTTCAAATTCCTAAGCTTATACTTTCAGGCTTTGTAAAGTATAAAAAGAATAGTTAAGAGACTTTTCACGTATTTCTTATTTAGTTTTAAACATATGTGCCTTGTTAATTTAAGGAATATTTTAATTGAAATCATAAAAAGTAGTTGCAAATTTAATAATAAAACTTTCTTGTTCCTTTATTTCATGTTTTACCCTGAGTTTTAAGAAATAATTTTTCCTTGGAAATTTTATGGAGGCACCACGCCTGTGAGTTTGTAAGAGATAGGCTTAGAGAGATTTAGGTAAATGATTAAAGATCGATTTATGGATAGGATACTCTTATTTACATGTCTAAAGTTTAATGAGTTTTTCTCCATGAAGAATATTCAGAAATCTCTTTCCATTCAAATACTATAGTATTGGAGGAATCTTAGGAGTATATAACATAGTAAACTATTTCCCCATTTGTAGAGTCTCTACCTCTGTCTTTCTACAGATAACTATTCCCTCACTTCTGAAACAGGAGGGAAAACAAATATAAAAATTATGGTGAAAGATGGCTGTTGTAGACTGAATGTTTTAGACATCTCAAAATTCATGCATTGAAATCTAATTTCCGATGTGACGGTGTCAGGAGATGTGGCCCTTGGGAGATGATTAGGTCATGAATGGGATTGATAGCCTTAGAAAAGAGAACCCACCCTATTATAAGCTTCCTCGCCCTCTCCGCCATGTAAGGACATAGAAAATTTGGCCATCTACGAACCAAGAAGTAGGCCCTCTGCAGACACAAAATTTGCCAGGATCTTGAACTTTCCAGGCTCCAGAACTGAAAGAAAGAGGTTTATGTTATTTATAAACCACCCAGTGCACGGCAATTTGCTACAGAAGCCCAGTGGACTGGGAAACCTGACCAACATCTCTGGAGCAAATGAAGATTGTTTCTTTTAGTTGACGTATACATTACGACATAAATTTCTCACATTTTAGAAAACGTTAACTTTTAAAAAGATTTTTGCATAGTATGTCTAATTTGATTTTTACCTTTACGCCTCCCCATAACCACAGCTCCACAGACTTCTTAGGACATGCAGAATGGTTTGTGCAGTCTTGTTAGAAGCCAAAGGAAGAAGTAAAATGTTTCTAATATCTTAGAAGTAAGCCATAGTATATTCTTACCAAATAATTTTTATGTTAATTATATCATTTTGTTGTACATAAAAAGTCACTAAATTATATAGATATATAAAAATTTTCCTAGACTTTTTATGTCTACTCATAATAGCAACCTTATTACTAAAAGTGTTATGTTAAGAATTATTGTGTTTTGAAAACTAGTCCAATGATTTTTCTTCTGTATTATATTCTGATTTTTAAAAAAATTGCATTGGGAGCTGAAAAGAATAGAATAGGGGGTCCATTCAAGGAAAATATTATTCTTGCAATATGTCTGAGCAAAATCCATGGGAAAAAAAAATACATATATATATATAAGTTTAGAATATGTAGTATCATTTCTAACCTACTTTCTGTCTGTCTTTCTGTCTGTTTTTCCTAGCTGAAGATAGCCTATTTTATTTGTTGATGTAAATATGAATTTTTAAATAAAGTGATTTGAAACATTTACTGTATTGTCATTTAAAGTAGATTGTCTTTTGAAAGTGAGCATTTTCAACAAACATTTTGACCGAATTACAGATAGAGATATAGATAGGCAGACAAAATTCTACCATCTTTTAACATAATATCACCGTTTCCATTCTATCATTGATTAATATAAATAAATTCCGACTGAACAGAGCTCTTGGGTATACAACCCTTTCTTGACTTTCATTTGAGTCATGTACACAGGAAAGGTATATAGTAATGATAATAAAATACTTTATTTACATAACACCTTTGAGCCTAAAGCACACCAAATGGTTTCATAAACATAGTTTCATTACTTCTAATGGAAGCAACAAATATTATCACAAAGAGGAAACAGAGGGAAGATCAGACAAGCCGCTTATCCACATTATTTCAAGATTTATTTCATGACTTCTAAATATTATGGTTTAACCTATCTCGTTAATTACCCTAATGAAAGAGGAGTTCAAATATATCCTAGAATCTAAGCACATTGTTAGAGAATAAATGGGATCTTTTTAAAAAAAAAAAAGGTTAGAGAATAAATGGGATCTTTTTTTTAAAAAAAAAAAAAGACTTAAATGGCTTGACTCTGATGGAAATAAAGTTATTGAAAAAAGTGTAAGAATTTAAATAGCATATTTTCTGGGCAAAACTCATTAGAGGATGTGTTTAGTGTAGTATTCACAATTAAAATAAAAAGTGAAATAAATGTTCTATGTTAACTTTTATTCTGGAAGGAAATTTAACTGTTTAAATAGATTAATATTAGCAATTCAAGATGTTTAATAATATCTCAAAATTTTTAATGGCATTTACATACATAGAGAAAAAATTTTGAAATGATAATAATCTGTCATGTGAATTTTTTTTAACAATAGAACCACCAGGAGGTAAAGTTGAAAAACTAAAATTTTAAAGCAGGTTGATAACAGGTTACTAGATATCAAATGCTACATTCTTCTTTATTACATTTATTTGGCTATGCCATCAATCAAAGACACTTATATAAGGTTGTGATGATGTCACTTTCAATAACAAGCTTGACAGGAACAATTTTTATACATTGACATGACATCCAATTTAGGTACTCTCTGATTTTTCAGCCTGTCACTAGAAGAACTTCACATTTCAAAAATTATAGCATTCACCACAGTAAATGCTTTAGTTAAAAGTAAAAGACAACTACCTTCATGTATACTGTTTTGGCATGATCTTATTAAGTACTTATGTTTTGTCACCTATGCTTTTGTACACATACAATTTGGTGAGACTGTATATAAGACTTTTGGTCACTTGTGACGGTTAATATTGAGTGTCAACTTGACTGGATTGAAAGATGCAAAATGTGTTCCTGCGTGTGTCTGCAAGGGTGTTGCCAAAGGAGGTAAACGTTTGAGTCAGTGGACTGGGAGAGGCAGGCCCACCCTCCACCCAGGTGGGCACCATCTAATCAGCTTCCCGTGTGGCTAGAATAAAGCAGGCAGAAGAACATGGAAGGACTAAACTTGCTGAGTCTTCTGGCCTTCATCTTTCTCCTGTGCTAGATGCTTCCTGCCCCTGAACAACGAACTCTAACTTTTCAGCTTTTGGACTATTGGACTTACATGAGTGGTTTGCCTGGTTCTCTGAGGTTTTTGGCCAAGACTGAAGACTGCACTGTCAACTTCCCTACTTTTGAGGTTTTGGGACTCGAACTGATCCACCACTGGCTTCGTTGCTCCTCAACCTGCAGATGGCCTATCATAGCACCTCACCTTGTGATCGTGTGAGTCAATTCTGCTTAATAAACTCCCTTTCAGATACACATATATATGAGTAGTTCTGTCCCTCTAGAGAACCCTGACTAATACACCACTCAGTAGACAAGCAGAACATAACAGATAGAATAAATTCTCGAAAGCATAATCATAATATCTTTGGTAAAATAAAAAAAATTAATCCAAAATGGCCAGAAAAAAATGAGAAATTGGATCTGCTAAATCTATGATACTGCTAGATAATCCATTATTAAATAATACATAGTTTATATATTATTCTTCCTAATTGAAATTTGTTCCTCTCTTTGATTTCTTTCATTTTTCCCTTTACAATTTACATTTCTAGGTTTTTTTTTTAATATTTTTAGTATTTTCATTTTTTTAATTTGTTTTTTTCTGTATAGAACCATAAAGTTTTCATGTGAAATATGCTATATGAATCCTACAGGTATCTGTAAATACTAGTTTTTCAAGGTAATATGTTAGAGTGTACTTCACACACTGGGAAATATCCAGACTTGTACATTTAATGGCAGCATTAAATGCTTTTGTATGCCACTTAATGAAACTATATTTCAATATGAATTAAAATGAAAGGTAGAGACCCCACAACATCCTCTGCTGCAAGTCATGTGCAATATCCAAACATTAATTCCCTGAATAATTACTAAAAGTTTACTTGGATTTGCATTTCTCTAATAACCAGTAATGATGAGCTTTATTTTTTCATATGTTTATTGGCTGCTATTGCCTAGGTTTTCTTCTACGGTTTTTATGGTTTGGAGTTTTACATTTAAGATTTTACTCCATCTTGACTTAATTTTTGTATGAGGAAGGGGTCCAGTCTCAGTTTTCTGCATATGGCTAGCCAGTTTTCCCAGCGCCATTTATTAAATAGGGAATCATTTTCCCATAGTTTGTTTTTGTCAGGTTTGTTGAAGATCAGATGGTTGTAGATGTGTGGTGTTATTTCTGAGGTCTCTGTTCTGTTCCATTTATCTACATGTCTGTTTTGGTACCAGTACCATGCTGTTTTGGTTACTGTAGCATTTTTTAACAGCGAATTCCAGAAGAGGAGTTGGGTTTTGTTATTGTAGGTTAGCAGTCTTAGTTGGATACCCTCTGTGCTTTTTGATAAGTTCTTATTTTAAGTGACAGTGTAACAGGATCTGGGATGTGATGTGAGGTCCTTGTCAAAATAGAAAGTATGTATCATAGATTTCTAAATAGTCAAGCAGAGCAGCTAACATATGCAAGAAACTTGCCCAGCAACAACTATGTAATTTTTACTAACCATATGGTATTCTTTCTCCAATTGCCCTTCATATTTTGTATTCCAAATGATTAGCCAATATTTTATAATTGTTTATGTTAAGCAATTCAATTCTTGGTCTAAAAATCTTAGTAATTTAGAATTTGATAATGTTACTGGGGGGAGAACAAAAAGGAAATATATATTAATTTTCTCGTTGCTTTATGTCTGTTTTAAATAATTTTTGAGCGCAAAATCTGCCCTTGATGATTAGTCGCTTTGTGTTAAGAAAGCTTTAATGGTCTTTTATTAAGTCTTATTAAAAAATGGTCTTTTGGACTCTCTAAGAATTTTTTTCCTGATTTCCTATGAGGCCTTCCCATGTAGCCAATCATTTTCCAAAGGGCCTGATTTTGTAGTCACTCACTTCTCTGAATAATTCTTCAATTTAGCTGGGTGCAGTGGCTCATGTCTGTAATCCCAGCACTTTGGGAGGCCAAGGCATGTGGATCACTTGAGGTCAGCAGTTCGAGAACAGGCTGGCCAACATAGCAAAACCCTGTCTCTACTAAAATACAAAAAGTAGCCGGGTGTGGTAGTGCCCGCCTGTCGTCTCAGCTTTTAAGGAGGCTGAGGTAGAAGAACCGTTTGAACCTGGGAGGCAGAAGTTGCAGTGAGCTAAGATCACGCAATTGCACTCCAGCCTGGGTGACAGAGCAAGACTCTGTCTCAGAAAAAAGAAAAAATCAGTTCACATGTGTGTGTTTTATATGAGCTTTGTGGAAAAAAAATTAAATAACATTTATTTCTGACAGCCTTTGATACTCAATGATTTAAAAATAAAAGAAAAATTATGAATTTATTTTACATTAATTTATAGCAAGCCATGCAGTATTACATTGTTTACAATATTTCACATCTCCAGTCCCTTTATATAAGAGACGTGCTGAAATAGCTAGGTCATGACTTTAAATAATAAAGATTTCACTATTGGATGGTGCCAATTTTGGTAAGACAAATTGGTGAAATTGGAGGTTCTACTTGCGGTCAGCCTTTGTTTTTTATTCATACTGATTCTGTATTCTCATTTTTGACGTTTGGTTCCTATTGAGATCACTAATGATTTTATCTTTTGCTCTTTTGTGGAAATAATTGAAGAACAACCAAATAAGAACAGACAAAAGCTATTTTTGAAAGTTTTTCATAGCAAGGGAGTCATTACCATCATCCGCACTTTGGCAGAGACCGCGAGATGGACAAAAGAGTGGAAAAGCTTTATAGTGGAAAAATGGAAAGCTTCAAGTGTGCCCTGATTGGAAGCTGTTAGCGTGGGGGAGCTGTAGGCAGTCTAACTAGAAGCAGGGCATCTCATGTGATTGACTAGGAGTGTATCTTTGGCTCCCTCTGTCCTGTCTGATATTTGAAGTAGAGACAAAAATTTGGGAAGCTGTCAGTTATTAACAAATTCCTAGAAATTTTAGACTTATTGTTACAGGGGTTATTGCTTCTTTTCCTAAAATATTTGCTAGAGATAATTGTTTAATTCCTGAAAGTTTAACTAGCGGATATTAAATAGTTCAGCTTAGTAGATAATAGTTTGCCTTTCTGGACTGGTTATTCTAGATGACAAGTTGATTTCTTGGGCTGCAGATTTGTGAGTCAAATTTCTATTTTTTATATATGGCCATTGTCCATTTGTTTATCTAGTCTCAGTTTTCATAGGTAAACTTAAGATTTTATTGCCTAAAAGTTTATATTAAATCTGGGTTGATGAGCAAAGTAATAGTTGTAGATAAGTACACCTTTTTTTTTTGTCTGTTTATTGTTATTATTATTATACTTTAAGTTCTGGGATACATGTGCAGAATGTGCAGGTTTGTTATATAGGTATATAGGTATACATGTGCCATGGTGGTTTGCTGCACCCATCAACCGATCATCTACATTAGATATTTCTCCTAATGCTATTCCTCCCATAGCTCCCCACCCCCTGACAGGCCCCAGTGTGTGATGTTCTCCTCCCTGTGTCCATGTGTTCTCATTGTTCAACTTGCACCTATGAATACACCAAGGGTTAATTAAGAAAATGGCATTGATCTAAAATGCATTTGCTATCTTTTTGTGTTTGTCATATATTATCGAAATATTTGTAATCACTTGAATACTTATTGTCAAACCCCTGTTTTCCAAGACAAGACTTTTAAAAAACAGTCTAACTCGTTTCGATTGGACTTGCAAGAAAAAAAAAATGGCCTTTTTCCTTTGGAAAATTTCTTGTCACCTCAGCTGATTGTCTATAAAAGGAAGGTAGCATTCATTAAGGAATAACCAGGTTTACCTTAGATTTTGGTCTTTTATTCCCGAGGGTGAT
>NW_012103476.1:1357624-1369590 GCF_000951045.1 Mandrillus leucophaeus
GTTTATATTAAATCTGGGTTGATGAGCAAAGTAATAGTTGTAGGTAAGTACTCCTTTTTTTTTTTTGTCTGTTTATTGTTATTATTATTATACTTTAAGTTCTGGGATACATGTGCAGAATGTGCAGGTTTGTTACATAGGTATACAGGTATACATGTGCCATGGTGGTTTGCTGCACCCATCAACCGATGATCTACATTAGATATTTCTCCTAATGCTATTCCTCCCATAGCTCCCCACCCCCTGACAGGCCCCGGTGTGTGATGTTCTCCTCCCTGTGTCCATGTGTTCTCATTGTTCAACTCGCACCTATGAGTACACCAAGGATTAATTAAGAAAATGGCATTGATCTAAAATGCATTTGCTATCTTTTTGTGTTTGTCATATATTATCGAAATATTTGTTACCACTTGAATACCTATGGTCAAACTCCTGTTTTCCAAGACAAGACTTTTAAAAAACAGTCTAACTCGTTTCGATTGGACTTGCAAGAAAAAAAAAATGGCCTTTTTCCTTTGGAAAATGTCTAGTCACCTCAGCTGATTGTCTATAAAAGGAAGGTAGCATTCATTAAGGAATAACCAGGTTTACCTTAGATTTTGGTCTTTTATTCCCGAGGGTGATGTTTAAACTTCTTCAAATTCTGAGGAGAATGAAATGCATTCATAAAAATATTTTTGCCATTTATTGACTTTCTTTTATATACTAGACAATTTCCTACCTTTATATATATATATTTTTTCAATGGCATCTCTAGTGAGTAGTATAGATATACTTATTTTTTCACATGAAGAAAATGAGACTCAGGGAGTCTCTACATTCTGGCAGCTAGGGAGATAGAATTCAAAGTTCTAACTCCATTATGCTTTACAGTTCCTCAAATGATGTAGTTTTATTTTGTCTACAAATTACATGTCTCTTAAAGTGAAACAATAAATTACATACAACATCGAATGTGAGAGGAACAGAAATGACACTGATCTGGAATAAAGCCTGATTCTTTCTTAAGTCCCTGAACCACTAATGCCACAACTACTCGGTAGTGAAGAATCATCTGGGACAATAACTTGGACTTAAAATAATGTTAGAAAAATATAATTAAAGAAATAACATAGGAATTTAAAATAGAAAAGCATGTTTACTTTTTGCAACCCATTATCATAGTTTAATAAAGTTTAGACACTTAAGAAATAAGTAACAGACAAAAATTAGAAACAGCCTAAATATACATATTAGGAGAGTAATTCGATAAGAATTATCAATCCAGGCTGGGCACGGTGGCTCACGCCTGTAATCCCAGCACTTTGGGAGGCCAAGGCGGGCGGATCACGAAGTCAGGAGATCGAGACCATCCTGGCTAACACAGTGAAACCCCGTCTCTACTAAAAATACAAAAAAATTTGCTGGGCGTGGTGGCGGGCACCTGTAGTCCCAGCTGCTGGGGAGGCTGAGGCAGGAGAATGGCGTGAACCCGAGAGGCAGAGCTTGCAGTGAGCTGAGATCGCACCACTGCACTCCAGCCTGGGCGACAGAGCAAGACTCCATCTCAAAAAAAAAAAAAAAGAAGAAGGAAAAAAAAACAGAATTATCCATCCGTACATTGGGTCATCATGTGTTAATAGAACATTATGTTTTTTAATTTGTTATATTTCACAGAGATGTATTAAATAAGACATGTTAGTGTTTTTGATAAACAAAATAAATAATTTTTAACTCTATCTGGATATTTGTATATTGATTGTTTTATGGTGGCATTATCTAGAATATTGTACCAATATATTGACCTGATTTTCATGCAAACATAATTTCCATTTTTTCCACTCAATAGTCCAGATAAAATGAATGTTCCTCCTTTCAGCTTTGTCATGACTAAACATTTGCAATTTTTTAGAGCATACGCCTGAGTTGAACCGCTGTGTGCTGGCAGTAGACACTGTCTGTAGTCCAAGGAAAAAATAGTGTCTGTCGATATTTTTGTCTTTTTCGTCACTCTTGTATAGCAGATGAGTGTTCAACAAGAAGCTCAGCCTACTAACCTGATAAATGACATATTCGTTTCCATCTAGAAATGTTTTGCCATCATGCTTTTATATAAAATACATATAACATCATCATTTACAATGTCTTTACATTTAGCATGATCTATTTGCATTTGCTTTGTTTGTTTTCACTTTGAATTCAAAATACGTATGGTTATTTTTCTTATATACTATCATATAGCACATTATGCATAGCTAAAATTTTCACAGAATCATTCAGATTGTATGAAAAGGTGCATTTTAACGTTTAACTCTGTCACCGAATCCTATCTATAAAGAGTATTATAGTTCCATTTATACTTGCATAGAACCCTGTTATATTTTACTACTAAAAATTAAAGTTTATAAAACAACCTTCTAAACAATAACATAAAATGCAATAATTTTAAACTTCTCATTTAATATTATATAAATAAGCTACAGCAATGATTTCACTATTTGACCAATAGATTCTCCAGAGACTCCTCAAATCCTGCAGACTAGATTTAAATTGGTCGAAATTACAACATATCAACAATGGGTTGGTATTTATTTGGTTTTTGCTTTCTTCTAAAATGGGTTTAGCACTTCATATTATAATCTGCCTTTAAAGAAAAAAAATGACTGTGGTAATAATGTTACCACACAAAATAAGGGAAAAGTTTCTAGGTTTCTAAGAATTCTTTGTGTTTTACTTTATTTTTGAGAGAAATAGAAGCCCAGTTGGGCCCTCTTGTCACCTTGTTCTCTACATTTCAGATGTTTGGGAGACATTCAGTTTCACGTACCATCTTCCGAAAATGTGTTTCAGAAAAAAATAACTAAAAGTATGTCACTTAACACATTGTCTTGTAATGTATTTGCTTATGCCCTTATCTCCCGTTAGAACAAGTATCTCAAAGACAATATCTATGTCCTGCACATCTTTTATTTTCTCTGGCACAGAGCCTGCAAAAATTAGACAGGTTCCTTTTACTGAATATTTAGATATATCTAAGTATCTGCAAAAATTAGACAGGTTCTTTTTACTGAGTATTTAGATATATCTAAGTATCTGCAAAAATTAGACAGGTTCTTTTTACTGAATATTTAGATATATCTAAGTATCTCATCTTTTGATCTCTTTGTATTATTGAGTTCTTATAGGCACCTTATTTGATTAATTACTTATTTAATCAAGAAGAGCTGTTGAGCACCTACCTCAAGATAGCATGACAATCATCACTCAAAATTAACAAGGCTAAGCCAAAACAAAGATTTTTATTACTCCTCCTCCTACCCACAACAGTTTTTGTTTCTTTTTAAAAGTCTTCCCTATTTACATAAATTATTACACCATTCATGCCTTGAACACATTTTTTAAATTACTTTTGTCCTGTGGTTATATACATATAACATAATATTTATCATTGTAACAGTTTCAAGCGTTCAGTTCAGTGGTATCAAAGACATCCATAATGTTGTGCAACCATCACCACTACCGTCTCTGTACCTTTTCATCTCGTAAAACTAAAACTCTGTCTTCATTAAGCAATAACTTTTCATGCCCCTCTCCTCTTCTATCCTTGCCTTTGGCAACCATCATTCTAATTTCCGTCTCTATGATTTTGACTACTCTATCTCACGCAAGTGGAATTATATAGTATTTGTCTTCTTGTGACTGGCTTATACCACTTAGCATAATGATCTCAATGTTTATCCTTGTTGTTGCATATGTTAGACTTGCCTTCCTTTTTAAGATTGAATACTATTTCATTGTATTTATAGTTCATACTTTGTTATGCAGTCATCTGTCAACAGACATGAGCTGCTTCCACATTTTAGCTATTGTAAGTAATACTGCTGTGAACATTGGTTGTACAAATATCCCCTCAAGACCCTGCTTTCAATTCTTTTGTGTATATGCACAGAAGTGAAACTACTGGATCATAGACCACATTATTTCTGATATATGCTCAGGCCTGAATTCTCCTCTGTTTTCTTGGTAGTTCTCATACGGTCTGGGACTGTTAACCTTTTGTAATCTATGATCACTCCAACTGTAGTCTCCAAACTAGTATCTCTACCTCCACTCTTGTTTTCCAGTTCTCTTTACATAGAGGAATCATAGTAAGATTTTTAAAGCATAAAATAGTAAATTAATTCCATCCTCACAAAAAAGACAGATGGCAATTAAAACAATCCCAAATTTCTCATAACCTTCTACAAGGCAGGTATCAAAATATTTGGCTTCTGAATTTTACATGACCAAATATGTGTATGTATTCCTTGCCCAACATACAATTTCCTGTATCTCATAAAAATACAAACAATACAAATGTCTTCCAGGACATTTGCAACTTTCTTTTTTTAATTTATGGTGTTTATTTGTTTATTTGTTTTCAGAGTGGGAAGTCTTTCAACTGTTCACATGCCTGACATTTCTCTTATTTAAATGCCATCTCAAATGTCACTTTTTCATTATGGATTTCTCTCATGATCCTAAGCAGGGGACTCATCTAGTCACTTTCACATTATGCCTAATCATATTACATTTTCTTTTTGTTCTTATCACTATATGAAGTTATCCTATCTGTTTGTTTATAGTAGATTACAGATAGAAGGTTTGTTTATGGCAAATGTAAGTCATGAAATATCCACTACCTGCTTGTGTCTCCTGTATCACAAATCTAAGCAGGACAGTACGGTGTCTTTACCTGTTAACTACTATCCCTGGCCTCCTCCTCCGGGACTAGGGGTTTTATAGTGACTTCAAGATTCAAACATAAAGGGCCAAGATGATGTAAACTTGGCTATCCTGGGGTGATGGTGGACCCCACACGATAGCATTACAACAGATTTTTGTTAACCAAAGGCCTTCCTGATTTCCACATGACTGTGAATGTCGGTGTGAATAAATGCCAATAAGCAGGAGTTTAGATAAATGGAAGAACATAGGCCAAAATGGAAGGAGACAGAGGCAGCATCCTGATTGACTGAGTTACCATAAGCGACTTGGGGAGGAAAAAATATCTGGAAATGATTGAGATATATTTGAATTGATTATATAATAGTATCAACTATAGAAACAAACTTGAATTTCCAGAACTAAGTCTAAATTCATTATAAACCAATAAACTTCCAGTTTGATAGCACAAGAAATAATTAAAATACATGGCCACTAACTAAGAAGACATGTACCTTTAAAAGCAGCAGAGGCTATTGGTCCTTGATTCAGGTGTTATTGAAGCATGTGGGTCACTATTAGCAATTTCTAATAGAATAAAACTGTTTGCAAATATTTTTACAAGAACAAAATATGTAAACAATTGACTAAGGTTTTCCATCTGATTAGAATCTGTCTTGATCATATGAGATAGTCATAAATCATGACCAACTAGGCTACACTAAGAAAAAAATTGCTTCTGTTATATTAAATTATAAGTGAAAAACTCTTCCAAACAAATACTATGATACTTTGTATTAAATACTTCCTTGACTCTTTCACATTTAATTCAAATGGAAGGTTTATTTCCAATATGCAATTGGCAATAGAGAAATATGCAGGAACCATATGAAATTATGTGTTACTATGAGCAGACAGAATACATATGTAACAAAGGTTTAAATAAGTTTAGCATTTGGCAGGTGTAATCACTGAAGAAAAAGAAAACTAAAAATATTTTGAGGGAAAGAGAATTTATGTTAGCTTATAGTGTTCTCTCTTTTCTTTCTTTCCTGTAGCATTTTAGACAAATGGAAGGCTTAGAATGAAGATTGAACGAGTGGATGTTTGTGTTAGCTGAAGAAGAGTGCAAGGCAGAGTGAGAGGAGGAGTTAACCAGGGGATATCTCAACATGAACCTTGCCATTAACTTAAATGAATAGTCCAGAACCTTTATCACACTCATAATTCACTTTCATATGGGATATACTTAGTTGTCTCTCTTGGAGAAATGATATTGCACCATACAAGATTAATATAGCTTGAGCCCTGGTGGCCATTATGTTGCCACAGGTTTATGGTTTTTCTACAGTATTTTGATTTATGATACCCTTCCTTTTAATAGAGGTTCATTATTTGTACATTAAGGTTGTAACTTACTCCATCATAGGGGGACTTCTATTAATCAGGGATCCTATATGGTTCAGACTGACATTACTGTCCTTTTTGACAGTATTGCTCAAGCTGAGTCATTTGTTAAATGTGCAGGCCCTTTGTGGCTTAAGATTCACTTCAGCAGCTGGGGAAACATTTCCATTCTGATGCAAAATGACTCTTATGTGTCATTTCATATGTCATTTAATCTAGGTGATAGATGCGTCAATTTAACTAACTCAGTATTATCTATTTATTTTGATTTTATAGAGTTCTCCTTTAAAACACTGAAAAATACAAAGCTACGTTCTACCCCAGGCTTATCATGTCACTTACTAAGGAAGTAAATAGACATAAACAGAATAATTCTATTCTTTTGCCTTTAGCTCATAGTATTGAAAATCTCTTTTCCACAAATGTTATTTTATGAGACAGAGACAGAGAGAAAGACAGAGAGAGACAGAGAGAGAGAGAGACAGAGAGAGAGAGAGGTGTGTTTAAGGTTAGATTCAATATTTATGAGCTTTTTAAAGTTCTGAAATTCCACACACTTTTAATTCATTGTAGGTTTGTAGATATTACATTTCTATGTAACTTCATATATTTTGTTTCAGAACTCCATATTTCAAAGAGAAAAGAACAATTCTGATGAGATTTATTTGCTAAGGAATATTAATAGTGAATTTTTGATGAAATAATACCACTGTGCAAACTCTACTTAGTCATTTGAGATTTAGGGAGATGTTATTTGAAGTTTGAATTTACATAGTAAATTCAGGGAATATAATGCTTCATGTCAACATATGAAGGGTAAAATGATAACTAATAAGATGTCTTGGTTAAAGATATATATTAGCAATACATATTTACCATGCAAAATATTTAAGTCTTCATGCTAGAATAGGTATATAGAATTTTCCAGAGGCTGGATGGGCAAATACAGATTAAAATTATTTAATATTTAGCATATTAAGAGTAACCACAGCCATAAGGAATTGAAAAGTTGACCATTGGAGTCTTTTTAATTTTGTACTGTTTCCTAATTGCTGCTTAAAGTTTGAGCACAGCTGCCATTCAAAAGTCTTGTTTTTACTATTTTATTTTACATTTGAAAAATAGAATATATTTTTACTTATAGGTGGGAGCTAAGAAATGTGTACACATGAGCACAGAGTAAGAAATACAGATGCTAGAGGCTCAGAAGGTGGGAGGGAGAGGAGAGGGACAGATGATGATTTAATAGGTACAGTGTGCCTTATTCAGATGATGGGCACACTAAAAGTTCTAGAGCCTGTGGATTACACTAGACATATGCAATAAAAGGAGGAAACATGAACATTCAGAAAGAAATATTGCCAATTTTGGTTACCTGGATTAAAGTCAATAAATATGAGCTGATAATTAAATATTACTAAGTACTTGAAAATATCTATTACCTAAGAGGAGACGCAACAGAAACAAATATCCAAGGATTTATGTGACCTAGATTTTGAAATGATTATGATCAGTTTACCGAAAAATGAGATGTTAAAAATCGGCAATAAGAAAGATGATAAAAATTATGTGTGGACTTTTAACAGTTAAATACAGAGCATATTAGAAGCAGTTTAAGAGGGAATCAGTAAGATGTAAGCTGAAGTATATTAGAAACCATGCCTATAGCAAAAAGGAGATATTGTAAAGAGAAATATAAACTACTAAGAGATTTAGAGAACAAAATAAAATTGTCTAAAAACACCTTTAATTAGAGTCTCACAGGAAGAGAAGAGATGGAGTAAAGAATAGGCAAATTCTCAAAGAAAGTGCTGGCGAATTTTCTGGAACTAGTGAAAAACATAATTCCACATATTGAGAAATCACAATATATATAAAGAAAAATGAATAAGAATAAATCTACATTCACTCCATTAATTGTATATTGTAGGGTAGCCAAGATTAAAACAGACATTAAAAACAACTAGGGAGCTATTCCATGCTCTAGGACACTTGGTGGTATAGATCAAATCAAAAGACATTTTCTGAATATACAGAGTAGCATCATCAGTAGTGATCAAAAAGAACATTTTGCTGTGTATCTGAGCTTTACGAATACAAGATTCACTTCAGCAACCAAAGAATAATTTCATTTTTATGCAAAATGACTTATGTATATTTTAACATGTCAATTTGCATGGCTGACATATTATAAGTGACTCACCAAGTAATCTGAAAAATCAGGATAGAGAGTACTTTTACATTTGTGTTGTATTTAAAGCAAAATCCTACATAATTTAGTTTAATGGGAGACTGAATTAGGCTGAAACTCCAAAGTGAGGCATATAGAGGAAAAAAAGACCAAGAAAACTCAAAGGAGTCTATACATAGGAAAACATCAAGCAGGTTTAATGTATTTGTAATATAAGATCTAGAAGAAAGCATAAGGCAAGAAAAAAATAACTTTTTATTTCCCCCCTGAAATTTTATAAAAACTATACATTTATTTATTTTAAAAAATTGTTTTATCTTTTTTTGAGACACAGTCTCACTCTTTCACAGGCTGGAGTGTGGTGGCACGAACACAGCTCATTGCAACTGCAGCCTCCTGGGCTCAAGCAATCCTCCTGCCTCAGTCTCCCAAATAGATAGAACCACAGGTGTACGCCACACTCAGCTAATTTTTAGATTTTTTGGAGACAAGAGGCCTTGCCATGTTGTCCAGGACGGTCTTGAACTTCTAGGCTCAGCGAGCCTTCTACCTCAGCCTCCCATAGTGCTAGAATTACAGGTGTCATCTACTGCATCTGGTCAAAACCATAAATTTAGAGATAACTAAAGCTCAATTAAACCTCCCAAAAAACTAATGTCAGGAATTTCTCCAATGTTTCCTTCTGGCAGTTTTCTCCAAGTTTTACGTTTAAGTCATCAGTGCATTTTGAATTAAATTTTGGGTATGGTGAATGATGAGTCTAGTCATTCTTCTGCATATGTGTATAGCAGACACCCGTGGCAGCAACAACTTAAGCATACCCTGAGAAAGGCCCTCTGACCTAAGAGGGGCTCTGAATTAAGGACCCCAGGAATAGCCAACCTGAGGATAACTTTTATTTATGAAGGACATCCAAAGCCCGGCCCACTCCTTGGAATGCAGGTTGTACAGGGGATGGGAGCCCTTTGTTTTGAGTTCAATGGATTTGCTAAATAAACTGCATACCTTTTACAAAAAGTAGTGGTTCACCTGTCCAGCCCACCACCACTGGACTGCTCCAGAAAGTAAATTTTCAGTAAAACTCTGTCTCATTATTATATTGAAGAGATATCTGCACTCTCATGTTTACTGCAGCATTATTCACAGCAACCAAGATATGGGATCAAATTTCATGTCCATCAGTGAATGAGTGGATAAAGAAAATATGGTATGTGTACACACTGGGATATTATTTGACCATAAAAAAATTAAATTCTGTGATTTGTAGCAACATGTATAGAATTGGAGGTCATGTTAAGTGAAATAAGCCAGGCTCAGACAGACAAATATGACATGCTCTTACTCATATGTAAAGCTAAAAAGTTGATCTCACAAAATTACTGAGTGAAATGGTGGTTACCAGAGACTGGGAAGAGTAGTGTAGAGGGAGAAATGAATAGAGGTTGGTTAATGAGTGTAAAAATACAGGTAGATGGAATATGTTCTAGTGTTTGATAGTACAATAGGGTGACTATAGTTAACAAGAATTTACAGTATTTCAAAATAGCTAGAGGAGAAGATTGGCAATGTTCCCAACACAAATAAATCATTTGAGGTGATTCATATTCTTCTTACCATAATATGATCATTATATATCATTTTTGTACATAAAAATATTACCTATACCCCATTGTGTTAGTATGTTTTGCATTGCTGTAAACGAATACCTGAGGCTGGATAGTTTATACCGAAAGAGGTTCATTTGGCTTATAGTTCTGCAGATTGTATAAGAAGCATGGTGCTGGCATCTGTTTGGCTTCTGGTGAGGCCTCAGGAAGCTTTCACTCATGGAGAAAGACAAGGGGGAGTCAGTGTGTCACCTGGTGAGAGGGAGCAAGAGAGATAGAAGGAGGGGCCAGACTTTAACCATCAGATCTCATGGTACCTAATAGAGCAAGAACTCGTTATTACTACAGGGGCAGCACAAAGCCATTAATGAGGGATCTAACCTCATCACCCAAACACCTCCCCATCTCCAATGTTGGGGTTTAATTTTCAACATGAGGTTTGGAGGACAAATATCCAAACTATATTACCCATAAGTAGGTATAAGTATTAATAAAAAAGTAAAGTAAATAAACATAATTTGTTGTAAAAAATAGAAAAAAATAAGCCTAATGCCAGGAATTTTACAATCATCTTTCTGAAAACACGTGATAAACACAATTTTTTTCTTTGTTTAATCAATATTATCAGAATGGGTAAAAGAAACTAGATCCAAATACACACTATTTGCCAGGAAAAGATCATTTAAAGTCACAATTCATATTATAGTGAAAGATTCAAAAAGATGGGTGATAGGAACACTAATTTTTAAAAAACTGGTATAGTTATATTATCAAAATAGGCTACCAATAAAATAATAATGTCCGGATAAAGGGAAATATTTTGTTATCATAAAATGGCTACATGATTATGAAATTATGTTTTTCAATTCTCTACATAATAATAGACTTTTGAAATATGCAAGTTAAAATTTTATAGAAATTAAAGGAGAAATCATGATAGAGACTTTGGAACACTAAATTTAACAAAAACAGAGTGGTTACGAGTCAACTGGCACTCACATACATTGCCAGTGGAAAAGTAAAATGTTACAGCTTCTTTGAAAAGTAATATGTTTGTCTCCTGTAAATGTAAATAAACATTTTACCAAGCTATTTCACTTCTATAGGTATCAATCCAAGAGAAATCACAATCTTTGTCTACACAAATATTTTATATCAAATATTTATAGCAATATTATTCACGATATCCTCAAATCAGTAATAATAAAGTAATTATTAACTGAAAAATTGATAAACAATTTGTGGATATGCAATGAGGCACTGCTAAACAAGTAAAAAAAGGGAGAAGGAGGGAGAGCGACATGGGTTGGAAAACTCACTATTGGATGCTATGCTTACTACCTGGTGACTGGATCAATCGTACCCCAAACTTCAGCATCACACATATACCCATGTAAGAAACCTGCACATGTATCCCCGAATCTAAAATAAAGGTTGAAATTATTTTAAAAA
Organism: Mandrillus leucophaeus; assembly: GCF_000951045.1. NCBI lineage: Eukaryota > Metazoa > Chordata > Mammalia > Primates > Cercopithecidae > Mandrillus > Mandrillus leucophaeus. The sequence goes on from NW_012103476.1 coordinate 1,368,965, forward strand.
AATAAAAATAAGCAAATTACTTACATATGCATCAACATAGATGAATGCAGAAACTTTATACTAAGTAAAATAAGACATGTACAAAACAGGTAAGCACAAACAAAAACTGTTTATATGTATGATGGTTTCATTTGTAAGACATTTTGGAGAAGATAAAACTGTAAAAATACGACAGTGACTTAGTGGTTACAACTGGTTAAAGGTGGAGGCAAGGTTGGACTGGTTGCAAAGAGCACAAGGAAATGTTTTACTGACGGAAATTTCTTTTATTGACATAGGGTGATGGTTATATGATTGTGTACGTTTACCAGAATATACTGACATGTTTACCTTTAAAAAGTCCATTCACATCTGTGTAAATTATATCCCCAAAAATCCGGCCCCCAAAAGTTAAACGGAGTCTTGCTCCATGGCAAGTCAAATCCTGTCCTTATTTTTTTTTTTCTTCTAAAAATCAAGTTGTTTTCTTACTATTGAATTCAGTTGCTTTTATATTTTTCACATTAACACTTTATCAGAGGTATGATTTGCAAATGTTTTCTCTTATATTTAGGTTGTCTCTTACCTGTGTTCATTGTTTCCTTGGATGTGCAGAAGCTTTTTAGCTTAGTGTAACGCCATTTGTT
>NW_012103476.1:1370357-1372025 GCF_000951045.1 Mandrillus leucophaeus
CCCGGCCTGAATTATTTTTTATTTCTGTGGAAATAACATTGAAATTTCGATAGAGTTCTTTCACCACCTTGGTTTATTTCCAAGTAGTTTTTAAGCTGTTATAAATGGGATTGTTTTCTTAATTTCACTTTTGTGTAGTTTGTTGTTAGTGTACAGAAATGCTACTAATTGTTGTATGTTGATTTTGTATCCTGCGACTTTACTTAATTCATTTATTAGACCTAACATTTTTTTTCTGGAATCTTTAGGGGGTCCTATAGACATGTGGTCTGAAAACAGAGAATTTTGCCTCTTTCTCTTCAATTTGGATGCCTTTTATTTCTTTTTCTTACTTATTTTTTCTTATTAGGACTTTCCTAACTATATTGAATAGACGTAGCAAGTGTGGACATCTTTTGTCTTACTTTTGATGTCACACGAAAGTCTTTCAACTTTTCATCTTGAGGATAATTTTATCTGTTGACTTGGCATATGGCCTTTATTGTGCTGAAGTACATTTCTTCTACATGTAATTTTTTGAGAGTTTTTCTTATGAAAGGATGTTGAGTTTTGTGGAATACTTTTTTTGCATCTATTGAGAGGACAGTGTGGTTTTTGTCCTTCATTCTGTTAAGGTGGTGTATCGTATTTATTGATTTGCATATGTTCAACCATCCTTGCCCCACAAGAATAAATTCCACCTGGTCGTGGTGAATGATCCTTCTAATATGCTGTTGAATTTGGCTTGTTAGTATTATGTTGAAGATTTTTGCATTCATATTCATCAGAGATATTGACCTGTAGTTATTTTGGAACCATGTCCGCATTCAGATTTGCTATGTAGGTAATGCTGGCCTTGTAAAATGAGTTTGGAAGTGTTCCCTCCTTTTTACTTTTTTTTGTTGTTGTTTGGAAGAGTTTAAGGATTGGTGTTAATTCTTCTTTAGAAGTTTAGTAGAATTTAGCAATGAAGCCACCAGGCCCTGGGCTTTGATGGGAGACTTTTTATTACTGGTTCAATTTTCTTGCTCTTTATCAGTCTGTTCAGATTTTCTGTTTCTTTGTAACTTATTCTTGGTAGGTTGCGTGTTTCTAGGAATTTATTCATTTCTTCTAGGTTATTTAATTTGTTGGCATATAATTGTTCATACTTTGTTCATAGTTTGTAAACATGAAACTGTTCACTTACATTTTTAGCTAAATTGTGACTAGTTATCTAGATACTATTACTACTCATGGTGTGGCCTCTTCTGCAATTTTGACATGGAGCTCCAGGGTCAAAAGTTTTGTGAGAATGTGTCTTATGTGAGTAGTTGAGGTGGAAAAAAAAAAAAAAGTTTTAAGTTCACAGACGCAGATGTCAATCTGTGAAAAATTCTTTCAGATCATTTATTTTATATGTGGTGAAGGCACCGTAGAGATCTTCTTAAATTTGACAACAATCTCCAACTCTTACATTGTTATCAATAATAGATGAGAAAATAAATCTGTCAATAAAACATCTTGCCAAATCTAAGATATTTTTATTTTCTCTATAAAGATGCTATTACAAAATCTTTATCGTATGAAAAAGATCGAGGGCAATATGGCCAAAAATACATATAATATATGTTATTACAGCTATGTGTCCTGCAGTCCTTTAATAAACATAAAAAGATATGCCTCTGTTTTTGGTAATTTTTATCTTTT